>NC_085137.1:174763088-175092255 GCF_035046485.1 Aedes albopictus | reverse complement strand
CCTAATTGAGGAATGCTTTCTTAAAAGAATTGCCTGGAAATTTACAAAAGAAATGTAGAATTAGGTTAGGTTAGAATACACAGAAATAAAAACTTTTAAACTCCAAAAGAATAGCTGTATTTTCTAAGGGTTGGGATTTTTTCGAAGCGATACGAAACGAAACGAAATGTGAAATTTTTAGTACGATGCGGTACGAATCGAAACGGAATTCAAAAATGTTCCGTGAGATCGATACGACATCTTAATTCACTTGGTATTTTTCGAAACAAAACGATATTTCCAAAAAAGTTTCGCTGAATCTTGTAGGTACCTATCTTTTTTTCTGCAAATTGGTACTGTGCTTTTACATTTTTTAGACCCATTCTAAAACTTCTTCCCTAATATTTGCCTATCTGCTTTGCGTAAACAAAAACGTTTCTGTCACTGTAGGGTCTGGCTGCATCCCACGCATATCAACACGATCAGAAAGATCAATCTTCAAACTAACTGTTAAGGGTGTAGGTATGCGTGGGTGGATTTGAAAGTGCCCCATAGAGAGAGAAACATGTTTATTAAAAAAAAAGCAGATAGGACCTTTTCAAGTGTTACACAATGAAATTCTCAAATGCCTAAAAAAATGAAAAAACATCCACATACCGTCAAGGCGCCATTCACCATGTACATTCGAATATTTTTTCCATTATTTCCATAATATGATTGAATGATATGACAATTTCCCTTCAATTTCACCAATACAATGTTGTATTGGTGAAATTGAAGGGAAATTGTCATATCATTCAATCATAATATGGAAATAATGAAAAAATATTCGAAGGCACACGGTGAATGGCGCCTTGACGGTACTTTAGATTTGAAAAATATTCTTCTTAAAATATAAAAACAATCAACGCCAGCAATTCACCCAAAAAAAATATCGGTTAGGTCTGGTGTCCATTTTTTATGTGGAGTTGGGCATTTGAGCATTTGACAGAGTAGCATTTGTTGTTTTATCTTACTTTGTATGACATTTTCTCATGGATTTGATAAGTACATGTAAAATATTCTTGGAAGTTCGCTGGATATTTCTTTTAAATTTAATTCGAGATTTCTAAAAAAAAAGGATACCTAACAGTTCTTGAGCAAATTCCTCATGAAATGTCTGTAAGAATGCGTTTTATATGTTTTTCAACTACTATTCTCCCAGAAATTTCGATACAAAGCTCACCATGTCCGTGCACAAGGGAAAAGTTTTGGGGGTGGAACCCTTCCCATTTTCCATACACTAGGCGCCCCTCCGCCCTTTGCTAAAATTAGGAACAAAAAACTTCCTTCTCGCCCTTTCTGTGCATTGGGCTGAAGCTTACTCCCGTGGTTGTCGCCAAAATCCAAGATTTTGACAATAAAATAACAATTCAATCTTATTTTAGAAGTCCTTTAATAATGTTATGCGGAATTTCCATAAATTCATCAAAATCAATATACTTTCTATCAAATGTGTCTTTTGTGGTTTGCAAACATATTTTCCTAAAGATATTTCTTGGTAGTGCTCCAAGGTTTTCTCAGTGCATCGTTTCCCATACTAGAGTCTCACGATCCCCAGTTAGTTGTCATCTCGCTTTTCGTAGAACGATCAAAGCGTGTCTGTACGTGGTTGGAGAGTCAGGATCCAAAGTATGCTTAGAGCATTTACTATTAAATATATCTTCTATGTTCTATAATATTATCCTACATTCTATCACTTCTGCATAAAGTTTCTGAAAGGAATCTGGTTTGAAGACAGAAGCAATATCTGATAGTTTCCGTAGAATTACAAAATAAAACTGTAATTTACTATTTCTCTCAGTATCTCTCATGCGTTAAAAGAATAGCTACTCCCCAAGTAACACACTTGTCACAGAAAAGTCACGGCGGTGCAGGTTTTTGTTGCGCAGAAGTCACTGTGACTTACTTCTAACAAATACACACTTACTTGCTAGAAGTAAGTCACAGTGACTTCTGCGCAACAAAAACCTGCGCCGCCGTGACTGTTCTGTGACAAGTGTGTTACTTGGGTCGGCAATTGCATTACTTTGATGGCAAATCCAAGGTACAGAGTATACTCGAGATGTGCAAGACTTTCAAACGATGGACGTTTGAGCGATAAATTTGTTTCCGAAATTTATTAGGAATTCCGTTTTATTTCGTCAAAATATATTTTTATAGGCGAAATTTTTAGAATTTGACGAAACGAAACGAAAATTTAAATAGAAAATTTCGCCTAGTTGAATTCCGTGGAATTCCGCAAAATTTTGTTTTGACGAGTAATTGGCGAAACCACTCGGTATACCGCATACCCTTGGTATTTTCAAAGAAATTAAAGAAATTAAAGAAAAGAAATTAAGGAAATTCAAAGAAATTCCCAAATAAAAACAAAGAATTTTCCATAGTCATTGCCAAATAAATTTTTAAAAGGGATTGCTGAAGGAATCACTTTTGCAGTATTTTCTGGAGGAACGGCAGGACGGATTGCTGCAAAATCATGGAGGAATCCTGGGATTCTTTTAAAAAGTCCTCTTAGGATTAATCCTGGCATAACTCGTAAGGTTACTCCAGGACTGTGTTCTAGCGTTCCAGTTGAAACACTTATTTTAAATAGCTTAATTCTTAAAAAAAAAACACTGCTAACCGTTACACAAGCCCCTAGCTACGCCAATACCGATCGACCCCAGCGTGGCGGTGGCGGGAACCAAACGGAACAGAAATCGAAAATTGCGCACGCAATAAAAGGTAGTACTCACTCGGCCGTAACGATAAGCAGCAGATAGTCGAACGATAACGAACCTCCGGCCCGGACACCGTCGACCACCTGTTTCACCGTCAGCTTGGAGCGGATCGAGTCGACAAAGTTGTTCCATTTGGAGTTCTCCTCGCCGTCGTCGCTGCAATTAAAAACGTCGGAGTTTGAATTTGGATAGAGAGGTTCGAATGAAAATTATTGCTACCAACCGCTGTGGATGGAGGGTGAAGTTTTTGGGATTTATGATATGTGCTATGGAGCGTTATGTATCGAAAAGCAGACATTTAGCACAGTTTGATTAATAATTCTGAGGTTAAATGAAAGCGATGAGCTGAAGTAAGGTAGGCGTGCATAATTTAAATTGGCATATAGCTATTCATGTAAAGCGAACGATAAGAGTTATTGTGAAATGTTAGAATCGATTTATCAGAACTGTATACTTACATGGTCCATACAACTAAATTTCGGCAGATCATGCTAGAATCAACCAACTCTTATTCAAATTCAGCACCAACTCGTTAGGAGGAAAACAAACAGACTTCTTCAGGCTTCTGGCTTTCCTCCCA
Organism: Aedes albopictus; assembly: GCF_035046485.1. NCBI lineage: Eukaryota > Metazoa > Arthropoda > Insecta > Diptera > Culicidae > Aedes > Aedes albopictus. The sequence goes on along the minus strand of NC_085137.1, from coordinate 175,088,934 downwards.
TCTTTCAACACAGGTCCCGGAAGAACATGTCACAATAACCAGACCCGGCACCCGGATACGAGTCCCCGCCAGTGCCGGTTATGCTCATGCAGCTAACTGCGGCCGAGTTGGTGCCACTAACTAACTTCTTGTGCTGCAGCTAGCTGAGTTATTCCAGTAACAAATAGCGTTCAAGTCTGGGCAACAGGAACAACAGCAGCTACAGCAGCGGTAGCGCACACCGGAACCGGATGGTTGTGTGGCTTGTTCTTTGAAATTTTAATCCCATTCAGTAATGATGTGTATACCCGTCGACGACTACGACGACTGCGAGCCCAGTGCAGCGCGCTCTCTGACTGACAATCCAAATTAGACTTCCACCAGTGCAGTGCAGTGCTGGGATTCAAGCAGCTAGGGTTGCTGCCTCGTGCACAGACATATGGTGGGGGCGTAGGCTCCGGTGAATCAAAGAAAAACTGAGTATAACTGTATGTACTTAGTAGATTTATATGCTTATGCACTGACCCACACCATAATGAGCATGAATCTCATTAAAACATAAGATAGAAAACGTGCATGCTACAGAAGCAGAACTGCTGGATGGAGGGTAGGACTAAGTGTATGAATAGTTGGGGTGAAGTTTATATTTTGAAACTCGGCGGAATCATGTTTCGAAATATGGAAGATCATTCCGTGGTATAAATCCGTATTCCGTAAAGTATGACTGAATCATTTCTTAATCCTTTGGAGTCCAAGTGTGGTTAAACACATTTCTCTACGTACCTATTTCTGTAGTTTTGAAGCTCAACAGCATAAAAAAAGTAGAACATGATGCAGAATATTTTTCTGAATATCCTAGGTCATCCAAACTGTTACTAAGTTCAGATTCAAAAGTCTACGGGTGTAACGGTAACTTCTTTCATTATACGAAGCTACGATATCTAATCTATCATTAGTGAATCTTTGAATGTTTAATGGACATCAGTTTTGCCTATGAAGTGAACTGAAAGGCTATATATTCACTCAAAAACGAATTTTCGACAGAAGGCCGTATCGATACAAGTCAGTTACATCAATCAACTCAGTTTAACATATTGAGATGATAACAGTTACATAAATTGAGATGATAACAGACACAGTGTGTATGTATGCCTGTGTACAAAAAAAGGTCACTAACTTTTAAGCCATTTCCTATTGGCCAATTTTTGCATGAATCGAACCGGAATTTTACCACATTCATTGTTATAAAGAATGTTCTAGATCGGACAAGGCGTTCCGGAGTTATGTAATCCAGTAATCCAGATCAACACCGGTAGAACTTTTCATAAGAAATCATAGCTAAATTCTTTTGGAAATCACGAACTCCTTTTTTCACTGAACCTGTTTCTCCAGTTTCTGAACCATAATGCAAACCCATCCGAAGATTTTTTTTTTTTGAAAATGTCTACATAAAGTCTTCCATGATTAATTGGAGTTCTTTCAGTAAATCCCTTAAGGAATTGATCAAGGAATTCTTCCTGACATTCCTCCAGAAATTCCTAGAGCAAATTCTCCAGAGAATACTCCAGTAAATTTTCCAAGAAATTCTCCAGGGGTTTCTTCAGAAATTTCCCCAGGAATTTCTCTCGGAATTCATCCAGAAATCCTCCCAATAATTCCTCTAGGGATCTTGATCTCCAAGATATCCTCCAAACATTCCTTCAAGAATTCCGTCAGGAATACCTCTGGAATTTCATCCAGACATTCCTCTAGATATTCCTACAGACATTAATCCAGAAGTTCCTGTAGGAGTTCCTCCAGGAATTCCACGAAAAATTTCTCTAGGAATTCCTCCAGGATTTCATCCTGAAATTTCTCCAGGGACTCCTCCAGAAGTTCCACTCAGAATCCCTCCAGGAATTACCACAGAAATTTCTCCAGGAATCCTTCCAGGGATATCTTCAGGAATTGTTTAATGAGTTCCTCCAGAAATGCGCTCAGAAATTCGTACCGTCAAACGGGGTTACTTGCAACAGCGGTGTAACTTGCACCACGATGACATACATTAAATGTGAACTTTTTTTTACATAATAATGAAAGCTAGTATGCTCCACCATTTCGGTTATCAAAATTATGTGTACCAAAGGTCGTTTTAGTGGAAAAAATAATTTTGTTTCTTTGTTTATTGTTTGGCTACACTGTTAAAACGATTTGCTCATTTTATGCCATAAAAACAAGTATGAAAATCGTGCTTTACCTCTCTCCTATAGTAAGTGCGATAAGTCTGATGACCTTTCATGCAGTTAGGGTGCCTAATAGTAAGCTCAGCTAAACGATAAAAGTTTGATAAAGTTATCGACTAAGTAATGTAAAAAATCATTATTATATTCGACAACCACTATGGGGTAACTTGCAACAGTTGAAATTAACAAAACTTTCTATAATTTATTTTCATTTCACGATATTTCAAGTAGAAATAATTGAATTGGTCATTCAATAATTACGTATCGTGCTCATTTTCAAATGTCGACTCAAATTTATCTTTATTTGTACGTAACCTTCAAACAAAGATAAGGACTCTCATATTTTGAAATTTTATCATGTTTCACCTAAATTAAAGTTTAATTTAGTTTATGGACGATCTTAAAACAATCACCAACATCCATTCTGAACCTATTAGAGTAAATTATTGCACTAGAATGCCCAAATTTAATATTTAGAAAGTTGAATGAGTGTTTAAATCATGTTATTTTAGCTAAGTAGCCATACACTACTTCGAACTGAAAATTACCCAAAGATGAATAACTTAAACTTTTCAGCAAATTACATTAAGCATTGTTGATATACAATATTAGCCAGTACTGAGTCATGAGCTCTACACATATTTAATATTTGTGAGACGTAAAACCTGCTGTGAAACCATATATCCTTTAATAAAAAAATCATATGTCAGTTGGTTAGTGTATATCTTTTCAAAGCATATTCCACGCTTTACATCAAAAACTTATACCGTCTAGGCGCCATTCACCGTGGGGGCTCCATTCACCGTGTGCCTTCGAATATGTTTTCATTATTTCCATATTATGATTGAATGATATGACAATTTCCCTTCCATTTCACCAATACAGCATTGTATTGGTGAAATTGAAGGGAAATTGTCATACACAGATAAAAATAATGAGATTTACACGTCATGTAAACTTCTGTAAACTTACATGATATATCATGTAAATTTGCGTTATATGTCATGTAAACACACAGAGTCATGCAGAATTACATGACATATAATGGAAGTTTACGTGATATTTTATGACTTTTACATGTTATGTCATGTAAACTTCTGTGATATTCCACGCTCCAATCATGTGCATCATATGTCACAGAATTTTACACTCTTTTTTCGATCTGTGTATCATTCAATCATAATATGGAAATAATGAAAAAATATTCGAAGGCACACGGTGAATGGCGCCTCGACGGTAATATGAACAAGAACTAGAATGTAAGAGTAGTTTAATGGTAGCTAACTTAGCTTTATGTCATGTGTTGCAAGTTACCCCACAGATGGGGTAACTTGCAACAAGCATGTATTTTGCACCTCCTGATTAGGTGGCAACGTATTCTGGTAAATCAATTGCTTCATAGTATTCTACTCGTGGTAATTAGTGTACACGATGCTTTACAGTATGTTTCATATGTTTAGATTTTCAATGATATTGCTTCAAAGTCGAAAAGTGTTGCAAGTTACCCCATTTGACGGTACAGTGATTCATCCAGAAGTTTCTTCCTCCAGGATTTTTTCAGGGATTACTCCAGGAATTGCCTTAAGAGATCATCCGGAAATTTATTTTCAAATGCTTACAGGGGTTCTTCCAGAGATTCCTCCAAGAATTTCTTCAGGGATTCCTCCTTGATTTCTTCGTCAAATTACTCAAGGGATCCGCCAGGAATTTGTCCAGAGATTCTTCCAGGCATTGCTTCAAGAATACCTCCAGGGACTTTTTAAAGATCTCCTGCAGGGATCCCTCCAGAAATTTCTCTGGGAATTCATCTAAAGGTTTATTCAAAAAAAAAAATCAAAGAATTTCTCTAGGCATCTTCCAGAAGTTCTTCTAAGAATGCATTCATATAATCCTCCTGGAATTTTGCCAGGAATTCATTCAGGAATTTCTTTTGAAATTTCCAAGAATTCCTTCAGGTATACTTTCAGAAATTTCTCAGGGGTTCCTCCAAAAATTCCTTCGGGAATTAGTCTTGGGATTTCTCAAAGGATTTTTTCTCGGAGATTCTTCCCGGCATTCCTCTGGAGATTGTTTTAGAAATTCCTCTTGGATCTTTTCAAAAATTTATTCAGGTGTTCCTTCAAAAATTTTAGAAATCTTTCCATTATATTTTCCAGAGATGCACCTAATCATTTCTCCAGGATTTCCTGAAGATTTGGAGGAACTCTTCCAGGAGTTCATCCACGGATTTGTTCAGGAATCCATCCATGAATTTCTTCAAGAATGCCCCCTGCAGCTCCTGCAAAGGAATGCTTTCAGAAATTCGTCTTGCGATTCATTCAGGAATATAGCGTGATATTCTTTTTTGTTTTTCCAGGAAACCATTCAAGAAGTTATCCATTGATTTTTTTCAGAAACTCTTCCATAAATTCCTATAGGATTTTTTACCAGGGATGTTTTGAAGGTGTTCCTTTAAGAAGCCCTTCAGGGATTCTTCCAAAAATTTGTCAAGGGACTCCTTCAGAAATTCGCCCGGGAGTGCCTCAAGGGTTTCCGCCAATGATTGTTTTCCTTAGATTTCTTTAGGAATTTTATCAGAGATCTTCCTCCGAATTTTGTGTAAAGATTCCTCCGGGAATTTTCTAGACTTTTCTTCAAGAAGTTCCCTAGAAGTTTCCAGGGGTTTGCTTCAGGAATCCCCCCAGCATTTTCTTCAGAAGTTTATTCAGGGATTCTATCAGGAGTTCCTACAATAAGTCCTCCATAGATTCTTTCAGTCACTGCAGCGCAGGTTTTAGTTGCGCAAAGGGGTTGTCCATAAACTACGTGGTCATGAGGGGGGGGGGGGAGGTTCGACCAATGACCATTTTGTATGGACTAAAAAAAAAATTGTATGGACAAATGACCACGCGGGGGGGGGGGGGGTTGAAAAGTCCCAAAAAAATGACCACGTGGTTTATGGACAGCCCCAAAGGTCACTGTGACTTAATCTGAACAAATCAGTTCTAACATGCTAGAGGCGCTTTCAGACCATGGAATCCTTAAAGAAATCTATAGGGAAGACTGTTTTGGAATTCTCCCAGGGTTTCCTACCGGAATTTTTGTAGGAAATGCACCATGATCACTCACAAAAAAATCAACATGCTATAACTTTTCATAGAGTGCATCAAAATATCTCAAATTTTGACTGTTTGTCAACCTATTATATGTGCATCATTGGTACAAATTTGGGCTCGTTTGGTTAATCTTTCGCAAAGTTAGAACCGTTCGGGTAAAACACTATTTTTTAAACAACTCATTTTTTAGCTGTCATATCTCGGAAACCAGTGAACCGAATTAAATGAAATTTTGAACGTACACTAGCAATATAGCAATGCTTCACAAAATATTAAAACATAGATACTTTTTGAACGTTTGAAAAACTTATCATGGATTGACACTTTTTGAATTTTTCCCGAAAAAATGTATTTTTTTACATCAATGTCAATAAATGTTAGTGTTGATGTCCAAAGACTTTCCAGTTCTGTTCTCAAGTTATCTTTAATCTGATATATTAGAGCCTATTTAGATTAAAGGAAGAACATATTAAGTAATTTTTGTGTGGTATTGTAAATTTGACTTATTTTCCTCTATATGGGTAAAATTTTAACCCGGTATAACTTAATTCGCCGTGAGAAAATATTACATTTTATAACGTTGTATTAAGTATCAATATATTGTAGATAAACGTTAAAAAATTCATTCAATTCGGTTCACTGGCTTCCGAGATATGACACCTCAATAATGATTTGTCGACAAAATATAGTGTTTTACCCGAACGGTTCCAACTCCACGAAAAACTATTCAATCAAGCCCAAATTTGTACCAATGATGCACATAAAACAGGTTGATAAACAGTCAAAATTTGAGATTTTTTGATGCACTCTATGAAAAGTTACAGTATGTTGATTTTTTTTTTTGTGGAAAAAAAAAGTTGCCTATCCCAAACATTGTGGCCACCCCCTGTACCTCCACAATTTTTTTCAAGAATTTTCCCAGGGATTCTTCTAGTGATAGTTTCTAGGCTTTCGCGAGTATGCTTTCAAGAATTCTTTCAAGGATCCTTCCAAAAATACATGAAAAGAAACTTTTTCAGGATTATGCTCTGAAATTTGCATATGCAGTATATGAGTATAGATACTGTCTTTTGGGCAATTCCGGCAAGGACGTACTCGGAGCAATACAACTGAAGGTTTATTTTTAGAGGAATATAGATCCAAGACTTTCGAAGATCACAAATAAGCATAGACAAACAGGATGATGATGATTAACCTGGGCTTGTTAGGGGAATATCTGTAAGTAAAAAGAAAATTATGTTAAGTGCTGTTCCTTTGAATTCCACTAAGAATTTGCATCCTTTTGACAGATATGTATTTCGAACTCAACTGTAAGGTCGTCTTCAGTGTCTTGTACTTGACTCGACTCGACAGGATGATTTTTTTTAAAGACACTACTATACAATTTCTTGGAGAATTTACTGGAGTAATCTCTGGAGAATTGGCTCTAGGAATTTCTGGAGGTATGCCAGGAAAAATTCCTTGATCAATTCCTGGAGGGGTTTCTGAAGGAATCCCTGGAGAAATTCTTGGACTAATTCCTCGATGAATTCTCGGAGAAATTCTTGAGGGAGTCACTGGAAGAAATTCTGGAGGATTTCGTGGTGGAATGCTTGGCGGCAAGCCTGATGAAATCCCTGGAGAAATCCATATGGAAATCTCAATAGAAATCCCTGATGGAATTCTTGGAGGGACTTCTAGAGGAATGGCTGGAGGTATTTATGGAGGAATCTTTAGCGCAATCTCTAAAGGATTCCATAGAGGAATCCCTGAAGGAATTCCTGGAAAAATCTTTGCATTTTTTCGGAAAAATCCTTAGAATAATTCTTTAATAAATCTATTGAGGAATTTCAGCAAGAATCCCTGAAGGGATTTCAAAAGGAAAGTGTAGAATTAGCAGTAGTTAAAATACACAGAAATAAGAATTAAAAAAAAACGAATCCCAAGAGAAATTCCTGGAGGAATTTCTTAAAGATTTCCTGAAGCAATTCTGAGAGGAATCCCTAGAGGGATTCTTTGAGGAACCCCTTAAGATATTTCTGGAGGAATCCCTGTAGTAATTCTTGGAGGAATCTCTAGAAGAACATCTGGAGGAATCTCTATTGGAATTCCTGGAGGAATTTTTAGAGGAATCCCTGCAAGAATTCCAAGAGTATTTCCTGGAAGAATTCTTAAATTCGCGGAGAAATTCCTAGAGTTATTCTCGGAGGAATCCCTGGAGGCATTTCTGGAGGAATCCGAGGAAGAATTCATGAAGATTCCCAAGAGAAGTTTCTGAAGAATTTTCAGGAGGAGGAACTGAAGAAATCACTGAAGAAATTCTTGGAGAAAATTTGAAGGTATCCTAAGAAGATTTCGCGAATAAGCTGCTGTAGGCATCCCTATAGCAGTTCTTTAAGGAATCCCTGGAGGAATTCCTGAAGAAACCCCAGGAGACATCCGGGAAGCAATCCCAAGATAAACTCCTAAGCGAATCCCGAAACAGTTCCTGGATGAACTCCTAAATTAATTCCTGATGAAGTTCTTGAAAGAATTTTAGGAGGAATTCCTGAAGAAATCTCAAGAAGTTTTCTTAGGGAAATCCTTGGAGGATTATTAAAATAATCCCTGAAGTTGTCCCTGAAAAAAAAAATACAGAAGGAATTCTCGAGTGAATTTCTGGGGGAATTCTTGAAGAAATACTTGAAGACATTCCAGGGGAAATTTCTTGGGGAATCCGGGAAGCAATACCTTGAGAAATTCCAAAGGAAATCCTAGGAGAGCTTTCTTAACGAAGAATGTCAGTAGGAACACCTAGAAAAAAATCTGAAGGAATCCATGTCTATAATATACCGCATGTTCGGTGTAGTACTAGAATTGTAGTAATGAGCCGAATTTTTGTATGGTGAGAAGGTGAATTCTCCGTTTCTGCAATTAAATGGTGCAAAAAGAGTGAGTATTATGATTCCTTGCCTAATTGGATGCTACTTGAGCGAAACTTTGGGTAACTGTGCTGAAATGGAGAAAACAACAACAAAGTTAAAGTAAACCGGGGTCAAATTGCGTGTCCTATTTTTGAAGGAATCCTTGGATGGATTCCTAGAGATTCTGGTAGGCATTCCTACAGAAATATTTCAAATAATTCTATATTTAATTATTAGAGCAATATCCTGCGAAATTTTTGAAAGAAATGGAGAAACTAGTGAATAAATCTCTGAAGGAATACGTCCAGAAAACCCAAAAAGGATCTCTGGGGAAATTCTTGTAGGAATTCTAAAAAAAGCCCTGGAACAATCACTGGAGGAACCTTCAAAGATATCTTAGGGGAATTTCCCGGATGAATTCCTGGTGAAAACCCTAATAGGGGTTCTAGAAGAAATCTCTGTGGGAATCCATGATGGAATCACTGAAGGGAACTGAGGGAAAATTGCTGGAGGAATTCGTCGATGCTTCATTGTGTAAGTCTTGGCAGAAGTACCTGTGAAAAAACTGAAGGAATCGTGCGTGGAATTCCTGAAGCATTTCTTGGAACATGTCCTGAAACCATGCGCGTAAAAAGAGCGAATTTAGCCCCACCAGCTGCAATGTCGTGCGCGGCGTCTGTAGTGCATGACAAGCGAGCACGACATTGCAGCTGGGGAGGCTAAATGCGCTCTATTTACGCGTATGCCTGAAACAATCACTATCCGAACTCCGAATGACGATCATGAAGGGATTCACAAAAAAGAAATTCTTGGAGAAGTTCCTGACCTGGAGGAAATTGTGAAGGTGCCCCTGGAGAAATTCCTAAAAAAACCAGGTTTTTTGCTCCTAGCATGTTTGTTTGAATTGAATACATGTGAAAATTTGTGAATTGCTAGCTACTACTGTAGTACTGTAGTAACATAACATAACATGGGGGTTCAAGAAAGTCCTTCTCTTTCCCTACCTAAACTGGTTTCGGCATATCCGGAAAATTAGGCATGTTATTTTTGTATTCATTGAATAAGAATTGCAAAATTAAGCCAAGTTTGTTATTAGGTGTAAAATAAGAATTAAGTGGTACACTTGGAAATATTGATACTTGGTTAAATTACTTGTAGTTTTTGCGGAAACCAAGTTTGATAATTGTGGATGAAATCCTAAATTATTCGAATGGTTTATTTCTTCAGACTTTTTTCCAGGAAATCTTGATTATTGATAATCTTGAGATGGCTGGAACGCCTCACTTGTCCGAACCAACCCCCCCCCCCCATGACTACGTCCATGGAGAAGGCTGTGTTCTAGTATGGATGTTATGACAAGAAGATAAAAAGTAAAAGGTTTAATAGTTCTGCTATAAAATGCGAAATAGTTATTTATGCAACGAGTTTGCCGAGTTGGATAAATACGACGAGTGCTGTAAAAATCGAGTTTTGCAACGAGTTGCATACAACATATTTTGCAATTACTAGATTTCACAAGATTTTGATCGTTTTCATCAGTATCATCGTGCTTCTTGGTCGTTGAATGAGAACGACCACGTGCTCCATCACGAAATCTGGATCAAGCAAGCCGTCCTATAATCGTCTCAGTTTTACAAGCACTTGCTGTGGGAACACAGGTTGTCAAACAAACAAATGCATTATGATTCATAATGCAACCCAAATGAGTTGCATTATGAACCATAATACCATCGTTTGAAACAGCAAGTATAAAATAAATTTTATAATGCCGAGTTGCAAAAAAACATTCATTACGCCAAAGCACTGAACATTCACTTTAAAATCTTTTTTTTTATGTGTCCTCAATACCCATTCATTTTTTTTAACCACAAAGCAGACCCTCCCCACCTATCTCCGTAACCCCTCACTCGCCGCTACTGTCTGTAACGAGATCAGAACAATTTTTCATGAATAAAAAAATTATTAAAAAAAATGTCCCGATTTTGTCAGCCTAAAATGCTACCAGGGGCTGATAAAATCGGGTCCTTACTGTATCTAGCAATGTTCAAAAACTCAAGGTTTTGGAATTGACTGAATTATAGCAGCAACTGCCCAAAATAGGTCCCCTGCCCAAATGGTCCCAGACCCAATATCTGGTAAAAAGTCTAGGGTTCAAAAATTACGACCAGAATTTCCAAGATGGCGGACTTAAATACAAGATGGCGTCTGAAAAATTCAAGATTGTGGCTTTTTAAGAATTCAACGCACAAACATCAGAAGCCAGATAAAGGATATGATTTCTGATGCCATGAAATGGATTTTTGTTAAGTAAACGTATGAAAGTGCGATATTCATCAACATGTCATGTCATGTCATGTCATGTCAACATGTCACCTCCTTGGCAAACAGACGTTCGGGACGTACCTTCTCAATATAGCTGAAGTCAGAACGACAACAGTGACAAGGCTGCACTACCAGCAAAGCACACAACTCTTAGCTGGCGGCCTTTGTCATCGATTGACCCGTGGAAGCATGAGGTATGGACCTGTGATGTTTAGAGCTGTGTGTGACGCTCCTACTTGTCGACCCATCGTTTTGCAGCCCAACACCATGATTAAAAAATCAATCCTACACTAAAAATTTGACTCTATCTAACATAAATAGTTTGATTAATAATAAATGAGAAAGCTTAGAGAAAATGTATATGAAACATAATAGGGACAAAATGAAATGTACATGATGAAATACAAAGTATGAGTTGTTATTTTGCTCTACTCGGTTCAGGTCATCACGGTCCACTAACTTCTATAACTTATTTGCGACCAGAATATCAAAATCGCTTGCAGCCTGTATATCTGGCTGTTCCATATGACAAGCAAACATTCAACATGAAAAAGCTCGAAAGTAAACTCTCGACATTACCCATATTCATCATCGTTCCCGTCGCTGTCAAGTGCGGACCCATCGTAGCTGACACTGCACGGAAGGACACTGAAATTGAAAAACAACACAGGAAAGACTATCGGTTCCCAGGTTCGGAAAATCTGGCAGCTGGTGACACTGGTCCGAAATTTCTCTTGTTGAAAAAAAAAGTCAAACAGTTTTCATTTCAAATGCCCGTCAGCAAAAAAATGAACTGGACATTCTTCGACAAGAGAGAGCACAATCATCGATACCTAGCAGCCAAACAAACTCCCCCGGATCAATTCAGCCGACAAACGGAAATAATCTAGTTTGGAGGACAACATTCCAACCAAAACCAACAAACGCTAGATTTTAAACAACTGTACACTGCGCCCTCCAGTAGTGTCCCGGCCAGTGCCAGTGTCGTCGAGTGTGCCAGCCAGAGTGCCAAAAAGTCATCGCAAAAAAGCATCTATCTATTGCAGTGGTTTTCAATCTGGTTTCTGCATCGGTTCATTTCAAATAGGAAAAAATTGAAAAATTATTACTGCAAAAACGAGATAGAAGTTAAGCAGAGCCCGTAAATGCTATTCAGTAGCCACACAAAAGACCAACTGCTTGAAAATTACAAAATCTATGTAGGGTGACAATGGGTATTGTCGGCAGGTTTGTTCTCTTCGTCATGGGGGGTTTTTGTCAGCCAAATTGCCTGAAACTTGGCCATATAATTCAGCTTAGTTGGGAAGGATTTGAGACCAACTCTGAGTTCAATAGGTTTCAAAAAAAAAAAACCCAAAGACGAAGAGAACAAAACGGCCGAGAATAGGTAATTTCCCCTAGTTTTAGTTGTAAAAAACATCATAATTGAATTTAATTTTAATGATTAAACTATATAGGGATCTCCAATTAGCCTACTGGTTAAGGCTAAGGATCGCCATTCAGGCGACGATGGGTTCGATTCCCGTTCCAGTCGGGAAAATTTTCTCGACTCCCTGGGTACAGTGTATCATTGCCCTTGCCTGTGGAAGTGCTCAAAAGAACACTAAGTTGAAGTGAGGCAGGCCAAGTCCCAGTGGGGACGTAGAACCATAGAGAAGATGATGAAGAAGAAGAAGATTAAACAATAACACAAAAATTTCTGGAGGTCTTGAAGTGGGCAGTACTCAAGAAACATTTTGATGACCAATTAGTCTTGTAGAGGTTTTGAGAACCGTTTTAAAACGGAATAATTTTTTTTGGTTTTATGATGGTTCTTAGAACCCCTTCTAGTCTATTTACTAAAACATGTAACTTGGGTATGACGTTCAATAAGAATCCACGATGTTTCGACAACATTTCCTTCAAATTTTGAATTTCCCGCAGAAATTTAAGGTTTCTGACTTTTGTTGGTAAAATCAAATCCCAGATTGAGAACCACTGACATCAATTGCCAGCAAGCGAGCGAGCAAGCGAGCGAGCAAGCGAGTGAGTGCTTACCTGACGGTCGAGTTGGCCCGGACACCGATGCCCAGCTCGGTCAAACAGTGAAGAGTGGTTTCGCATGGATCACCGGCCGGCAACGGGAACAGCACCTGGTAATAGTGACCGACTCGGTCCGCTTGCCACAGCACGTGCTCAATCTCCAGCTTTTTCAGCAACTCATCGAGCACCTATGCTCCTCACGTGTGGGTGGAGTGGATTGGCAGAGGTCGTTCGGTGGTGGTACATGCACGAAAAACGATAGAGCAGAGAGTTAGGGAAACTGCGGAGATGCTATATAGTTGAAAATTAATGACCGTAAAGTTCTTGAAATGGGCTTCCTATAACCCGGGGGGCAAATCGCTTCCCCGAGTGGAGCGGTGTATGAACTGCTGCTGATGATGAGCTGTTGAAATTTTCAATTGAAGTGGACTATGAAGAGTGGAAATGGATTGGATTTGAGGTGGGCGAGCATGATATCAGACCCAGAGATTCGCTGAACTATGTTGGGGCTGCTAGGTCATTTCAAACAATTTAACAGGCCGAGGAAGGGTAGCCAGACCACATAACTGTAAATGTCATGAAATGACACTTGAACTAATGCCAACAATGTAGCTACAAGCCTAACGCTTAAACGATGGTTATCTTTATGTTTTTAACTGCACACCTTTTGATATAATCCCTGGGCTATAGCCAGTGACTGCTCCAGAGTTTCTGTCGCAATCGGATTCTGTTGACATCGACGATAGAACATAGCTTGGTCATCCAGATATGATCATATACTGCAGGCATCTATTATTAATCTGCAGTCGTTGAATGTTCTCCATTATACCATGTTTCACTGCACTTACATGAACATCCTTCCTTGACGATTCTGGGTCGATTTGGCGAAACGCTATTTAGAAGCAGTTCTCTCCATCAATTTCCCTTTAATTACGTTAACTATGTTGGCTAATTCACTCATATTATTATGCGTATTTTCTGTGAATATATCCTGGAAAGAATCTTTGAAGACATTTTTGGGAAGAATCTCTGGGGCAATCCTACAAAGAATCCTAGAAGAAATCTCTGGAAAACTCATAAAGGAATCCTGGATGGCACCCCTGCAGATCCCATGCAGAATCCCTGAAGGAATTGAGTAAGAAATTCATGATTGAAACTCGGAATAAATCCCAGAACGAATTCCAACATGCAATCCCGGAAAGTATCCCAAAATTAATCCCGGGGTCCGTAAGGGACTCACAGGAGAAATCCCTGAAAGAATACCGGGAGGAAACTCTGAAAGAATGCCAGGAAGATCCTCTAAAGAAATCCCGAGCGGAATTCTGGAAAATTTTCAATGGATATTCTGTGAGGAATATCCCTGCAAGAAATACCAGGAGAAACCTCCGAGTTAATCGTGAACAAATCTTTGGTTGGATTTTTTAACGAAATAAATTCCAAAAGATATCTCTGAATGTGTTGGAGGAAAATTCGCTGAAGGGAATTTATAATTAGAGATGCCATATATGTATTCCATAATGCAACGAGTTCTACGAGGTTTTTTTTATACAAATACTTGATACACTAAAACCTGTTTTGCCCTGCATAAAAGTAAAAGGAGGAAAATGTTATAATGATGGTAACAACGACAATGGCGGCCAGGGGGCCTGGGGTCCCTTCAGGGGTCATTTCAGGTCTACCAAGGGATACCAAGTGGCCTCAGGGGTATTTGAGTGTGTCTCAATGGCGTTTCAAGAGGTCTCAAGAGTCCCAGAGTGCTTCAAAGGGTCTCAGCGATATTTAGGGGATCTTAGGGGCTTTTCAGGAGATCCAAGAGAGTTTCAGGTGGATACCTGATGTTTTCTGGGTCATTTTAGGGAGATTTAGGGGATCAGAATGGGCTTCAGAAGGAACCTGGGGATCCTAGGAGCGTTTTAGGGGGATTCAGTGGCACTTCAGGGGCTCCCAATCATGGCCAATGCTGCATACCACCATCCCACACTACATTTCAAGTTTCATGCGATGCATGAATGTTATTTACCTTGAATGCAGGATATTGTAACCGTTCGTTACAAATTTTTAGTATTTTTTTTAATTTGTGCTCTTGTTATGTGAACAGTCACGTCTCTAGCGTTAAGTGGGGTTGGATTAGGATAGGGTTATTTAGAAAAAGGGTTTTAAGTGTTAAAAAGATTAGTCAAATGTAAAAATATGTAACTAAAATTGTTAGTGGATTAGGCGTGATTTTGAATGTACATGAAAACAGATAAGAGGGTAGATTGCATGCAAGCTATGGATTAAGGACAAAAATGGCTGAAGCGATAAGTGGACCTACAGGCGCATTACGTTAAATAGGTGGTAACAACCCCCAACCCAAATTGAGGTAAATTGAAGAAGGGAGGAAAATTGTATAAGGGGGTCGGGCCAAGTTGAAGAAGTGCCATTGCCCCAATCTGTAAAAGGCGTTCGTGTGCTCCAGGTGTTGTTCTAAAGTGTCCAAGTAACGGAAAGTGAGTGGTATTTCTTAAATCGGGAGAGAAACTTGAAGTCATCAGGTATGATTATTACCCGATCTATCTTGAACTAGCTCCCATCTAGTGACTACAGTACGGTTAATTAATTCCTCCCGTTACCCTCACAGGACCTTTTTCTGTTTGCCTTAAAATCGCCATTTTGTCTGGTCTGGCGTGCCATACCAGGAGCATTCGTTTTCACCTAGAAGACCTAGTCTACTACGCCTAACCCGTCAAGGATCGTCGTAGGCCTCTGGTCAGATTGTCAGATCGTAAAGGAGGTCCACTCGGGGTTGACACCCCTAAACGTTAAAGAGCTCTTACCTCTCTCGGCACGGTCACTCCGGTACCATCCTGGGCCGTGTCGATTGTCGTCAAAGAGGGAAGACGCCTTACCGTCGGTCGAGGAACCGACCCCTTTCGACAATCGCCAAAATTGTCGTAGTAACGTACTCACCTGTCCGTCCAGCAAGTACCTCAGCGAGCGCTCGCAGGACTCCCAAGGAACGTCGGCAGCAGCAGGAAGCAGTAAGCCGTACAGGTACGTGAACAAAAAAAAAACCATTATACCTACCCACAACTACACAGTTTATAATAGTCCAAATAGAACCTCTAAAACCCTCACTAGTTTAGCTTGCAACAATAGACTACATCGCTCAATAAATCCCTAGTTTTTCCTTCAAAGTTCATTTTTGTATTCATACCCCACGATAGCACTAGTCAGGTGACCGTGAACTGCACACCTTGCTCGCGTGGCCCCTCAGCTTACCCAGTAGCAAGCCGACCCTGAGACCCAGCTCGAGGGGTTTCTTCTTCTTCTTGGCGTAACGTCCTCACTGGGACAAAGCCTGCTTCTCAGCTTAGTGTTCAATTAGCACTTCCACAGTTATTAACTGAGAGCTTCCTCTGCCAATGACCAGCATGGTCATGCTGAATACCCGTGCGTTTACCGCCTCGGCTATATGGGCCCCTCGAGGGGTTTCTTCACACTTAAAACAGAATGCCGAGATCGGCTGTGCGAATCTCGGTTAAAGTTCATTTGCTGAAATCTCGGCTAAACGCTTGACGTTTAATGTTTGATTGCAGCGGTACCCATAGGTGCTGCTATGAATAAACTTAACTTTTTGCTGATATCTCAGTTAAATAGCGATAGCCGAGCGCTCGGCTGTGCGTATCTCGGCAAAAGAATGGAAATTTGCCGAGCTCAACTGGGTGTGTTGTTACTGAGAGATTGCCCGGTTCATTAAATAGTTACAATATGGCACCACGATTCAATAATATCAATAAAACAATTTGTTCTAGCGTCACCCTATGAAAACTATGGGAAAATGATCAAAATTTGGTCAAAACAGTTTAAACCCCTTATCTTTTTTGTTTCAAATTTCTCATCAAAGTTGTCTAAGAACCAGCTTTAGAGCTTTAAAAAAAATGTACATTTTCGTGCGCTGAGAATGTTGCTACGTCAATCCATTTAAAAGATATTGATGATTTTCTAGAAAAATAGGCACTTTTCAAATATTTTTTACTTGCGTTACAAAAATAACACCCGTCTATTTTTTTTATATGTTTTATAACAACATTTCTTCTTTTGAATGCGGGCAAAAGAAATTTTTTATGTTTGCCCCAACCCGTCATAATACATTTAAAAAAAAACTATGATTTTTTTTAGAAAAAACGCCTGTAACTTTTGAACCAAAAGAGATTACGATCATCTCAGCGCACGAAACGACGCGTCTTCAAATGCTCTACAAGTGTTTCTTGGGCGACTTCGATGGAAAACCGAAACTGAAAAAGTTAACGCCAGAAAACCGGTTTTTCTTGAACCACCCTAAGCTTATTCAGAAAAATACCTCTAGATCGGTCAATTTTAAAGCTACATAAAAAGTGTCTTCAGCAAAGTTGCACAAAATTGATAGATCTACAACTTTCCCGAAGAATGTATACAGTTATTCTTGCAAATAAAAAAGTTTGGTTACCAATTTCTTTGAAAATATGGATCACCCTAATTTTTATACACATTTTAAAGAGAGCCTTATTATTAGGGACAACTTTGTAGAAGACCATATTTGCCTAAAAACTCATTTGAAACCGTTGAATGAATCTTTCCTCGTAAATCTGGTTCGTGGACCACTGTACAGTGGCATTTTTAGTAGTCTTAGGGGTCTTAAGAGATTTCAGGAGGCCAAGTAGCCCCCTGAAACCCTCATGGACCCCGTAGAATACTCCTGAGCTCCCCTGAAACGCTCATGAGGTCTCCTGGTATTTCCCTGAATGCACCTAGGACCCTCCAAACGTCTCTGACACCCCCTGCAACTCCCCTAATCTCCAACGCTCATGAGACCACCTGAAACGCCATTGAGACCCTTGAAACGCCCTGATGCCTCTTGAAGCGCCTCTGATGCCTTCTGCAACCCCCTGAGACCCCGTAGAGTCTCCTGGAACCCCTGAGATCCCCGGAGAGGACCCCCTTAAACGTTCCTGAAACTCCATGGGACCCCCTTTAAACGCCTCCGAGATATCCTGATACTCCCTGAAACGTCCCTGAGGTCCCTTGACGCGCCCCAGAGACTCTCTGGAGCCCCATGGAACCCTGAAGCCCCCTGATATGACCCTAAGACCTCCTTTCGGGAACTATGTTTAATGTTAGCTGATGTAGCAGCTCTTTCGGAAACTCTTAAAAAAATGGCTCTGGTTATTCTTTTAGAGTTCCTTCAAGGATTTCCATTACAACCTACAAGAACTGTTCTGATGTCATCCATTACTTTCTCCAAGCATTCCACTGGGATTTAAACTATTAGTTCCAGCCTAAAACCAACCAATGCCTTATAGTAATGCAGTCTGAATAACTCCAGATATTCCATATTTCAGTTTTTTTTTTATTGGAGGTATCGTTAGAAAAAAAAATTACTTGAAAGATGCATTTCCAAGTTATTTGTTTATTTGCTGTTTACCATTTATTTATTCTGTATACGTCTCCGGCTATCAGTGCAGAATCATTCACTTCATGTATGTAGTTGTTTATGAACTATGAGTTTTATATGATCGAAAATCCGTTATTACCTAGATGCGGCCGACTTTTGCACCAATTTACTCATGATTTTGAACAAACAAATCTCATAAATACCAAAACAAACGAATAGGAACTTTCTATTTTAAGCTTATGGTAAGTGATTACTCACTTACATAAATATTACACTTTCATTTGATGTTAACATATTGAGATTTGTGCATGTATATTTCTGGAGCAATGATGAACTGCGGGATTTCAAAATTCTCGTCCTTAAACTGTGTGATACCTACTCAAACCGCACACTTACAGTGCAGTAACTATGACCCCTAAGTTTAAATTACCATTATCACTAATCGTCTTCAACAGCATACTCCATTTGATAACCCTTGAAATCACCGAGCAGTAAATTTCCTCTGACGATACAGATCGCAATAATGGTGGAAACTTTCCAATTTGAAACCATCGACTAGCATTCCTATCTCTCCCCAGATCTCTTCGCTAGCCTATCGTCACACCCAACAATAGAACCATTTTCCGCGATTTAATCGCATAAATTCTCACCTTTTCCATGGGCACAAAGCACTCGTCGTTGCGCTGCTTGACCCCGGCTCCGGCCCCGGTACCGACGACCTTCCCATAGGCCGGGGGCGGTGGCGACCGTGGTCCCTTGGCTGGCCTTCGATTGTTGTGCTGCAGCGCGTGCTTATCGCGCAGTTCGACCTCCAACCGCAGGATGGCATTTGCAGCTGTTTCGTTTGGCGATGCCGATTGAACAACTGATGGCGCTGCACTTTCCGGAACGTTGATGTTCAGATTGCGTCCGGTGCCCGGCTGATGGTGATGAGGGTGATGAGGTGGAATGGGGGGCGGCGCAGGTGGGAGTAGTTCACTGTTGCCGTAATCGAGTCCTGCGAACGATACGAACGAACGATACGCGATGATAGTGGCGTGGGAAGGTAAAGTTTTACAAATTTATTTCCAATGTGCAGCGGAATTTGAAAAGCAAATAGGGATTTTTTTTTTGGGAGCTGCAAAAGAATGTATGCAGGTGGCCTAGTTTGAAATGGTCGTGGAGGCCCATGACTGGTTTGTAACGAAATGAATAATTCAACAGCAATTAACCAATCTGTCGAATGCAAAGCTTGCGAAATGGAAGTTGTTCTGAATATGATTTGCTTTTTACTTCATTTAGGTTTGTGGAGCTTAGTTGGAAGCCTAATCCAAGTCTACTACTATGTAAATACTCGAGAAGAAATTGATCTAGATCAATTCTATGCATGTATATGAACAAAACTCAACTGTCGTAGAAATGTTTATTCTGGACTGTGCTTCCTATTTATGAAACAGGAACGCATAGAACGGTAGTTTTAAAAATACAAACTTTCACAGCATCGTGACAATTTATCATATGACGCCTACAAATTACCGCTCCTCCGTCTACAAGGCCCATGCCAAAGTGATCACATGTTCGCTTAATAAGCGGCTGATCACGGGTTAGAAGCCCAGCCATGGCACTCGAAACGTCGTATATCTCGTGTTCTGGACCACTTAGAAAGATTCTGTCTTTGGAAAAGTTGCTCAGAAGAAAGAGCTTCCACATAGAAAACAATTTAGTTCGAAAATCACTCACTGCGTGGCGCTAGTGTTCTTAGGAGCTTCCAGTTCAGTCTGAACGTCGCATATCTCGTGTTCTGGACCACTTTAAAGGATACTGTCTGCGGCAAAGTTGCTCAGACGACTAAGAGCTTTCGCATAGACAACAATTTAGTTCGAGAATCACTCACTACGTAGCGCTAGTATTCTTAGGGGCTGTCCATTAATTACGTAAGGGTTTATGGGGGGAGGGGGGGGTTTGAGAAATATTACGCGCCTTACAAAAATATTTCGGTTTCCATACAAAAAATCTTACAAGGGGGGTGGGGGCACCGAAAAAAACCCAAAATTCCCTTACATAATAAATGGACAGCCCCTTAAGAGCTTCCAGTTCAGTCTAAACATCGTATATTTCGTGATCTGTATCACGCCAAGACGATTTCAGCCAAATTTTGCTGAGCTGAAGGGTTTATCTTTTTGCCTTTCTCGTACACCAAGTGTACCGGAAAGGCTATATGTTCACTCCAAAAATGACTTTCTGATAGAAGGCCCGGAGATTCGAGTCACATATACCAATCGACTCAGCTCGAAGAATTGAGGAGATGTCTTGTTTTTTCCTTCTAAACCATATGGGAATCCATATGGGAATAATCTGCAAACAGACACCCTAACATCAAGGATAGGGTAGTGTGGGGCTGAAGCCGTCTTCTACAACAATAGTAAATTCCAGGACTGCTCTCTCCTCGTACCCGCTAAACATATTCCTATGGTCGCCAAACCCTACGTCTCTCCGAAACGTAGAGGGGCTAGTGCACATCGAACCCTCAAGGTTAGCTGCGTAGCCTAGCAGCAACGAACAACGATGACTCGCTCTGGAGAGTCTATCACGGTAACATGCTGGCGCTTAGCCAGTTTCCCGAGTGGTCCTCGCCACTCCCTTTGTCCTCGGAAGGCGGGCAGGGTCAACCCCACCCGCGCCCAACTGCTTTGCAGACATCAAGAACTGATGGCCACGTGCAACCCGATCTGACCTGCTGAAGGCAAGGGTATCACTACCCTTCAGGCCCTATCAGCTGCACCAGAAGGCTGCTGACAGCAGGGTCTCCACCTACCGCGACCCTTGCCGGGGACCCCTTTCCAACCGCGGGCTCGGATCCAACCCAGTAGACCAACTCCACGACAGCACCGCTACCAGGGCTTCCTCTCCGCGGCCACTTAATCGCGGTAAGGGTCGATCTCGACCGCATGGCACCGGTATGACCTACGAAGCCGACTCCGAACCCCTGGACCACCTCTTGTACTGCATCTGGGCTAGCCATTCTCCGAGTCCACGCGCCACCTCCTCTGTAGCTCCCAGACGATATAGGTAATAGCCGTTAAAACGGCGTTCCAGCCAAACTCATTCCCACACATCCTCTGGACCAAGTTGTCCGGAGTTGTGTCCTCCCCGCATGTGGGAAGCATGTGGTCACGCATTGTGCGAAAACGCGGGCACACGAACAAAACGTGTTCCGCCATTTCCTCTAAACCATTGCACACTGGGCATTCGGGAGAGTCCGCATGTCGGAAACGGTGTAGATACTGTCGGAAGCAACCATGACCTGTAAGGACCTGTGTCAGGTGGAATGTAACTTCCCCATGGCGCCTATTAATCCAACTACACTCATTGCACAATTATGGGTCACTCAAGGAACAATTACACAAGTTTACAAAATAAAACGAAAGTCGTGAACTTCTGTCAACGACCAAAATTTTTGAAGCACAATTTAGTGCAGACTTCGAAACCGACCTTCGAAAAATTTAAAGTAGAACAGTTTTTGAGTTTTAGCTCAATATCGAGTTTTACAACTTTCCAAAATATGTAATTTACTAAAATTCAAATATATTGCGTTTTGTTCAACAAATTTTAAATCTTTTTCCATAAATTAAAAGCTGAATACAATACCATTCGATCATCTGAATACAGGTTTTGCGTCAGATTGATGAAATTCACGATATTGGCAAGTTTTAGGGACGATCTTCTTAAATTTTAGCAAAATTCCCAATTTTTTTTGAAGAAATGTATTTTTTTCAATAAGAAAAAACCAACTTAAAAATTCTTTCTCAACGTTTATTTGACATATCATATGTAGGCGAGTTACAATAAAAATTTCAGCTCAATCGGAGCATTGATTACGGAGAATGAGATGTTTGAAGTGAGCGACTTTGCTTAAAAATAGAACAAAAATCGATTTCAAATCATCAACCTTGTATGGAAAGTCGAAAAAAATTCCGCTCTACTGTAATTTTTTTCCTTCGCGTTTTCGAACTCAGGACATGATTCTACACCAAAAATGATCATCAGCTTACCGAGTTCAAAAATGCTGTAAACTAGTGTTATTTGATAATATGAATCGTATTTCATACAAAAATAACACTTTCATTATTTTTATTTTATATTCTCTTCAATGAAACTCCTTTTTATTGTTTTATATAATAATCTGCTTGTAAAATTCACTTTAGGCGGTGAAAATTACCAAAATGTTGGTGAATAATGAAAACCACAATAATGGGTCAAAATTCGCTGTGTAACAATTATAGGTCAATTTGTTGCCTATTATGGGTCACTCAAGAGGAATCGGCTCAACAATAATGGTTTGTCTATTTTTTCCATAAATTATTGCTTATTTTCGATAGATCAACTATGGTAGAATCTAAAACTGGTCTCAAACCTCTTAACGAAGCTTGTTTTCACGATTTGGAATCAATTTTTCAAAATTGAAACAAAATCTCCAACACAACCATCGTTAAACGCCTAAAAGTATGCAATGAACATGTACGCAGAACTCTTAATATTATGCTGCACAAAAAGTGACCCATAATTGTGTGATTTTCGGTGTTCTTTGGCACAATAATAAGTCACTTAAATTTTGCCTGAAATAAGCTTTAATTAGCTGCAGTCACATGAATTTCTACATTTAGAACGTAAATTATACCTTTGTTCTGGTGACGATACCATTTCGCACTCGAAAATCACTAAAGCTCGCTTTTACAGAGCTCACGAAAGCAGCACACGCACTTTCCGATGTTCACAATCGAAGCGTTACTTTGACAGATGGTTTTGAATCGAACAAAAAATTATAGAAAATAAGTTTGTTTTGATGTATAAGTCCGTGTGCAATACGTATAGTGACCCAAATAAATCAACTTATCAACGAAAAATGATAATGGTTAACAAAAGCTTGCAATTAATTAGTATTTATCTATAAAAGTGGAAAGTGACTAATAATTGTGTGTGACCCATAATTGTGCAATGAGTGTATCTACCCTCGGTATCAACCTATGGGTCCACTTTCCTTTGGTGGAACTGTCCCACGCGCGCTGCCATTTGACCATAGAGGCCATCCTGACAGTCCTGCGTATGCCTCTTGTGCCGCGCATTTCGAAGCACTCCATGTCCTCACTGATAAGAATGCTGATAGGCACCATACCAGTTATGACGCAGAGAGCGTCGTGTACGCGCTCGCAACCCTCAGGCACATAAGCCTGTAAGTACTTTCCAGCCTCCGTCGGTAGCATTCAGTACTTAGCGCGGTGCCCCACGCCGGGCTGCCATATCTAAGTATGGACGTAGCAACACTAGCCAGAAGCTTGCGCTTACTGGTGTATACCGCAGAGCTATTGGACATCATCCGGGAATAGCTATGGAGGCTCTTCTACAGGCATAATGTGGCTACCGAAGGTAAGCTTATCGTCGATCATCACGCCCAAGTGTTTGACGGAGCAGCGCCAGCGCTTTGACACTCACCTACACTGATCTCCGTCTGCTGCTCCGACTTCCGGTTGTTAACAACCGTCATCTCAGTCTTGTGGTGAGCCAGCTCCAGTTTCCTGGACCGCATCCACGCATCCACAACCTTGATCGAGTGGTCGATAGTCAACTTCACCTCCTCGATCGTTTCACCGTAGACTTCGAGCGTAATGTCGTCGGCAAATCCGACAATCACCACTCCCACTGGGTACTCTAACCTCAACACCTCGTCGTACATGACATTCCATAACACCGACCCACCTCCGTGTCGTAAACTAGTACACGATTCTGAAAGTAGCTTTCGAGAATCTTGTACAGGTACCCCGGTATCCCCAGACGCAAGAGCGCATCGGCAATAGCAGACCAGCTGGCGCTATTAAACGCATTCCTTACATCCAGAGTCACTACCGCGCAAAAGCGAATTCCCCTCCTCTTAGGCTCGAGTGCTTTCTCGGCGGTTTTTGTAACCGACAAGATAGCGTCTACGGTGGACCTCCCCTTCCGGAAGCCGTACTGGTTACTCGAAAGACCATTTTCGCCCTCGGTGAACCGCAACATTCTATTGAGGATGATCTTTTCGAGCACCTTCCCCGCCGTGTCAATCAAGCATATTGGTCTATATGCCGACGGGTCTCCGGGTGGTTTCCTCGCCTTTGGCAATAGTACCAGGCTCTGCCTCTTCCAAGCTTCTGGGAAAACTCCCTCGTCCAGGCATTTCTTTATAGCAGACCTGAACATCTCGGGAGCCTCTGCAATAGCTACTTTTAAGGCCAGGTTTGGAACTCCGTCCGGACCTGGGGCCTTATCTACGCTAAGGGACTTAGCTACCCCCGCAAGTTCCACATCGATGACCCTCTCCTCATCGCCAGCCCCAATTCCCGGCTGTCCTACGAAAGGAGGCCAAGGACTAGGATCATGACGCGGAAAAAACCCTCCGATGATCCCCTCAAACATCTCTGGTGATTGCTCTGTAGGATCCATCACACCTTTCGTCTTGGCCATAACGATCCTGTAGGCGTCACCCCACGGAATCGCATTAGCACTCTGACAGAGACCCTCAAAGCAGGTTTTTTTGCTTGCTCTTATCTCGGTCTTAAGCGCGGCTTTTGCAGCGGCGAACACCACCCGCCGTTCGTTTCGCTCTTCCTCTGATCGTGCTCGCTGCATCCGCCGCCTAGCCCGTAGGCAGGCGCGGTGCAGGTTCACAATCGCGTCGGTCCACCACTAAGCCGGTGGCCTCCCATTTCTAGCGTGGACTCGCCTAGGCATGGTCGCATCACACGCACGTGAGAGCACCGCTACCAGCTCGTCGCCGTCTAAACTGATTAAGTTTCGCTCACGGTGGAGCGCCTCCCTAAATACCTCTTCGTCGAAGTATGATGTCTTCCACCTGCGAGGGCTTGGCCTTGGCCTAGCCGCCTCTTCTTCTATCCGCTGTCTGCTGTTGTTGTAGTCGATACTGTAGCAAACCGCCAGGTGGTCGCTGTGAGTGTAGCCATCATCTACTCTCCAGTTCGAACTACTTGTTAGGCCAGGACTACAAAAGGTCACGTCAATAATTGACTCCGCTCCGTTTCGACTATAGGTACTCTTGGTACCGACATAAGCCAAGTCGACATCTAAGATGGCCAGTGTTTCTAGCAGGATCTGACCCCGCTGGTTCGTGAAACGGCTTCCCCATTCCACAGCCCAGGCATTAAAGTCACCCGCTATTACCACCGGCCTTCGCCCTGTTAGCACGGTCGTTAAGCGGTCCAGCATTTGCGTGAACTGCTCGATCGGCCACCGCGGAGGCGCATAAAAGCTACAGAAGAAGACCCCGTTTACTTTGGCGACCACGAAGCCCTCATAGGTAGTAGACACCAACTCCTGAACGGGGTATTTACCCGTCGTCCATATCGCTGCCATTTCTGGACCCATCCGCAACCCAGTTGCCGTTGCTGGCGGGTACTCGATATGGGTCCGCTATGGTGGCGATATCCATCTCCCACTCAGAAACCGCCTGACAAAGCAGTTGCTGAGCCGCATCACAGTGGTTCAGGTTCAGCTGCGTTACCTGCACTGTGATTTGTTGTTCACTGCGGCTTTCTTGAAGGCCGGGCAACTTGGACCACCCGTCGGATGTCTGTTGTTCGAGAATTTCCCGGTATAGAATGCAGGAACGGTGGACTTCTGCAGCTTTGGGCCTTATGACCTTCAGCGCCGCATCGCACGCACAGTTTGCGCCTGTCGGGGCCTTTGCAGTCCCATGACTTGTGTCCTGGTTCCAGACACCTGAAGCAAACCTCTGGTGGCTCGTGGAATGACACACGCACCATCCCACCTTTATGTTTCCTATCTTAACGGACATTTTGACGTCCACCACAGGTAGCTGAACCAAAGCTATCTGTGTCCCTGCTGGCCCTTTCCGTAGCTTAACGGCTGCGGCGGCCACCTGCACATCGCACTGTTGCCGCAGTGCCGTGACGAGCTCTTCCACTTCGGTGATCTCATCAATGTTCTTGACCTTCAATCGGGTAAAAAGATATTAAACAAATTCTCACTCGTAGGCGCATCTTCATACCCGATGTCCTGCAAGGTGGTCTCATGAGTCGAAACGAGTTGCGATCTTCGGCAACATTCATCATTGAGATCTGAAGAATTCAATTTGGCTTTGACCCTATGACTTCGTCCATGTGGTTATTGATTTACAGCGCGGAGAACCTTATTCGAAAATTCTCCATAGTAATTCCCATATAATCCTATTTTGCTTTTGGGCCACCATTAAATCACCACCGAAATGGCTGAAAATTTGACAGGACTCCAGTTTTGCACCAAGGATTGTAATGAACATATGGGAGCTTTGAATTTTAACAAGTTTGAAGTCTGAACTGCCCTAGCGTACATGCTTCCATTTAACCGCGTGTAAAGTGTACGCATATCGCCTCCACTTTTGCATCCTAACATCATATGCGATCGTGTGTTGACTGGACAGGTTCCAATTTGCATGCAGCATTACATTTAACAATTTGACGATCATGAGGCTTATCTGAGTGCTTTTTGACTCAAGATTTTCTAATCCTAAATCACATTGGGTTCACCCGAGCCAGCTTTGCAAAGATTATATTAACGTAGCTTTAAAATTAATAAACGATAACCTTCTTCTACACTCATACCAACTTTTCCCGTTAATACCTGTGCATCTGCTAGGAGAAACAACCATTACCATCTCGCAAGTACTTAAAAGCAAGTTAAGCGGAAATATATTTCTTACCGTTAATTAGTGCTCGTTCATAATTTGCCGTTGGCACACTAACCAGAAACACCACTCCTGGCATCTTCGTTGACGACGGAAGTAGCTGGTTTCGCTACCCCTCTAGAAGCATGCACAACACAACAGCAGCGCACCTTCTGTGCAAACAGGAGCAAGGAGCAACACTTGGCGCGAGGCGATGATACTCTTTTCTTCACACCAAAGCTGTTTTCTTCCTATTCACGCCGCAGGGCAACCAAGGATTAGAGGTACGACTACGCGTCACCAACACTTGTCACAAACACACTCGAGTAAATCCTGTGAGCAGCTCTATTCAGGTGTTTGTGCTTTGGAGAGCCGCTCGGGGATGCTCTTTAGACCCTAGAAGGGGTTAAACTAATCCAAACTGAACAGCCTTCCTCTTAATATGCTGTTGCAATTTTGATTATTACTGTTGCAACCACCACCGCGCCAGATGCAAAGTTCACGTGTCGCCTTGGCCCCTGAACCAGTCTAATGTCCACGAGCGCGTTGCTGAAGTGTACTTGCTCTAGTGGACCCCATTCGAGCGAATACAGAAGGTGATGATGCGCTTTGTTCACTAGCGCTTGCTGGCTGCACTCTGCTGCAACGAACAAGAAGGCTTCGAGGTGTTTATTCTTCACTTCTCGTTCGAGAGTGGGGTGCAATAGTGCATGCTTGCTTGCATGCATGCATGCATGCATGCAGGCAATCCTCCGGTGTAGTTTGCACCGGGATTGTTTAGCTAACAACTTTGCTTAATGTGCACTTAAACCAAACTATCCAACGGAGGGTGAAGTTAATATTCGCCCAACAGAACAGGTTGTAGCTACCGACCAGAAGAGAGCCAGAGCAGAGAGCTGAGACTGAAAGCCCCCTCACCTGGGAAATTGTTTTGCGTTAGTTTAACTTTTCTAACAAGCAAAGTTGCTGCAGTTAGGTTGAGCGATTCTTCTATGGAGCCAATATACTGGTGCTTCCGCAGGATGTGGTTTGTGGACGGCAAAATCTGGACAAGAAGCATATTTTCAATGTGGTTCAATTTCCGATCCAGGAACTTTTCTTAATATATATTTTCTTGATTATCCTAGGCATAGGATATCACTATATACAAATGTAAATTTGTTTAATTGACTCTCAATTAACAACTCAGTATGTTTTGCAAACTCTGTATCGGCCCAGTATTATTAATTCTTCTCAGAGTAAAAGCTGTTCTTCATAAAAATATATCAGAATATTCAAATACATGGTAAACTGTTTATGTTAAAATTCCAACAAATAGAATCCGAGAGACGAACAAGCCAAGGGCTGAAAGTCTCTGTAATATAGCTAAATCAATCAATCAACAAATAGAACCCAGAAAATAATCACAAGTGTCCTTGCCCAGATTTTATTCGAGACAAACACCAGTACGCTCGAAAAATCGAATCGTCATTTCAACTTATCACACTGAATTTCTTCCTTCAACTCATGAAAACACAAACTTTTTCCCAACGCATGACTTCCTCAACCGCAAAAGCAAGACACTAGCCACAAAATTTCGGTTCAAGTGTCATAATCACATCAGCATTTCAAAAACGCTCGAGAAGCTTCACCCGACCGTATGCCACTGACTGGCGACCGAAATCCTGTTTTGTCACATTCCGCAAAAACTACTCAAAAGCCCGTGAAAGTTAAAGACCTCACTCGACCGACCGACCGACCGACCCTAACCACCCTAGACTGAATGACGATTTTCACGGGGTATACGCCGAGCTCTAAATGTTCTACAAAACGGAGATTGGAGATTACTGTCCCAGGCACGGGGCACGGTACGGCAGAGATGATGGGTTATACCCTTCCACATCCGCTGCGCTGGCTGGCTGGCTCGCTGGCCGGTGATAATCAGCAGCTTACAGGCGAGGTTGAATGTTAAGTGACTCCAAGCTGTGGCCTGTGGAGAGGTGCCTTTTCTTTTGAACGGTAGTGTTGCGGCGCGGTCTCTCGAGATGCGAAGCCTGTGTCGGCGTTTTAGAGGGAAAAGGTGCGAAATGTTTTGCTAGGATTAAACGTCCCATCTTCTTTTGATAATGTACATTTGAGAAAACATATTCAATTAACCTTCACGTACCCGACCATCGACAACTCATTTTCAAAATGCTGGCATTTCGTCAATTTTCATCCGATTTTTTTGAAGTCACCCTCAATGGATCATAAGTTGGTGCAAGTTTATTATACTGATGTGGCCATGAAATATCCAGAATTATTCCGGAGATATTCCGGATTGTACTGGGGTCAGGGGGTGGGGGAGAGGTCTGTTTTGCCAGATGACTAAAAGTGATTATTTCGTGTGTTACTGTGTATGAGAGGCCTCCGAGGAACCTGTTCCAGGTGTTCCGAAGCGGCCACATTAGATGATACATACACTTTTTTTTTTTTACTTGTTCGTTTATTTGTTCGTTTATTTGGAAGGCTCGGGCGCCACATGAACATAACTGAGCCGAAATCTTTTGTTTTTACTATGAATTTACATTTTACAATTTATTACTGCCTTAAAACTATGTTAGTTTGGGAAGCCGAAGTACTCGCGGCTGTTTCGAGGTTAAGGATTGAAAAAAAAATTAAATTGGGAAGGAGGGATTTATGGGTTTAAAACTAAATTATTTGCTAACTTATACTAAAACATTGATGGGACAAATTGTCCATATCTGTAACGGAACCAAAAAGAAAAGACTTTATCGGTAGAAAACGACAAGAAGAGGACAAACGGAAGGGGGGTGACAACAGACAGGGGCGAACAACAAAACCAAAAGGCGGACAATGAAAACAAGGAACGTACTACATCAAACTCTGACATCAACACGTTTCAAAAACTGATAAATCAGGTTCATGTATT
The DNA here is from genome assembly GCF_035046485.1 of Aedes albopictus. NCBI lineage: Eukaryota > Metazoa > Arthropoda > Insecta > Diptera > Culicidae > Aedes > Aedes albopictus. The sequence goes on along the minus strand of NC_085137.1, from coordinate 175,059,399 downwards.
CCAAATCAAGTCCTGCCAACACTTCTCTAACGGGTTTCTGTTGTTTTCCTCGGACCCGGAGAATTTCATGCAGCTCAGATCTGACCTCATGATACTCATTGCATCCCCACACGACATGTTCGATATCCTGGTAAGCCACACCACAGACACAGAGATTGCTTTCTGAAAGCCCAATACGGAAGGTGTGTGCGTTCAACAAATAGTGGTTGGACATCAACCGACACATCACACGAATGAAATCGCGGCCTAAATCCAACCCTTTGAACCATGGCTTCTTCGACACCTGTGGAATGATGGAGTGCAACCATCTACCCATCTCTCCATCTCTCCATTTGTGTTGCCAGCTGATCAAGGTCTCCTGACGGGCCAATGCAAAAAATTCGTCGAAGGCGATTTGACGCTCGTAAATATCGCCTTCGCTAGCGCCCACCTTAGCCAGAGAGTCCGCTTTCTCATTGCCCGGGATTGAACAATGTGAAGGGACCCAAGCTATGGTGATGATGTATGAGCGTTTGGACAAAGCACTCAAGACTTGGCGTATTCCTTTCAGGAAGTACGCTGAGTGCTTCATCGGTTTCATTGACCGAACAGCCTCCAGAGAGCTTAGACTGTCGGTAAAAATGAAGTAGTGCTCAGGTGGAAGAGTGCGAATGTACTCTAAGGTGTAGTATATAGCCGCGAGCTCAGCAATGTATACCGAACATGGCTTTTGAAGCATGAAGGTGGCGCTATGAAATTCGTTGTAGACACCGAATCCAGTCGAATCATCGGTTTTGGAACCATCTGTGAAGAACTGTCTGGCCCCGCTAACATGCCTGAACTTACTTGCAAAAATTTGTGGAATACCTATGGAACGAAAAGATTCCGGTATACCGGTGATCTCATCCCTCATAGAGAGATCAAAATCCACAAAGGAGCTGTCGAAGTCTGAGAAGTTGTCACGATTGGTGTTAACCGGAGATGGGCTTACCTCCAGCGTCATGTACCAGTAGTACACACTCATAAAACGAGTTTGGGGATTCTGTTCGAGCAGCTTTTCGAAGTTTTCTATGACTAACGGATTCAGAACCTCGCATCGGATGAGGAACCGGAACGACAACTCCGCAAAGCGGTCTGTCAGAGGCTGTACACCAGCAAGTACCTCTAAACTCATTGTGTGAGTCGAGTTCATGCAACCTAACGCGATCCGAAGGCAACGGTACTGAACCCGTTGAAGCTTCAGCAGGTGTGTTTTCGCCGCGGATTGAAAACAGAAGCTACCGTATTCTAAAACCGATAGAATGGTTGTTTGGTACAGCCTGATCAGATCTTCCGGGTGTGCTCCCCACCATGTTCCGGTAATAGTTCGCATAAAGTTGATTCGTTTTTGGCATTTCTGTATCAGATACACAATGTGCTTCCCCCAGGTGCATTTGGAATCGAACCAGACGCCGAGGTATTGTGAAGACATGCTATGAGTGATTGTCTTACCCATCAGAACGAGCGGAAACTTAGCCGGTTTGTGTTTTTTAGAAAAGACAACCATCTCAGTTTTCTCCGGAGAGAACTCGATACCCAGCTTGAGAGCCCAAGTAGACAAATTGTCCAAAGTATCCTGTAGTGGTCCTTGCAGATCGACTGCTATTGATCCCGTTACAGAAACAACACAGTCATCCGCAAGCTGCCTTAACGTGCAGTTTTCCATGAGACATTCATCTATGTCTCTAACATAAAAGTTGTAAAGAAGGGGGCTTAGACATGAACCCTGGGGGAGGCCCATGTAGCTAATTCGTGAAACTGTCAAGTCGCCATGAGCGAAACTCATCTGCTTCTCAAACAGCAAATTATACAAAAAATTGTTCAGAATTGGTGAAAGGCCACTTTCGTGTAGTTTGTCGGAAAGAACATCGACACAAACTGAATCAAAAGCCCCCTTAATATCCAAAAACACTGAACCCATTTGCTGCTTTTGAGCAAAGGCAAGCTGAATTTCTGAAGAAAGCAACGCAAGACAGTCGTTCGTCCCTTTGCCTCTGCGGAAACCGAACTGTGTATCTGACAACATGCCATTCGATTCAACCCATTTGTCCAGTCGAAAGAGAACCATCTTCTCCAACAGCTTCCGTAGACAAGACAACATCGCGATTGGACGGTACGAATTATGATCCGACGCGGGTTTCCCGGGTTTTTGAACAGCTATCACCCTCACTTGTCTCCAGTCATCCGGAACGATGTTGTTATCCATGAACTGATTGAACAAGTTCAACAAGCGCCTCTTAGCGACGTCGGGGAGGTTTTTAAGCAAGTTGAACTTGATTCGATCCATTCCTGGAGCGGAATTGTTACATGAAAGAAGAGCAAGTGAGAATTCAATCATTGAAAACGGCCTATCCATGTCGTCCCTATCGTCGGAAACATCACGAATTATTCGCTCCACGGGCACGGAATCTGGACAAACTTTTTTTGCGAACTTGAGGATCCATCGAGGAGAGCTTTCTCGATCCTCGTTGACCGACGACGCGTTACGCATTCTTCTACCGACGTTCCAAAGAGTTCTCATCGAAGTCTCGCGCGACAAACCCTCGACGAACCGACGCCAGTAACTGCTTTTCTTCGCCTTGATCAAGTTCTTGAACTTGCTTTCAAGGGAAGCGAACCGCTTGAAGTTTTCGACCGAACCGCGTTTCCGAAACTCTTTGAACGCCGCGGATTTCTCGCGATAGATTTCTGTACACTCACTATCCCACCACGGATTCGGGGGTTTCCTACGAACCGACGGACCTGGCACTGGTCGACGTTGTGCCTGAAGCGCGCTACTGAGGATCAGCTCGGACAGAAACCGATACTCTTCCCGCGGTGGAAGGACTTCTACCGATTGCTCACCGTCGATAATTGCTTCTGCGTACTTCTCCCAGTCAATGTGCTTGGTGAGATCGTAGGCGATGTCGATAGATGGAGGTTGATGTGACCCATTGGAAATAGAAACAACAATCGGCAGATGATCACTACCATGAGGATCCTGGATAACCTTCCATGAACACTCCAGTGATAGTGAGCTCGAACAGATTGAGAGGTCTAATCGGCTGTTTCTAGGACTGCCATCTTGAGCTGGAGGTGCCACTCGTGTAACTTCTCCGGTATTCAAAATTGTCATGTTGAAGTCGTCGCAAAGGTCATATATCAAAGTTGAACGGCTGTCATCGTACAGTTCCCCCCAGCCTGTACCATGGGAGTTGAAATCTCCCATGAGCAGCCGAGGCTCGGGCATAACCGAGCAGATGTGGGTGAGATCCCTGCGAGATATTGCAGTTCTCGGTGGAAGATATATGGAGGCAACACTGAGGGTTTTACCTCGGATAGTCACCTCACATGCGACGGCTTCAATGCCTGTCATCGGATGAAAATCGACTCTGTAAAATGAGTGCTGCTTCTTAATCCCTAGAAGCACCCCTCCGTACGAGTCGGATCGATCAAGGCGAATGATATTATAATCGGGAAAAGGTAAGGTTACATCAGGTGTCAGCCATGTTTCGGATAGTGCAAAAACATCGCATTGTAAATTGTTAACTAAAAATTTAAAAACGTCTAATTTCGGTGTAATACTACGACAGTTCCAGTGTAGAACCGAAATCGTATCTTCGACCTCGGTGGTTAAATTAGCCATCGAAAGATACGATTGTCGCAAGGAGGGGCATTTTAGAAATATACATACACTTCAGTCATTTTTTTTCTGTCCCATTCTCTTGAATGCATGAAGATTGATACAGGGGATACTCAAAATAACTGGGATAGGTAAAATTTTCACTTTTCAAAAAATGTTCAACTCGCTGTAACTTTTCGAAAAGAGCATCAAATATTCTCAAATTTTTACTGCAAGTTCATCAACTAGTTGTGTATCAGTGGACAAAATTTGGAAAAGATCGAGCCATTCTACACGAAGTTATAAAGGATCTAGAAAAGGTATAATTTTCCGATAGCCAACTTTGAGCTGTTATATCTCCGTATTCAATGAACCGAATGCAATGAAATTTTGATCATTTATGACTAATATAATGAACTTTGAAAAACAGTTTACTTAGTTAGAAATTATTCATAAAAAAAAAAGTTATGGCTCTTTCATTTATTCTATGTTTCTTTAGTAAATTTATCTATTTTTCATATGCATCCCATAACTTTTTCAATTTAATGCCGGTTGTTTTGTTACTTCCTTTCAAAACATATTCATATTGAAGTCAATTAGAGGGAAATTAAATGAACTATAATTACTATCTTAAATTTTGAAACGATGATGAAGTTTTGGATAAATTGGTGGTATATTATAAAAAATAATTCAATCGTAATAATTTTTTTTCGTGTAAAGAATTTTAAGTTTTGTCAAAAGTTTTTGATAGCTCATTATATAAGTCATAAATGGACAAAATTTCATTGCATTCGGTTCATTGAATCCGGAGATATAACAGCTCAAAGTTGGTTATTGGATAATTATACCTTTTTCTAGAACCTTTATAACTTCATGTAGAATGGCTCGATCTTTTCCAAATTTTGACCACTGATACACAACTAGTTGATGAACTTGCAGTAAAAATTTGAGAATATTTGATGCCCTTTTCGAAAAGTTACAGCGAGTTGAACATTTTTTGAAAAGTGAAAATTTTACCTATCCCAGTTATTTTGAGTATCCCCTGTACATCACACGGCATGTTTTGGTTGCAAATCAGAAATGTCCTCGATGACACCCCCGTGGAACCTATGCTAGATGTTCCGGTGTGGCCATATTCGTTGATACAGACTTCAGTTTGTCGTTTCTGATTCAGTCATTCGAAATCATTATAATTGATGGGTCGCACGGCATGTTTAGGTTGAAAGCCAGAAGTGTTCCCAATGAGGCCCCGCGGAACATGTCACGAGGATCCGGATGGGTCATCTTATTCAAATCTAGTTATCGCAGTTGTTTCACTGTTCACTGCAAAAAAGTTGTTGAAAATCGATGGTTCAAACACAATAACACACGAAATAATCACTTTTAGTCATTTTGGCAACCCCCCTGACCCCAGTACAATCCGGAATATCCCTGGAATGGTTCCGGATAATGCATGGCCACTTGAGTATAATTAACTAGCACCAATTAATGATCGATTGAGGCCGACTTCAAAAAAATCGGTAGAAAAATAACGAAATGCCAGCATTTTGAAAATGAGTGGTCGAGGGTCGGGTACGTGAAGGTTAAGAGCATATCCAAAAATTATGACATGCTGCAATTGCCCCATCCATCCTCTTGTGTTACACTTTATGTAAAGGACCTAATAAATTTTAGATTCTGTCGTCACACTATGCTAGCCACCTCTCTTCTCTCCTCAAAGCGTGGCGTAATTTATGGATGTTTCTTTACTACACAATTTTGCAACAAAACAATTCCAACCTAATTTCAAATTAAATACGTATCATATTTCTAACACTTGTTTTATTTTAGTAGTGCATTTTTTTCCATTTTGGGCATTTCTACTTAAATCTTATGCAATTCAGCATCATAATTTCAATTTTATGCAACTTATTTCAGTATCATTATGGACAACTATTGAATACTGATTCATTAAGTATACAACTGAAATCAATTTCATAATAAAAGTTACATAGTGGTCCCATGGCGCCCTTGGCAAGCATCCAGGTTGGCACCCTTTTTTTTTTCTTTTTTTTTATAGAAAGAGGAAATCTACATTTACAGATATCCGAGAGGTGGGTCCTCAGGTGATGTGGAGTCAACACTAAAACCTCTTTCTCTCTCTCTCTTCCTTACCTTCGCGGTACGCCCGTTAGGGATGATTTCGAGAAGGGTGATGACTTCGTACAATGAGTACACTCTAATGGTAAGCGTTCCACCTTAAGTTGTTCACTCTTCCCCGGAGGTTCGGGCCCTGGCTAGTACTTAGATTACCCGTTGGGCTCAAGCTCCTGGATGGGGAAAGGGAGCCAACTCAACTAGCTGTTGTTCGGCTCGCCATTTTCTCTATAGTTCAAGGACAATTCGAGATACCGTGGAAGAAACGGCATCCCACTTGTCCTCCCCCGTACACATCCTTTCAACAATGTTGTCAGGAGTGATATCGCTACCGCATACCTCCTGCATACTCGACCCTTGCTCCACGAAGCGTGGGCATTCAAAGAGCACATGCTCCACGGTCTCGTCGCAGTCTGCACACTCCGGACACGTAGGAGAGCCTGCATGTCCGAATCTGTACAGATACCACCTAAAGCACCCATGGCCTGACAGAAATTGTGTTAAGGCGAAACTAGAAGCATTTTCTCATTTTTTCGGTTTTTGATTTTTTATTAAATAACGAAGCAATATTTTCAAAATCGGTTTTCGTGCACATGTAGGGTATGGATCAAGGTATCTTCTCAATTTTGTTGAGGTGGAAAATGTTTTCCATGTTTGCAAAAACCATTTTTTTGTGAAATTTTGTTCAAAAATGGTTTCTGCAAAAACGAAAAACATTTTCCACTACAAAAAAAATCAGAAGATACCTTGATCCATACTCTACATGTGCACGAAAACCGATTTTGAAAATATTGCTTCGTTATTTAATAAAAAATCAAAAACCAAAAAGTGAGGAAATGCTTCCAGTTTCGCCTTAAGTGAAAATTCACCTCGTCGTAGGGCCTGCTCGTCCACTTGGACACGCTCGGTATGAGCCTGTATGTCCATCTACCCTTGTTGATGACCAATCCCTCTGCCATTTCAACATCGATGATGTTATGGCAATCTGTCTCGCGCCTCTTGTGCCGCGTCTCGCAAGGCACTCCTCGTCCTCTGACACCACAAGTGCTATGGGCATCATACCCGCCAGCACGCATACCGCGTCCTTCGACACCGACGCTAAGGCCCATCAACCTGTGCGTACTTTCGAGCCGCTCTACGTTTCGCTTGACCACTAGCGCGCTCGACCATGCAGCAACGCCATACCGTAGTATGGAGACAGCTACTGTCGCGAGAAGTCTACGCTTACTCGAGACTATTGCCGAGCTATTTGACATTGTCTTCGATAGTGCCATAATCGCCATGCTTGCCCTCTTGCAAGCATATTTCACGTGGCTGCCAAAGTTCAGCTTATTATCGATCATGACTCCGAGATGCTTCCGAGCGCTTGGAGTTGATCGCGGACCCGCTTGTGGTGACCACCGCATGTTGTTCGGACTTGCGGTTGTTCACCACCACCATTTCCATCTTGTGGTGTGCGAGTGCCAGTTGACGAGACCTCCAGTCTTCGATTATGCCAATAGTAAGTGTTGAAATCGCAGTAGCATTGAAGATCACAGTAGCAGTTGATCATTCTTACGATTACTCCTAATTGTAATTTGTCATTCTTCAATAAACGTTCCTAGAAGCTAGACGCATCTTATGGTCATGGGCCCAGTCACGCAATAACTGCGAAGGACCAAAGGACCGAGGAACGGAAGTTTGCTGAAATCAGAAGCCCTCGTTGGAAAAGTTTGGAAGCAGTTCTTTCCTTGGAGAATCCGAAGAGTCGAACGATGGCAAGCAGCGCGAAGAAGGCTGGCATTGTGCAGTTCGCTGGTGAGGGATTCGATACGTGGAAGTTCCGGGTTGATACCCAACTTTCTGCGCATGGAGTACGGGACATTCTCGAAGAAGACGTTCCAGTGGAAACGGCTACTGAAGCGGTCAGGAGGACATTCCGGGAGAAGGATGAAAAGGCAAAGGCTTTGTTGGTGTCTTTTATAGCGGACAGCCACCTGGAATACGTCCGGGACAAGGCAACTGCCAGAGCTATGTGGCAGTCGTTGACGGAAACAGGGGATGCGCCGCGCAAACGTATATTCGGCGATCGTTGGCAATGCTGCGGATGGAGGAAGGATGCGCTCTCAAGGACCATTTTCGCAGATTCGACGGGCTCGTGAGGCAGCTGAAGGACGCAGGAGTGAAGCTAACGGAGTTGGACCAGGTCAGCCAATTGTTCATTTCGTTGCCATGCTCGTACGACGTCGTAACTACGGCAATGGAGAACGTTGAAGAAAAACATCTCACCATGGCAACCGTGAAAAGTCGATTGTTGGCGGAGGAACAAAAGCGAATCGGCCGAGATTCAAGTGATGACGCAACAAAGCAATACGGAAGCCAAGTACTAGCTGCAAGAGCGGAAAAGCCGAAGAAAAATATTCACAACACCAAACCAAAGTTTTCTGGTAAGTGTTACGAATGTGGAGCTTTTGGCCACAAGCGGTCAGCGTGTCCGAAAATGAAAGAATCTCGAGTACGGGCACAAGCAGCTGAAGTCCCAATGGATCGTGAGGTTGCTCTGGTTGCATCATCGGACTGTTGTGGCGAGAAACGAAAGGTTGTATGGATCCTTGATTCGGGTGCCAGCCGGCATATGGCCAAGGAAGCAGGATTTTTTTTGGTAAGTTGGAGACGCTAGCTGGACCTGTAACAATTGAAAGCGCTATGAAAAATGGTAAGCTGCAAGGCTTCAAGCAAGATATAGTCAGAGGATTTGTTTCCACGGGAAGCGGTCAGGTACGTTTGGCCATAAGCAACGTGTTGTACGTCCCTAACTTGAAGTTCAACCTATTGTCGCTGGGGGCGTTGATGTATGTTGGAGCCAACGTTAAATTTGAAGAGGATCGTGATATTCTCACCAAAGATGGTGAAATCATCGGAGAAGCCATAAAGCAAGGTAACCTGTACTCTAGCCTGTACTATTTGACAATGGATGTGGTAACTTCAGGGACTGCATCAGTATCTGAGTCTGCCGGAGAAACCAATAAGCAGGATTTGTGGCACAAGCGCTACGGTCATTCTGTCATTCTGTGTCATTCTGTGAGACGTGTGCTGAAGCCAAACTCGTACGATCACCGTTCAATGGATCGAGGCATCCGACCAGCAGGCCGCTGGAAAGAGTCCATACAGACGTGTGCGGAAAAATTACGCCGACTACATTTGATGGTTGCCAGTACTTCGTGACGTTCTTGGATGACTTTACGCATTTTGCTGTTGTGTACCTTATGAAGAAAAAAGACCAAGTGTGTGAATACTTCAAGAACTTTTTTTTTTTTTTTTTTTTTTTTTTTTTTTTTTTTTTTTTTTTTTTTTTTTTTTTTTTTTTACGAGTTCTGTGACGAAGTGAATCGAATCACACTCCCAGAAGGATACATAATGATCTCTCTGGATGTGACATCTCTATTCACGAACGTACCACGGCACCTGGTCACGAGAAATATCATCCAACGGTGGAAGGAGGTAAACACCCATATAAATCTGGACCTGTTTTTGGAGATAGTCGAATATTGCATGGAGGCTAGCTATTTCTGTTTCGAAGGGCAGTACTACAAACAGGTATTTGGGACGGCCATGGGAAGCCCGTTGTCGCCGATCGCGGCGGATATTGCATTGGATTCCGTAATTGCTCAAGCTATGAGATCTCTACCGTTCGAGATTACGATATTCCGAAAATACGTGGACGACATATTCATGGCGATACCACGGAACACCGAGCAACAAGTCCTGCAGGCATTCAATGACGTCGAACCGAGAATCCAGTTCACCATCGAAACCGAGAAGGAGCAGAAGCTAGCATTCTTGGATTTAACGGTCATCCGAAATGCAGATCAAAGCCTGACAACGGAGTGGTATGCTAAACCTATAGCATCAGGGCGCCTGCTCAACTACAAGTCGTTCCATCAATGCAAACACAAGATTAACGTAGCCAAAAACTTTATTCATAGAGTCTGGTACCTCACACGCAATAAAACCACTGTAGAGATAGCGCAGATCATTCACCAGCATCTCACACTGAACAACTACCCCAGGCAATTGATCAACCGACTACTCAACCTGTATGGGAACAAACGACAACTAAGTTCTCTAACACAACGTCTCCCAACACTCGTAGCAGCCACCACCCCGCCCAGCCGACCATCATGCCAGCAATCACCCACACCACCCTCACTGATCGAAATCACCGATGATGCACCAGACAACACCCAAAGCCGACCATCTCGCCAGCCTCCCACTCCGCCAGCCATTCTGCCAGCCGTGCCCACACCCCCACTCTGTACACAACCAAGCACCTCGAACCAGATACAGCAACAACAACCGGAATCACCCTGCCTCCAACCTACTGCAAGTTCCATCGACGTCAATGAGCACCAAACATCAGCAGATCCAAACCGCAGAATCAATGATCCCTCCAGAAGCACCGAAACCATAACAGAACAACCTGAAACAACAAAAATCGATAAAATTTATAGAGCCATACCATATATACCTGCACTTTCTCAGCGAATTACTAAAATTTTGGCTAGGGACTATTCCAATATAGCAATCGCAACAAAACAGACCCGTTTGATCAAAAATCTTCACACACAGGTAAAGCACCCGGTAAATAAAGATGATATTAGCAATGTCATCTACAAAATACCGTGCAACAACTGCGATAGTTGCTATATTGGAATGACCACAAACACTTTAAGGAAACGATTAGCAGGCCACCGATCCAATATAAACAGATTAGAAAAACTGACCAATGACAACAATACTAACACAGAAATAGCCAAAACATCACTGATAGAAACAACAACAGCACTAATACAGCATTGTATAGAGACAGATCACAGATTCAATCTAGAACACACACAAATAATAGACCATAGCTACAGACAGTCCACACTCCCATTTTTAGAGATGTGTCACATCACCAACACTAACCATACAATCAATAGACGTACCGATATAGACAGACTCAGTACAACATACGCAGCAGTGTTGCACGACATTAAAAGTAGGAATGAACGAAACGAAACCACTACGGGAGATAGCATAGATGAGAGGGAATCAATTACTCCAATAGGGCACAGTAACCAGTCCATAAGTTGAGATAAAGAAGGACTGAAAGACAGAAAGATTGCGCCATTGCCAGTGAAAGTTGTGCGGTGAGAAAAGTGGAAGATTTTATAGTGTAAGATTTAATATCAGATTAGCGGGAACCATTTCATAATGAAACCGAATTTAAATTTACAGCATGTACCGTATATCATCAAACCCGACAGTTACAGTTAGACCAAACATTAGACAAATAACGACACTAGTATTGTAAGTAACAGAAACCAGACATTCCACACACAATTAATTCGAACAAATGTTAAATTAAATTTTAGTACCCCCTGAGGAAGACACCCACCAAGTGTCGAAACGTTGGGTTAATATATAACGTCGTTGGTTTAATAAAGACTGCGTAGCCGAAAAACTATAAATTAAACCCTACAGTCGATCAATTACCAGTACTTCAAGAACTTTCAAGCAATGGCCACCGCCTGGTTTGGTGTCCAGATAGCAGCTTTGAGGTGTGACCTTGGGCGTGAATACTTCAGCATAGAACAATTGGCGTACTACGAGAAGCATGGCCAGGTGGAGTCAACAGTAGGGTATACGCCTTAACATAATGGAGTTGCTGAACGATTTAACAGGACTGTTACTGAAAACATGCGAAGGTTTTTGATTGAATCTGGAGCTCCAAAATATCTCTGGGGTGAAGCACTGTACAACGCTGTATACGTAACGAACCGAAGTCCGACAGAAGCGCTTGGAGTGAAGAAGACACCAGCAGAGATGTAGCATGGCGAAAAACCAATTGTTGAGAAGCTGCGAGTATTCGGGAGTTTGACATTCTACTGGATTCCGAAACAGAAGAGGAACAAACTCGATCCAACTGGAAAGCGGTGTGTAATGCTTGGATACTCCCCATGTGGATATCGATTGTGGGACCTAAAGGCGCATAAACAGTTTGTGGCACGAGACGTAAAATGCAACGAATTCGAGTTTCCATTCAAGACCCAAGTGACACAAATGAGTGGGTGTCTGACTGAACAGATAATCCCACTGAGAGTTCCTCAACCGGAAGAGCCAGAGGGGACGGCTTGGCAGTTCAAGATGACGAGCCTGAAGATCAAGTCGAAACTGCTCCTGACAATAATGCGATCGATTTTTTTATTCCTTGTAGGGTATCTAAGGGGCTGTCCATAAACCACGTGGTCATTTTTTTGGGACTTTTCAACCCCCCCCCCCCCTCGCGTGGTCATTAGTCCATACAAATTGTTTTATATGTCCATACAAAATGGTCATTGGCCGAACCCCCCCCCCCCTAAATGACCACGTGGTTTATGGACAGCCCCTAAGTCACTGCGACCAGTTGATAGATCTATTGTGACATATGCCCCATTTTTATTTAGCTTTGTCAAGTCGACGTATCACCATTGGTATTGGTAATAATCAGACTTTGACCAGAAGCGATATCCCAACACGGTGCCACACTTCGAATGAATTGGACCACCGTATTTGGGTTTGTCCTCCAGACATCAAAGGGTTCTATTAGCCCTTTGTCGAAGAACCTAATTCTTTTAGTTATAACTGCCGGACAACGGCATAACAAGTGCTCCGAGTCTTCTGTATCTATGCCGCACAAGCGACATACATTATCTTGAAGTTTTCCAATAACCTTCAGATGATACCGGCTCGGACAATGACCTGTTAAGAGGCCAGTTAAAGTACTAATATCTTTTTTGGAAAGTTCCAGAATTTTGCGAGTGTTTGCAACGTTTGGCTTTATAAAACGCTTAGACTGCCTCGCAGTTGTGGTGTTCTCCCAAATGGATTTTATTTTCTGCTGTTCCCAAGCTTTAAACTCCATTCTGAGAGAACATCCAGAAATGCTACAAAATGGTTCAGGACCTATGAATTGATGAGACGATCCAAGTCTTGCTAGCATATCGGCTTGCTCGTTTCCTTCAATTCCGTAATGTCCTGGAACCCAAAACAGCTTCACCTGATTGCGGCGAGCTAATTGCTGAAGTGATTGGATACACTCCCAAACATGTTTTGAAGTGCATGATGCTGATTTCAAAGCATTTAGTGCTGCTTGACTATCAGACATTATGCAAATTTTTGAATGCCTGTAATTTCTACGTAAGCAGATACTAATAATGCGATCGATAGCCACCAGGATGATGTGTCGGAGCATGAGGGGGAAGGAGAAGAAATGGCAGAAAGGCACGCTTGGTGGCGAAAGGTTTTCTGCAGCGACGGCACATCTATTATGAGAAGACGTTTGCACCGGTTGCCAAGCTAAGTACCATCCGGACAGTGTTGGCTGTTGCTAACACACGCGATTTCGAAATTCACCAAATGGATGTTCGAACGGCATTTTTGAACGGAGCATTGGCAAAGACAGTCTACATGGGGGTTCCTCAAGGCGTTCGGTCGAAACCTGGCGAAGTGTGTCTGTTGAAACGATCACTCTATGGACTAAAACAATCTCCAAGGTGTTGGAACAACCGTATCAATGGTTTTCTTCAAGAGTTTGTTCGTACGCGACATGACTATTGTTTGTACGTGCGCCAGCAAGCAGAGGAAACGGTGTATATCGTGGTCTATGTGGACGACCTATTGATTGCAGCAAAAACTAAAGCGGCAGTGGGCAGGATCAAGCAGATGTTCAAGACGGAATTTGAAATGGCTGATATGGGTCCAGGGTCCATTGCATCATTTTTTGGGCATCAAGATAGAGAGAGATCGTTCGACTGGTACCATGAAGCTTTCCCAAACCGGCCTCATCGACAAGATGTTGCAGCGATTCGAAATGCAGGATTGCAAACCGTGCAAAACACCAGCTGAAGTGCGACTGCAGCTGACACTAGCCAATGGAGACGGTCGGTATCCGTACAGAGAGCTTATCGGCAGCTTGATGTATATTATGATGGGGACTCGACCAGACTTGTGCTTCATGGATGGATTTCTATCGAGGTATCAAGACGCAGCGAGGCCTAAACACTGGAAACATGCAAAAAGAGTTCTTCCTTACTTGCAAGGTACCAAGCATCAGGGACTGTTATACGCCAGGAACCCACACAAGGCACCTACGGAAGGCTTCGTTGATGCGGACTATGCTGGGGACGAATCGGATCGAAAGTGTGTTTCTGGATATCTCGTGAAGGTGTTCGGCTGTACAGTTATTTGCAGGCTTGTCCGCACCGCTCTGTCAATTTACACCATCGAACACATCATACATTAGAAATATTTTCATATTATCAGATAGAAGGATGTCCTAAATGTCATTTCGAACTGTCAAAAAACCGCACCGCAGAGCCGCACGGACCATTCAAAGTGAAATTCACTGGAGTGTTTTCACCCGGGTGAAAATCTTTTTGCGCGCTCCGTGTGGCTCAGCGGTGCGGTTTTTTGACAGTTCGAAATGACATTTAGGATATTTCAACATCCTTCTATCTGATAAGATGAAAATATTTCTAATATATGATGTGTTTGATGGTGTGAATTCAAAGAGCAGAATTTTCATGCGCTCAGTGCGGACAAGCCTGGTTATTTGGTCTTCGAAAATGCAAGCAACGGTAGCTATGCCATCAACAGAGGCGGAATATGTGGCAATGAGCAGCTGCATCAGCGAGATACTCTGGATGGGTGGCATGATGACTGACCTGTTTGAATCCAATAATCTGTAACCTGTTCCAGTATTCGAAGATAACCAGGGAGCTATCGCAATGGCTAAAAAGGAAGAAACCAAACGGGTAAAACACATCGACGTGAAATTTCATTTTATCCGAGATGCTGTCGCCGATGGACGAATCCAGCTGGTTTACATCCATTCCAAACAACAAGAGGCGGACATTTTGACCAAATCGTTAGCTGCGCCTTTATTCCTGGAGTTGAAACAGAAGATTGGACTACACATAATCAACTGAGAGGGGGTGTTGAAATCGCAGTAGCATTAAAGATCACAGTAGCAGTTGATCATTCTTACGTTTACTCCTTATTGGGTAATTCTCGCTGAGACCGGCCCACTATTTACACCTTGTCTTCAAAAATGTTTAAGGTGTCGATTTTCTGGAAGCCCTCGCCTAAAAAGTAAGAAAAACGCATTTGATTACTCAAATTGATGGACCCCCCGTTAGTTAGAGCCACAACAATTTTTGCAGACCCCTCGATTTGGATCAAATGGTGGCTCACTCAAACCGTTATAACTCGAAAGTTTCTCCAACAACCACCTCAAAACGAATTGTTGTTGAAAAGAGGAAAGATAGAGCTACTATTTACAATAATAAAAAGTTGGGTCGGCCATATTGATTTTGGCCGCCATCTTGGATTTTTATACCAAAACATTTTTTTCACCATAAGGGCAACCACCGATTTTCAAATTTTTTGCATCAATTGAAAGCTGGGACATTTATACATAACATATCAAAAAATTAGAGATGTCTTTTTCTTCTTTCAAAAGTTATCTGCAGTTTTGTAAATCATGCCACTTTTGCGCACTGGGCCCGGTGCCGACCGTTTACATAAATGCAGCGTTATTTAACAGTGTTTACGAACACGAATTTGAATTCTGAACCCACTAATGGAAAGCTGAAGGTTTAAGCTTTTCAAAACACTTAAAAAGTTATGAAAACAATGCCCGCATTATTGAGAAACAGTCAAAAACGGAAACGAACCTCCGATTTGGCCAAATTTTGCGACACGCGCCTTTGTGTATACATGTAGGCGTAATCTCGGATGCTGTTGCATGTCGTTGCCGGTGCGCATGGAAATGTATGGAAAAAACGCGGCCTAATTTACAAAACTGCAGATAACTTTTGAAAGAAGAAAAAGACATCTCTAATTTTTTGATATGTTATGTATAAATGTCCCAGCTTTCAATTGATGCAAAAATTTTGAAAATCGGTGGTTGCCCTCATGGTGAAAAAAACGTTTTGGTATAAAAATCCAAGATGGCGGCCAAAATCAATATGGCCGACCCAACTTTTTATTATTGTAAATAGTAGCTCTATCTTTCCTCTTTTCAACAACAATTCGTTTTGAGGTGGTTGTTGGAGAAACTTTCGAGTTTTAACGGTTTGAGTGAGCCACCATTTGACCAAAATCGAGGGGTCTGCAAAAATTGTTGTGGCTCTAACTAACGGGGGGTCCATCAATTTGAGTAATCAAATGCGTGTTTCTTACTTTTTAGGCGAGGGCTTTCAGAAAATCGACACCTTAAACATTTTTGAAGACAAGGTGTAAATAGTGGGCCGGTCTCAGCGAGAATTACCCATTGTAATTTGTCATTCTTTAATAAACGTTCCTAGAAGCTAGACGCATCTTTAGTAAGAAATCAAAGCTTGTTTTTCTCAGAGATGGCACCACCACATTAAAAGTAAAATCATTTTTCTTGTATGGACAAATCTGTGGCTTGCACTTGTTCCGCATCGTACCAATTATCGTGCAAATTAGAAACATAATCATTATCCCTACGCGTTTCTTCTGCATTCATTGCAGTAACAGAGAACTGATTACATCATCATACAAATTTCAAGTTGTTAACTTCTTTTTTCCTGACTGGGCATTCACCACTCGTGTTGCGCATGATGTTTCGAGTGGATAGGTGCCAGGCAGCGCCGCTGTATGTGAAAAACACGTGGAACACGAGCGCCGTCTACGATCGCATAGCGTAACCTTCGCTGTTACTTTACACTGTTATCACGTTTACCACATTTATCAGAAAAGCGCTTCTGCCGGCACTCTAGCATAAACGCAGCTGATTGCTTCCCATTGCATGCGCCGCTTTAAGTTCTACTTCCTCTATCGACTTGCCGTATACCGTAAGCGGAAATGTCATCGGAAAAGCCGACCAGCTTTACGCCCGGTGGAAGTGTGAGCCTCAATACGCCATCGTACGCCGCGTTCCATAGTACCGGGTCCAAGATTGACCCTTATGGTACTCCCGCGGTGATGTTGAACCTCTTTTCGCCCTCATCAGTGTCATAGAATAGCACCCTATTCGGGAAATAGCTTTCCAGTATCCGGCGTAAGCTATCCGGAACTCCTTGGTGTTGAATGGCGCATTCAATGGCGGCCCAGCTGACGCTATTGAACGCATGCTTCACATCCAATGTGACTACCGCGCAGTAACGAATTCCTCTACGCTTTTTTTGGAACGCTATCTTGGCCGCTTCGGTTACGGCCATAATAGCGTCCACCGTCGATCGACCTTTCCGGAAGCCAAACTGGTTATCCGAGAGCCCAGAGTCGTCTGGTTTCTCGGTATAGACGAGTAGCCTCGACAGAATGATTCGCTCCAACAGTTTCCCGAAGGTGTCCAGAAGGCAGATTGGTCTGTATGCCGACGGGTCGCCAGATGGTTTCCCGTGTTCGGGCAACAGAACCAATCATTGCCTTTTCCACCTCTCCAGAAATTCGCCTCTGTCCAGGCACATCTGCATAGCCATTCTGAACATATCAGGGCATGCCTCGACTTAATGGCTACCGTCCGGACTCGGAGCCTTGTTCAACTTGGGTAACTTCGCAGTTACGATGAGCTCATCGTTCGTCACTGGGGCTACCTCCCCTTGGTCGGTTCGGCCAGGGGAGGGGGGTGTCAGCCCATGGTCTGATATCGTGGCGCGGGAACAGCGTTTCCACGATCCTCTGCAGCATCTCGGGTGAACGTTCCAAGGGCGCTGACGCTCCTTTCGTTTTAACCATGCTCGTTTCGTGTTTTAATCTCTTTGTTCAAGCCCAGTTTAGCCGCCCTGTAGACCTCACCTCTTTCCGTTCTACCCTCATCGGTACGTTTGCATCCTCCTCCTATCTTAGACAGGACACTCTGAGCTCTGCGATTTCTGGACACCACCAGCATACCGGTTTCCGTCCATTTGGGTAGCGCACGCCTAGGCATCGTAGCATCGCACGCACGGCTTTGAGATCCGACTAGATCTTCACTGGACAGATCATCGATGTTAACCTCCATAAGCAGTCTTTTGACAAATGACGGCTTATCGAAGAGCGAGGTCAGCCATCCTCGGTGGCTGTCGATGACCTTCGGATGCGTCCTCCTTCCACCATGCTCCACCATATATCGTACCGCCAGGTGGTCACTGTATGTGAACCCATCGTCGACCCTCCAGTCTGAGCTAGGGTTTAAACCCAGGCTTCAGAAGGTCACGTCAATGATGGACTCTGCACCGTTTCTGTTGGCACCCTTGACAATTAGACATTATTAATTTGCGTTTGTAGTAATTCATTTTTTATGAGTAAGTATGCTCACATGTTGCATTTCTAGAATCATACTTAGACCAGCAGAATAATTAGAAAAGACATTTTAGTTTCCCAACAGAAATGACGCATAAATGTGTTTAGGAAATCTTTTAGTTTTTTTTTTAATTTTTTCTTTATTTGTTGTCAGGAATCCACAAACGACCTATTTAACCAGTTTTCGGCGATAAGTTTAATTGGTTTAACCAGCATTTTCTAATAACTTCACCAAAGGTTTTTTTTTTAAGTTTAATGAAAATATTTCTCAGAAGATCTGTAAGAAAATTTTCAAAACCCGTCATTCGGGGTGACATTGGGCCTAGAGGGTAACATTGGTCCATCGATCCTTCAAATTCAATAGAAGTCAGAGAACCCGACGGTGGATGCAAAGTATCTTAGAATTTTGTATTCTAGTAGTTTAGCACACAATAAGCATTCCCGTCGTATTCTAAACGTGCAGAATAGTGGCCTAATGTCTGTACTGAGCCATCCCCAAGTATCTAACAAATGGTTATTACAGTGCCAGTGCTCTTTCCAGGGCGCTCTTAAACGCACTGTAACACTTCTTCTTCTTCTTCTTCTTCTTCTTCTTCTTCTTCTTCTTCTTCTTCTTTATGGTTCTACGTCCCCACTGGGACTTGGCCTGCCTCGCTTCAACTTAGTGTTCTTTGAGCACTTCCACAGTTATTAATTGAAGGGCTTTCTTTGCCTGCCATTGCATGAATTTGTATATTGTGAGGCAAGTACAATGATACACTATGCCCAGGGAGTCGAGAATTTTTTTCCGACCGGAACGGGAATCGAATCCGCCGTCTCCGGATTGGCGATCCATAGCCTTAAACACTAGGCTAACTGGAAACCCCCTGCACTGTAACACTTGTAATGGTTAAATTGGTTCAAAGATCGGATTGCTATTGGTTTGATCTTACAAAAGCTGAATAGGGTCTGAGTGCCATTAGAAATCTCGGACTCTCAAATTCATCGCATTCGAAAACAAGCGATTAAGGCACCGATTGATTATATTCTTGAACAAGAATTGTTAGGTTGGGTGTCTTCATTAAAGAGATTTGCAGTCCAAGGCTGGTAAATCTCTTGTTATTATTGTTTTCGTAAGTGCCCCCTTTTAACAAAAAATACAAAAATAAGAAACAAAACAAACAGCGCTTCATTCCTTTGTTATGAGTAAGAGCTACATGTTGGGGCTCGTTTGGAAGTTGACCATCAATGTTAACTTCTTTTCCCGATCAGCCTAGACAGCTGTGTAGTATCGGTAGCGGTTGTCTCAATTGGCTAAGAATAACACTAGGGTAGGGCGGGGCAAGATGAGCACCCTAAGGATCACGTTGAGTTTATTGAAAGTTAACACAATTTTTCAAAGTACCTCTCAGTAGTTCTTTTCTATATCTTGTTTTCTATCACCCATAAACATGGGAGGGTTCAAAATTCATAATAAGGATGATTTATTTGACTAAACAAAAAAGATGTTTTATGGTCAGTTCGAACATGCAACGGGGCAAGACGAGCACCCCTACGGGGCAAGAACAGCACTTCAATAAAATCCCAATATTTTAACAATAAATTGGTTATACACTGATTGATATAGTGAACTTGTGTATAGCTATGGTATCACGTTCTAAAATTATCATTTTTTTTGATTACCTATTGAAAAAAATGCGGTTTTATAATACTTTATACAAAATGACCCGAAAAACAATAAACGATTTTTAGGTTGCTTATTTTTAGAAATTTACTCAACCAAATAGTTGCAGAGGTTACGGAAACCAATGTTCGGCACTATTGAGTGGATTACAATAATTTCAAAATATTTTCTATATTACCATCAGGGGTGCTCATCTTGCCCCACTATAGATCAATAACTAAAATTGAATAAATTTTAATGTTTGCTTATAGAAAATATTTTCTAATGTAAATTAAAATGCTTTTCAGTAAGCTAGTAATGTTGACTTATAACTAGAATTATGGTAAAAATTTGATTCTGACATAAAAACCTTATTCTATTCTGATGATTTCTTATAAGACAATGCTAAAAATCCATGCTATCGACTTATTTGACGATATTTTTAATTTCGTTCATTATGAAGTACCTTTTATCAGGTTTACAAACAGGATGAACATTATTCTAACGGATTATGAAGCTGTTTCGGCAAAATTCATCATAAAAGTAGTAAAACGGAGGGGTGCTCATCTTGCCCCGGGTGGCCATCTTGCCCCGTCCTACCCTACGGATCACCTGTTCCGGGGGTAAAAGTCCACTAAACAGGGAACCCCAATCCAAGGTGTCAGGCGCCCCGTGCTGATGGATGAATGGTTGAGGGGGTTTAAAATATGGTCTATATATCGGAGCCCATAGCGTAGGTAGTCGCCTTTTTGTGTTGCGTTACGGTTAAAGATCTACCAAACCGAACCCTAGTGACATCCGGTTTGTCAAGTTGGTGTAATGTGTTTTTGTAATAAGGATTCATGGTACAAAGTCCTTGTTATTGGTGACAGTTTCTAAAATTGCATTTATTCTGCCTTACGAATAGTTAAAGAATCGGACTTTGCCCGCCCGAGCCTACACTTGATGTTAGGGAAACAAACATGCTTTACGTATCTAATTGCGTACTAATCTATCAAGGATTGTTAAGTTCTGGTAATTCAAGGACTCACGTACATTCTTATTGCAGATCACATTCTCTAATTTGACGGAGTTTTGCAACTATCCTAAAGTCCCGATTTTTTCTATGTTGTCCTGGGACTAAACTAGAAGCATGACATGGATGGGGCTATAGTTCCGATGCTTGGAGAATTATCAGTACCACCGTTTTGTTTTTCTCAGAATTCAAATAGATTGTGTTTGATTAGGAGCGCTCTTTCACTGGTACCGTCTACCCCCGTTGGTTTGACCTCACCTAATCTGAACACTTTTTAATTTGACCCCCTCTAATCTGCACATCGTTCAAACTAAAAATGGTTCAAACGTTATTCTTCTCATGGAACGGGGTGAAACGGAACGCAGAATCAAAACAAAACAGCAAAAAGGGTTGCCATCAGTGTGTTTTTCGATGCCCACAGGGTTACTAGAAGTTCAAATTAAAAAATGTACCCCGTTGGTTTGCATGAGGTGTCGTTCAAACCAACGGGGGTAGACGGTATTTAAATCTCTATGATAACGGGACCTTTTCATCGCAATCGATTTCTTGCACCTCTGGGATAACAAAACAGGAACTGTACAGAAATCGATGCTTCATTGCCTCTCAATGACAATGGAGTAGTCCGACATGCACTAAATACTAAGGATATGGGTAATGCCACAAAAGATCAAAATACTGGTCGCAGTGGCTCACCCGAACAGAAAAAAGGACATAATATGGTACAAAAACTAAATTTCTATTGCATGTTCCCGAGACAAGACTAAAAAATCCGACCGGGAAACCCATACTCTCCCCGCCCTCAGGAGGATCCACTACAGCAAAATGAACTAAAAATGTCATTTTGCTCACATCTCTCCTACACAGCACAACACAGCTCCAAACAACCCAACTAGAAAATGTTGGGTGATAAGTTATGATGGAAGCGGTTCAGCCAAAAGCGCCGACGGAACTAATTAGAGCACTAAAGTACGTACCTCGAACTTTGAGTGCCGGTTTGGGTAGAG
Source organism: Aedes albopictus (assembly GCF_035046485.1). Lineage (NCBI taxonomy): Eukaryota > Metazoa > Arthropoda > Insecta > Diptera > Culicidae > Aedes > Aedes albopictus. The sequence continues at coordinate 175,037,671 of NC_085137.1, read as the reverse complement.
GGTGGCTTACACGAGTTACTACACGCAACCTGAGATTGGCAGATTCTAATACAATTGGGTATGAAACATATACAAATATTGTATTAGGGCCTTGCAAATACAAAAATTGGTAGGTGGCAGTATACCAAAAATTGTATTGACTTCCTAGAATCTGGAAAAGGAAAATTTCGCATGTGTGCGTGTGCTCTGTCGCACTGGTTTCTCATTATTTGTTCTATTTTTAGACTGATCATGGCAGCAGCGGCGGCATCAAATACCAATACATATTTAAAAAGAATTACGGGCGGCGGCGGGAATCGAACCGAGACACAATCATGGTGATGCACAGTATCCTGCGCTCTAACCAGCACGGCTATAACTGCACATGAATAGGCAAGAGGCTGAAAGCCATCATGATCAACACAAACGTGGCTTGATGATGGAAGTGATACAGCCGCTACACTGCACAATGGGTCCATAGCCGTATTTGCGAAGACAAAACTGTTTATGCTTCAGCCTTAAGTTTTTAGACACATATTGTGTTTTAGAAAGTTTATTTTCAATTGTTGACCCTATTCCCTATTATTGTTATGTTAGGGTGGTTCGTCTGGTTAAACTGATTCAAAAATCTGCTTTCTAATAATTTTATTTGCGATGCCATGATGGATGGTGATGGATCGTTTAATTAGAAAATCCACGAATAAACGGCAAATTCTAAATTTCATATATCTCAGGACTCTCACCACTTAGAAAGTTAGTGTCTTCGACAACGTTGTTAAGTGAGTCAAGGGCTTACAGTTAATGGTCCACTAGGCGGCGATAGTTACACATTTGCAAAATCATTCAAATGATTGATATTTTTTCGTGAAGTAATCAACAAGCTGTAAGTTTGTTTTCTTTGAACGTGTCTAAGTCAAGTCAAAGGTTTTTCAAAGAGCTATGTATTAGTCATAATTGTGCAATGTCGCATTTCATTCGGTTCACTTGATCCAGAGATATAGCAATTAAACAAAGAAATAGTTTTTGACTTCCGTTTATCAAATTACTGTACCTTAGGACTAAGCGAACCGAATTAAATTAAATTTTGAAAGTTTGTGACTAATGTATTGGTCTTCATGTATCGTTGGACTCGACTAAAATGTGACCAAAGGCAAAAAGTTGCAATTTATCGACTGCAAAAGCCGAGAGAATCCCCGTATCCGTTCAAGCCTACAGTCGATAAGCAAACAGATTTATTGAAAACTTTTCGAAAAGTTCTAATGATTCGAATGTTTTATCCAAAGGCTGAAAGTCTCTTGAATAAAGACAAATCAATCAAATCAATCGAATGTTTTATTTTGTAAATTTGCTATAACTTTGTAAAACATTCTGATATTGTATAGAGAATAATTAATCAGCAGATTTTTGGATAAGCCACACTTGATTGACCGTAATCATTTCACAATAATGAAAAAAAAAAAAAAGAAATGACAGAACTTGGCAGAAACATTTTTGTCTTCGTAAATACGACTCTAGACCCATTGTGCACTGAAAAGCCCGCATCCAGCGGGTTGCTGTTTGCAAGTGGAAAATTCCATGTAGACAATAGGACGCGAAGCTCAGCAGCGAAGCGAAAGTTATTTTTAGACGCAACCCGGTTCAACTTCTCGGGTTTCAATGGAGGTGTTTGTGTGTAGTGGTATGCAAGCGATGGAACCGTGTAGCGCATCTTAATACAACGAATGGATTATGATTTATCACATTTTCTGTACGTTTTTAATACATAAATTGGTAGAAAAGGCATATCTCAATTTTTGGTAGCTTTTCTTGTTTTGCGTGTGGTATGTGAATTTAATTGCTTCTTGGTGGAATAAAAACGTTACTACATTAAGTGTATCGCTTAAATCACTTCAGCGCAATTTTCGTTTTTTCACTATAAATGCAGTGAACGAGCAGAAACCCGCTTCATGTAAACACACTTTAGTGTCAAAATGATACTTTTAAATGTTTCTAATGAGCGTTTTGACATGGTAACAATACATTAGTGTTGTATTGGTGAAATTGAAGGGAAATTGACATATCATTCAATCATAATATGGAAATAATGAAAAAATATTCGAAGGCCCACGGTGAATGGACGGTACATATGAAATGATTGATAAATCATGCAAATGAAAAGGGACACAAAGATATTTGTAAAGCATTTGCAACAAAAAGTTAAACATGAAAATCTGTGATCATCATTCCATTTAACGATGCCAAGACTCCGTTTTATTTCGATAACATGATGAGCTCAATTTTTTGACACATTAGTCAGAGTCAAATAGAATAAGCATTGTCATGCAAAGAATACCAGTAAAACTTGACGAATAAATTTTCCACATAATAAGAACCGCTGCCAGAAAATGCGCAAAAAATGCTAATGAATTCGAGTGAACTTTATGCTTGATGACAGTTTCATGTTAACCCTTCATCAACGGGATGTAAAACATGGAAATAATAAACAGCCCCATGATTGATGGCCCCGGTGTCGTGAAAGGTCTCGTGAAAGGTATACATTGAATGTTGACTCAGCTTCCGGCCAGCCGGGCGCCAGTGAAACATTGTTCTTGACACGCAATAACCGCGAAATTAATCAGTATGTTTTCGTACACGTTAAAAAGCACTGCATGTGCGGTCAAATACATATAAAATTTCATTTCGGCAAATCGCTGACAGGCGTGTTTTTAACATTGTCATCGGCAACGGGCGCAATATAATGTTCCTCGTTATTATAAGAATTAAGCCTGACTCAAAGTACCGTTGAAATATGTTGAATTATAAGACCACGTTTCGAATATCCGATCAGAACAAATTCAGCATTGCTGCCATAATTCGCCAATGCTATGATATAAAAGAAACACAACCGGTAGGGTGAAATTTTTTTTCCCAAAACGGAACAATTGGGAGTGCATGACACGATGCAACAACAGTGGCTTTTGAAAACATCCCAATAATTTTTCTGTCACATTACCACCATAGTTTGTGTTCACCAGCTCAGCTGCACAGAAAGAGAATGGTAGGGTGATGGAATCCATCTTAAGTAAAGTGCTCCTATTTACATAATATTACCTAAAACCAAGGTATTTACCGCTATATGCTTTGATTTCAATTTTTGAATATCTTATTAGTAGTGAGCATATGTGACATCAGAAAGAACGGAAACAATCAGTGCTGTAATCGTTTGTATTTGCAATAGGGACATAGGATGCAGAATTATACTAACATACAGGGAATGGCCAAAATGTTTGGGATAGGCAACTTTTTTTTCTCTTACAAAAAAGTTCAACATTCTATAACTTTTCATAGAGTGCATCAAAAAATCTCAAATATTGACTGTTTGTCAACCTATTATATGTGCATCATTGGTACAAATTTGGGCTCGACTGATAAATCTTTCGCAAAGTTAGAACCGTTCGGGTAAAACACTATTTTTTTAGTGAACTCATTTTTTAACTGTCATATCTCGGAAACCAGTGAACCGAATTGAATGAAACTTTGAACGCACACTATCAATATACAAATGCTTCACAAACTATCAAAACATAGATACTTTTTGAACGTTGACAAAAGAAGACACTTTTTGGATATTTCTCGAAAAAATATATTTTTTTACGTCAATGTCAATAAATTTTAGAGTTGATGTCCAAAGATTTTCCACTTCTGTTCTCAAGTTATCTTTAAACAGATATATTAGAGCCTATTTAGATTAAAGGAAGAACACTTTTAGTAATTTTTGTGTGGTATTGAAAATTTGACTTATTTTCCTCTATATAAGTAAAAATTTCATCCCGGTATAACTTAATTCGCCGTGAGAAAATATTACATTTTATAACGTTGTATTAAGTATCAATATATTGTCGATAATCGATAAAAAATTCATTCAATTCGGTTCACTGGTTTCCGATATATGACAGCTCAAAAATGAGTTGTCTAAAAAATAGTGTTTTACCCGAACGGTTCTATCTTCGCGAAAAAAATATTCAATTAATCCCAAATTTGTACCAATGATGCAGATATAACAGGTTGATAAACAGTCAAAATTTTAGATTGCTTGAAAAGTTACAGAATGTTGATTTTTTTGTGGAAGAAAAAAAGTTGCCTATCCCAAACATTTTGGCCACCCCTATGAGCACCAGAATATTTTGTCGAAAATGTATTGTGTATTCACTCGATATATGGATTCCACCGGCCATTTCACTAGGTCCTCCAAATAGCTGTTTTATGGGAAGACAGACTTAAGATGAGCTTTACCATTTTTAACCCGTTATCGCCAAGGTGTCTCACACTTATAATCTTTATAAAAAAGTGTTATTAACAGTCATGTTCCAATAAAAAAAAATAATTTAACGAAAATTTAGAAGTCTATAGCAAGTTCAAAAAAATCTTCAATGTAAGTCCTCTACATTCAAAAATGTTTTTCAATATCTGTTTTAGCACACCTTTTATACTATCGTTGTGTTCTGATCAGTATTTTTACAATGCATCTACATTAGTGAAATAGAGGATTACTACTCAAGAAGATTAAGAAAATGACTGTCAGATGACGTCATGGTTTACTAGAGATATTTACGTGCATCAAAAAGCAAATTTATCTCTGTTTCTCCATTTTTCTCTTATTCTCCTACTCTCATTAGTTGTAACTCACGCTGAAGGAAGTTCTCCTGTAAGAACCCAGAATCCCTCATGGGATCCTCAAAGAAATCACGAAATAAATTCCAACTGGAAGGCCGGCAGGACTCCCAGGAAAAATAATTGAAAAAATACCGTGTGAAATCGTTGTAGAAATCTCTTGAGAAATGTCAAAAAAACGAAAAGAATCTTTGAAGCATGAATCCTGACATGAATTCCTGAAAGACTCCCGCAAGATTCCTTGAAGGAATCTTTTAAGGAATGCAATAAGGCATACCTGAAGCAATCCAAGCAGGAACCCCTGAAGGATTCCTTTACAAAATCCCAGAAGGGATCTTTGAAAGAATTTCTGCAGTAATCCCTGAAGGAATTCCGACAAGAACATTTGTCAGTTCAAGATTTTCTAAAGCAATCACGGGAGAGAAAATGCTTTAGGAATTCTGGGATTTATATTTGGTAACCCTGAGAGGAATCCCAGCTGGCAGCTCGACTGAAAGAATCACAGAAGAAAATCCGGGAGGAATTACAGGATAAATCCCTGAAAAAAAAATCCGATAACAACCTTTGAAGGAATACCAGCTGGAGTACTGACACGTATACATGAAAGAATTACACTAGGATTCTCTAAATAAACAGTAAAACCTCCATTTATTCATGTTATTTTTATGCAATTTTAATTTATGCACCTTTTTCATGCCCTGCATAAAAAAGGCAGAGCTACTCAGATCCAACATTGTGCATAAGGGGGCCCAAGGGGTTTCTGCGGGGTACCAGGAGATCTTAGGGGAAGCATTGTAGAGAGTTTTTCCGACGGTAACCATCGGCGGCTAGGGGCGTTTATAAGGGAGAGGGAGGAGGTTGCAGGGGCGCTCCAGGGGATCCCAAGGGGTTTCTAGGGGGTACCAGGAGATCTCAGGGACGTTTCAAGGGGGTCCCAATGGGTTTCAGAGCAACACTAGGAGATCTCAGATGTGTTTCAGGCGGTCCCCGCGGGTTTAAGAGGGATACCTGGCAATCTCAGAAATGTTTCAGGGGGTTCTGGAGGCGTTACAGATACGTTTTCGAGGGTTTCCGATGGTCTCACGTGCGTTACATGGGTCCGAATGGATCTTAGAGGGATTCGGAGGCGATAGGCAGGTGTTTTTGGGGGTTAAGATGCGTTACATTGGGTCCGAGGGGTTTTTAGGAAGATTTTGGAGGCATTTCAGGAAGTTCCAGAGCATTTTCGGTGGGATTTAAAGGCGTTACGGAGAAGTTTTCGGGGCTTTCTGAGCGTCGCAGGTGCGTTATGTGGGGTCCGAGGAGATTTTGGGGTATTTTGGAGGGATTCCAGGAAGTTTCAAAGCAATTTCGGTGGGATTCGGAGGCGTTACGCAAGCGTTACGAAGGAGTTTTCGGGGGTTTCTGAGCGTCTCATGTGCGATACCTGGGGTGCGAGGGTGTTTAGGGGGATTTTGCAGGCATTTCAGGAAGTTTCAGAACATTTTTGGTGAGATTCGGAGGCGTTACGAAAGCATTACGGAGGAGTTTTCGAGAGTTTCTTAGTGTCTCAGGTTCATTAACCCCCAGAAACGCACCTGAAAACCTCTTGAAACGCCCCTGAAAACTCTAGGTACGCCCTTAAAATGTTCCTGAAACCTCCTTGAATCCTCTAAAATTTCTCCGTAATTCCGTGAAGCGCCCCTCAAACCCCTTGTAACGCCTTCTAAAGGCTCCTGACATCCCCTGAATTGCCACTAAAGCCCCTTGAAACGTCCTTGAACCCTCTAATTTCTATTGAAATGCCCCTGAATTCCCCATAATCCCATTGAAACGCCAACAAAACCTGACAGAACGCCCTCAAAAGGCTTCTCAAATCCCCTGAAACAAGCTACTGAAACGCCCCTGAAACCCCAATTATGCCGGCAAATATCGGTTTTTTTACTTCAACTCATCAAGCCCGATCGATTGATACGCATATGCATGCATAGTATCCGAAGCCGCATTTCAGTTCAATAGCATACATTCTAAAGTTTTGGCAAACGTCTTGGATTCTAAACCACCATTTTGAATTCCAATACCCCTCGACAACCTAAGGGATCCTCTTCTAAGGGATCCTAAGGGATATGTTTGCCAAATTTTATTAAAATTTCTTGACGCATTCCAGAGTTATGCCGGAACGTACACAGCCATTCCATAGAAAATCGATAAAGAGCAACTTCGATTGTCGTGAAATTTGATGGGCTTGTAAGTAGTTCTTCGAAAATAATTGGATCCGTATTTTTTTAATTCGTCAGGCTGACCATTTTTCAGATAGGGTGGTCCAAAAAATCAAAGTTTTTTTAAATTAAAAATTTTCAAAAAAATCATGACTGTTGAACAAAATTACCGATTTTAAACTCCTTTTTTTTTATTTGCAAGCTATTGAATTCTTGTTTTTGAAAAAAAAAATCGTTCAATAAACGTATTGAAATGCAAATAAATTGCAATATGTTGGTTTTTTCCCCCGTTCCATGGTCTTGGAACGAAAGGGGTGCCCTGGTTTTATATTTTTGTCAGATAATTGAGGATATTTGGCGTAACATATAAAAAAATCAGAGATGCATAATTTTCAGTTTTTGAGATATGATTTTGAGAAAATTGTTTGTTCCAAGTAGCTGTATGGTTTTGTTAACAAATTATGATCCTAATGTTAATTTACGTTAGGTAATGTGACCGTACACTCAACAAATGTCGATTTTTGATTAGGATAACCAAGCCAAGTGGAATGCACACAATTGATTGTCATAACGATATGTCATCGAAGAGACATTGCCCAAAGCTCACGAAAATTGTTTTGCTCTGACATTTATGCACATTACATACGATAGAGGTCTCTAACAGGGGTCTCCAGTTAGCCTAGTGATAAAGGCTATGGATCGCCAACCCGGAGACGGCGGGTTCGATTCTCGTTCTGGACGGGAAAATTTTCTCGACTCCCTGGGTTGCATTTGTCTCACAATATACAAATTCATGCAATGGCAGACAAAGAATGCCCTCCAATTAATAACTGTGGAAGTGTTAAAAGACCACTATGTTGAAGCGAGGCAGGCCAAGTCCCAGTGGGGACTCGAGCCATAAGAAGAAGAAGACATGCGACAGAGATGTGTAGATGTTCATCAAATTTCATCCAAATGGGAAGGGAATCAAACCATGTGCCTTAATTGAATCGTGTTCAGTTCTGTACCTGCATGGGACGCAGATGGTCAAGTAGCTCCGTAGCTCGAATCAAAAAAGCGCCCGTCAAGCGAATTCGGAGTCGTGGGTTCTATTCTCACCGGGGCACGTGGATTTCTATTTGTAAATTTTACTTTATTCAACAAAACATGTTTCTATTGTGTGCGTGAATGTCAAAGAATTTAACGTTGTTATTTTCACTGCTTTGGTCGAGAAATTGACATAAACTCTCTTCGCCAACCACCCTTCTCATATTCTCTTCACCACTGTCCTTTAAGAACTCCTCCTACCATGCGAGCAGACCTGGTGAAATAATAAAGCACATGCCTGTTACACTGATGACCAAGGCTCAAATCTCACTTGATCTGGAAGGACTCACAAAATGTGACTTCTTTACTGGGAACTGCAGCAAAGCCGTGGATCCCAACATGGATAGCTCAGCACAATTGAACCCTTTGAATAAATTTGAAAACAATATATAGGTTTCAATAAAATGGACAAAACTTCGCGAAAATATTGAACATCTTTAGTTTACAAACACTTTTTCTACGTGGCTCCTGCACATCTGATAAATTTCTCAAGTTCAATTTAACACCTATGTGCCTGTGCCTCATTTTGCACCCTATTTCAAAACTTTAAAAATCTGATTCTCAGCCGTTTCTCAACGAAAGTTTGTGAAATTTTGACAGCTGATCACAAAATTCTTCTAGTTTATGGAACCGGTATCATGGTTCCGATTTTTTCCGTTGTTCCGGATTTATGGCCGTGGGTACTGGGGTACCCTCCTTATCAGATAGAGGTGCAACCTATAATTCTCCTTCGAAAACTAGCTTGCGGCATTCCAAACTTCATGATTTGCAAAACAAGAGTATTGGAGCATATTTCTAGAGATGCTGAATACATTGACCACTTCTCCGGATGTTCCGGAAACCTGGTGCCCTCAGGAAAGTGGCCACTTTCTGACCGGTTCTGAAACCTAGCTTGCGACATATCAAACTTCATGATTTTGCAAAACAAGACTATTGGTACATGTTTTGAGAGATTTCGGATAAACTGGTGACATCTCCGGATGTTCCGGAAACCTGGTGCCCTCAGGGAAGTGGCCACTTTCTGACCAGTTCTGAACCTTAGCTTGCGACATATCAAACTTCATGATTTTGCAAAACAAGACTATTGGTACATCTTTTGAGAGATTTCGGATACACTGGCCACGTCTCCGGATGTTTCGGAAACCTGGTGTCCCCAGGGAAGTGGCCACTTTCTGACCGGTTCTGAAACCTAGCTTGCGACATATCAAACTTCATGATTTTGCAAAACAAGACTATTGGTACATGTTTTGAGAGATTTCGGATAAACTGGTGACATCTCCGGATGTTCCGGAAACCTGGTGCCCTCAGGGAAGTGGCCACTTTCTGACCAGTTCTGAACCTTAGCTTGCGACATATCAAACTTCATGATTTTGCAAAACAAGACTATTGGTACATCTTTTGAGAGATTTCGGATACACTGGCCACGTCTCCGGATGTTTCGGAAACCTGGTGTCCCCAGGGAAGTGGCCACTTTCTGACCGGTTCTGAAACCAAGCATGCAACATATCAAACTTCATGATTTTGCGAAACAAGAGTATTGGACCATGTTTCTAGAGATTTCACATACACTGGCCACGTCTCCGGATGTTCCGGAATCCTGGTGCCCCCAGGGAAGTGGCCACTTTCTGACCGGTTCTGAAACCTAGCTTGCGACATACCAAACTTCATGATTTTGCAAAACAAGACAATTGGTACATGTTTTGAGAGATTTCGGATACACTGGCCACGTCTCCGGACGTTCCGGAAACCTGGAGTCCCCAAATAAATGGCCACTTTCTGATCTGTTCTGAAACCTAGCTTGCGACATATCAAACTTCATGATTTTGTAAAACAAAACCAATGGATCGCGTTTGTATAAATTTTAGGTACACTAGATGAATTGGTCACTTACCTGAAAATAGTTTATTGCAAGCATCTATGGCATACATCGAAACAGTTTTCTCTTCTATTAGAATGCCTTTCGCAACAGCCTTTAACAGCGTAAATTTTAAATTATTTGCAGGAAAAACCAAAATTGGTAAGGATGTACAATTCACTAAAAGCAGGTGAAGATTCATTAGATCTTATTCCTGGAAGCTATACATGTAAACGGCGGACAGACAGATATTCCCTGGCAATATTTTTCAACATTCTCGATATCTGCGCTCACAATTCCTACATCACATTCCTTTTAGCGCTTTCAAGCTGGGCTTTCGAAGTAGTTTGCCGTAAATCACATTAGGACGAGACAACAGGACAGCATCCTATATAATGAAAAACAAAAGGTGTGATTATAATATCAATCTAAAGGTCTAAAGGTGTCCATTATGTAAGTCGGCTGTTTGTTCATCATATTATCGAAATGTTAAATTGTACGCATGTCCGGATTGTATGAACGAACAGCCAGATATTCGAGAACTGAAATATATATCGAAAAAAATCAGAAGATGTTGGTACTGTTCACGACACCGTGACGTGAAAACAATGATCAGTTGCCTCTATTGTAATCGTCCACAATGCGGAAGGCATTCTAACAAAAGAGAAAACTATCTAAAAACTCCCTGGGGCACCAACTTTCCGGAACAACCGGAGAAGTGGCCGGTGCATCAGAAATCTCTAGAAACATGGTCTCCCTTGTTTCGAAAAATCATGAAGTTTGATATGTCGCAAGCTAGGTTTCAGAACCAATCAGAAAGTGGGCACTTCCCTGGGGGCACCAGGTTTCCGGAACATCCGGAGACGTGGCCAGTGTATCCGAAATATCTCAAAACATATACTAATTGTCTTGTTTTGCAAAATCATGAAGTTTGATATGTCGCAAGCGAGGTTTCAGAACCGGTCAGAAAGTGGCCACTTCCCTGGGGGCACCAGCTTTCCGGAACATCCGGAGATGTGACCAGTGTATCCGAAATCTCTCAAAACATGTACCAATTGTCTTGTTTTGCAAAATCATGAAGTTTGATTTGTCGCAAGCTAGGTTTCAAAACCGGTCAGTAAGTGGCCACTTCCCTGGGAGCACCAGGTTTCCGGAACATCCGGAGACGTGGCCAGTGTATCCGAAATCTCTCAAAACATGTACCAATAGTCTTGTTCTGCAAAATCATGAAGTTTGATATGTCGCAAGCTAGGTTTCAGAACCGGTCAGAAAGTGGCCACTTCCCTGGGGGCACCAGGTTTCCGGAACATCCGGAGATGTGACCAGTGTATCCGAAATCCCTCAAAACATGTACCAATAGTCTTGTTTTACAAAAGCATGAAGTTTGATATGTCGCAAGCTAGGGTTCAGAACCGGTCAGAAAGTGGCCACTTCCCTGGGGGCACCAGCTTTCCGGTACATCCGGAGATGTGACCAGTGTATCCGAAATCTCTCAAAACATGTACCAATTGTCTTGTTTTGCAAAATCATGAAGTTTGATTTGTCGCAAGCTAGGTTTCAAAACCGGTCAGTAAGTGGCCACTTACCTGGGAGCACCAGGTTTCCGGAACATCCGGAGACGTGGCCAGTGTATCCGAAATCTCTCAAAACATGTACCAATAGTCTTGTTCTGCAAAATCATGAAGTTTGATATGTCGCAAGCTAGGTTTCAGAACCGGTCAGAAAGTGGCCACTTCCCTGGCGGCACCAGGTTTCCGGAACATCCGGAGATGTGACCAGTGTATCCGAAATCCCTCAAAACATGTACCAAAAGTCTTGTTTTACAAAAGTATGAAGTTTGATATGTCGCAAGCTAGGGTTCAGAACCGGTCAGAAAGTGGCCACTTCCCTGGGGGCACCAGCTTTCCGGTACATCCGGAGATGTGACCAGTGTATCCGAAATCTCTCAAAACATGTACCAATTGTCTTGTTTTGCAAAATCATGAAGTTTGATTTGTCGCAAGCTAGGTTTCAAAACCGGTCAGTAAGTGGCCACTTCCCTGGGAGCACCAGGTTTCCGGAACATCCGGAGACGTGGCCAGTGTATCCGAAATCTCTCAAAACATGTACCAATAGTCTTGTTTTGCAAAATCATGAAGTTTGATATGTCGCAAGCTAGTTTTCGAATGCGAATTATAGGTTGCACCTCTATCTGATAAGGAGGTTACCCCAGTACCCACGGCCATAAATCCGGAACAACGGAAAAAATCGGAACCATGATACCGATTCCATAAACTAGAAGGATTTTGTGATCAACTGTCAAAATTTCACAAATTTTCGTTGAGAAACGGCTGAGAATCAGATTTTTAAAGTTTTGAAATAGGGTGCAAAATGAGGCACAGGCACATAGGTGTTAAGCACTACTTTTATACTAACGGTTAATACTGATCCGTACAGATACAAGAAAAACGGTAGGCAAGTGAAAAAGTTGTTATCGATTGCATTACAGCATATTACCGAAATATGTATCTGGCTCTCTTATTCTGTCACAGTATTTTGCTCCAATTCAATCCTTTTGCCGTTCTCGTACACCAAAGTGTTCTGAAAGGCTTTATGTTCACTCAAAAAACAAATTTTCGATAGAAAGCACGGAGGGTCGATTCACATATATCAATCAACTCGGAGCCTCGTAGCCGTGCGATAAGGATCACCAAGCATCTAATTGCACCATGCTATGCGGTGAGAGTTCAATTTCCGCTCCGGGTGATAAAACTTTTCGTGAGGATAGTTTCTTCACCGTATCCACTGGTGCATGCTCCGTGTGTCCTTTGTCTAGTGTTAAGTTTCATTCAATCTGTACAGCCTCTGGCTGAACACGGTGTCCTGTATGTGTGTATGTATGTCTGTGTAAAAATTAGGTCATTCACTTTTAAGGCACTTTCCATTGGCCAATTTTCCGTATTAAAACTCGAATCGAACCGGAATTTTACCACATTGCTTACTATTGAAAATGGTCCGGATCGGTTAAGGCTTTCCGGAGATATGGCCAATTTAGAGTGGGCCATCGTTTATATGAAAAAATGAAAAATTTAATGGTATCTCATCAGATCAAAGCTTTTTTTGATCCCATCTCAGGACCCAAATAAGTGTGCAAAATTTGGGCACGATCGGTTATGTCTACGTTTTGCGCATCGCGTTTGAAGTTTGTATGGGGTTTTACATGGGAAAACACACTTTTTGCATTTCTCTTATAACAAGCTTGATTTTTTCTAAAACCGTATAACCGATAAAGTGAAAACATAGCCTAGGGTATCCTGAAAAACTTTATCGAAGACCGCGAAGTGATCTGATGCTTATGATAAAAGTTATAGCGTTGGCATTGCTTGGCGAAACAGCATGATTTTATTGCTATTGTTATTTCTTTACATGTTAAAACATAAACACATGCATGCGGTTCGTTGGTTATAACTATTTTCACAAGCATCGGATCGCTTTGCGGTCTTCAACAAAGTTTTTCAGAACATCCTAGGCTATCATTTTAAAGTATCGGTTAAAAAGTTTCAGAAAAACTTTTTCAACTTATGGCTAAAATGCAAAAAAGTATGTTTTCCCATACAAAACTCCATACAAATTTCAATTGCAATGCGCAAAGTGTAGACGCAACCGATCGTGCTCAAATTTTGCAGAGATACTCAGGGCCCGAAACACTAATGACCATTGTAGTGATCCTGACCAGTTCCAGTAGAACTGACAGTATATAAAACTGAACCAAGTCCCACCAAGCGACACATCAAACTTTGGTGATTTTTGTAATCTTTAGCATGACAGCCTAAAATTGAAAATGGCGGGTCCAAATTCAAAATGATTGCTGTTTAATAGAGTTTTAAGCTCTGAAACGATGTAGTGTGGGTATATTTGGTATGGAGAAGATGTCCGGAGTCGGAAAATGGCGACCAGAGTATCCAAGATGACGGTCTGAAATCCAATATGGATGCTCCAAACTCAAGCTAGGGCTGTTTAATCGAACTTTAGGCTCTAAAACCATGCAATATGGATATATTTGGTATGAGGAATATGTCCGGAGTCCAGAAATGGCGACCAGAATATCCAAAATGTCGGCTCCAAATTCAAGATGGTAACTTTTTAATGTAGTTTGAATTCCTAAAACCATGCAATATGGGTATATTTGGTACGGGGAAGATGTCCGGAGTCCGACAATGGCGACCGGAATATTCAAGATGGCCTAAAATTTATGATTCAAGATGGCCCAAAATCCAAGATGACGGCTGTTCAATTGAATTTTAAGCTAATTAATCATTCAATTTGGGTTAAATTAGTATAGGAAGGATTTCCGGAGTTCAAAAATAGCAACCAGAATTACTAAAATGACAATTAATTACCAAGAGGTCGGACTGGTAATCTAATCCGTATTTCAGCATGGTCTTGCTTATTATCCTTGCGTTTACTTAACCCTGATTACACTTATTAATACACATAAACTGAATGCTCATTACAACTAATGAATGAATACTGAATATCCTCCGGATGTTCCAGATTACCTATTAATTTTCAAAAAGTACTTCAGGTCGACAAACATATTCTCATTTGACTGTTAACTACTCAATACGTTGCCTACATGAACCGCCATAAAAGCAAACCGCCAAACTGCCATCCGGGCTTCGTTCGCCAACTCACGCTCGCACGCGATTCCGACGAAGTGTGGAAACCAGTGTTCCAGAGCAAATACTTCAATTAGCAAGTTATTAAAAACGAGTCAACTCAGAATTGGCTGCTGCCAGCAGAAAAAAACGCACGGAGAGGCAAACCACTTGCTCCGGGCCACCGACCGACGCCGTTTGTGCACCTTGTTAGCATGTTCGAATGGTGATGACGGCGACCGACGACGATGAAAAGCGCTTTCTGAATTCGCGGTTTTTTTTTTTCGTCGTAGGGCTTCGAAAGAGTACCACCTCTGGAAGTCGCACACGGTGCGGTGGTTGACTGTGTAGTAACATCCGCTGCCGCGGCCGCCGTCGTCACCGTTATTGAGATGAGGGCACGGATCGTAGGCGTGAAAATTGGTGGTAGCGAAACGTGATTCCGCATTGGCACCACCAAAGGTGTAGGCACCGACGACGACGACGCAAGGGAAACATTTATGTGTAGTCTTCGGAGTGGAAGATCTCGGGAAAGACGCAGACACATAACGAAAATGGCTGTAATAAGCTCTACTTTGCTGGCTTAGAAAAGCCTTTATTTTCTCGGTAGAACCAAAGCGAGAAACGCGGAAGTTTAATCGGAATGAATGCACGTGGAGCTGGAGCTGGAGCAGCACAGCATCAGATTCAGCGAACTGTGACAATGGCAGGGCGAAAATGAATGGTTATTGGAGGGAGAAATTTCCGTCTGGCAGAGGGATTATGCGCTAATTAGGCTCACAAAGTCGTGTGCTCCCGGTAAGCTGCTTTGCTGGCACGGAAATTAGCTCACTTCTGTGTGTATAGCATGTTAATGGGTAAGAGGCATCAAGATTGGGATTGACGCTACAATATCGATGCTGATTGATAAACATATGTGAAGCTGTGGTACTATGTCGATTGCATTGCCCAGCATGGAACATTACCCCGAACTCCGAATAGAAAGCAGCAGCACAAGTAACTTACGCAGAATATGACTACCGTCAGAGTAATAATTAGGGTCTTGCACCATATGGTTGGGCAGGTGTATCTATTTTGGGCACTTGCCGCTATAACTAAGTCAATTTCATCCTATACTTTACGTATCTCATCGTGTGACAAAAATTAAGTTATTAGGTACAAAAAAATGTAGCGGCGAGTTCCTAAAATAGGAACACCTGACCAATTAAAGCCTGCACACTTTAGAATCGGTACACTTACAGCCGGATGCAGGTCAAAAACGGTTTGACCTAGAAAAAATGATGTAAGAAGCAAATGAAGCTTATCTATTGTAAATTGTAGGAAAAATATAAAATTTGCAGTTTTTACATCTATAGAATAAAATTTTGATCTGATTGTGTAATTCATGCCATTTTCTTCTGCACAAGCCAATTATCGTCGTCACTTGCAAATTTCACAGCATACGGACTGG
Source organism: Aedes albopictus (assembly GCF_035046485.1). Classification (NCBI taxonomy): domain Eukaryota; kingdom Metazoa; phylum Arthropoda; class Insecta; order Diptera; family Culicidae; genus Aedes; species Aedes albopictus. The sequence continues at coordinate 175,021,816 of NC_085137.1, read as the reverse complement.
TGGCACAAGAAACAAGAAACAAACTTCTATTCATCAAAGATATGCTCAAAACAAGTTACGGCATTGAACTCTTTACAAATATGGTTTACAAGACCATAATCAACGTATTGCCTATTGTCCATTCACGCTATATTTGAAGCATAATTTTGTTCAAAGTATTTTTTTATGAAAACATATTTCCTGGGATCGTTTTTTAGATCTACAATTCCCTAATTCAAGTGACCTAATTCATACCGAAACCTGGAATAATTTTGGAATTATTAGCAGTCTTCCCGCACAGCATTCGGAAATTAACAGTCATAAGGCAAACTCCTCCTTATAAACCTAAAATTGGACTGTTTTCATGAGAGAAACACTGAAAACTATATGGATTATGAAACTATAGATGTAATTCTATGATCACAAATAAAAAATATCAGAGTAAATTCAGTTAAGGTAAAAAATATCTTTGGATATTTCACATCATTAAAACACATCCAACGATACGAATTTCGTCAGCAAACGTCCATACAGCTTTCAAGCCACGATTACTAATATGGAACTGCGTCAAATCATTGGTTTTTTGGATACCAATACTGTTCGTATAGTATCCTACCCGTATGCTGAACTAAAATCAATGGGAAAACATTTTTTTTACCCTAATTATGCCTTTGATTTTCCATAAAACCCTTCAAAGGTTTACCATAGCTATATTGGTATAATTATCTTAATTCAACAATCTGTTCACTATTCTCCGTGGTTCGTGGGTTGGGAGGTCACACAAAAACACGATTACTCGCACTCAAATATCTCCTCATGATTACTGATTTATTTCCAATTTCGACTCACAGCTTCAGTTATTTTCATCCAACTAATTATCGCTTTGCGAAAACTATTTGGAGTCTATCGCAAGCCGAAAGTCCTTCCTCTTTTAAAACTTAGCACATTTTGGTTCGGTAAAGAACTACACCCTTTATTGCTCTAGAAATCATAAGGCACAAATTCTTATTGCATGAAGTAAAAACCCAGATTAATCCACCTAGTGGTGATAGCGCCTTTCTCGTCGAATATGCACTCTAAGATATTTCCGTCGTCATAAGCCGAAGTGTTCCTGAATCCTGAATATACTCTAGAATGGAACAAATAACATTTTCTTCTTTTGTCACAGTGCTCGTTCGTCAATGAGGGGATGGAGTTGATAAATAATAAATGTATTGAATAAAAAAATACTCAAACAATGAGGCAAAACCGCTTAACTCATCGGGTTTGGTAAGAAATTCTCCATAAAATTTAAAAATTTATTGGTTTACTCATTTGTGCCCTTCCTCAAAATGTTGAATTCCGATCCAAAATTTCCAAGGGGGACCCCTCTTGGCTTAAGAGAAAATCGAAATTTGTGTCAGCCTTGTTCAGAAAAGCAAGAACCTTATCAAAGCCATAAACGAATTTGGAAACTTATTGATGGCTCATATTCCTATGTTATGTATTATTTTAAACGTATAAGCAGAGCTGAAAAATATTAAACCTCTCAGTTGACTGCTTGACCACCTTTACTAGAACTGGATGCCGAACATTATCAAGACATTTCAGCAGTTTTTTTTCTGCACAGTTTAGCCTTTATTTTATTATCATTGGTTATGCTGCCGTTCTACGCATGATTATCCCATGTTATATGGAATTCATATGTAACATGGGACAATTGGGCGTGGAACGGCAGTATAAGATTGATGTAAAATTTGACAAAAAAGTGCAAGCAAGTAAAATTTCCCATAATAAAACCCATTCAAATTTCAACCGTGTTACAGAGCGCGATGGCTCAACCAGTTGCATCAAAATTGTGCGCAGTAATTTAAGTGCTATAAAATTAAAATTTTCCCATACAACGTTGATTCATCCTACTGTATAAATACGCCTCAGGAAAATGGTGGGATTTGACATGATCGCTTAAATTTTTATCAAGATTTTGTTCTTTCACGCATATGTATCGCTTGCATCGATTTTGTTTTGTTGTAATTTTAGCGATGCATCTAATCCTGATTCTGCAACACTGCCGGTAATTTTAGGTGTGGTCAGAGCTTGGGTCAAAGACTGTTTTTTTTTGCTGCCCGTTTATCTGGTTATCGAACATTTTTGATGATTTGATATTTCGCATGCATGGGTTTGGTTCACTTTTTTAAACTGGCCACTTCCGGCGAGACATCTGGAAACGGTTCCGGAACACAACCGGTTCAGATATGTTATTTAGAGGATTGATTGGTGATTATCGGTGATAAACAGCTTGTTTAGCGTTAAGCGTTTCGACCTACTATTCTTCGGTCATCATCAGACGCATTCAGCAGGATTCACCCCTTCAACTTCGCAAGTTTACTATATTAGCGATTCAGATATGGTCTGAAACTATTTTCCTGCTTACCGTTAATCTGATTATCGATAAAGCCGCTATTTGGTGTGTCGCATGTCTGGGTTCGGTTTACTTTTTTAATTGGCCACTTCCAGTGGGACATCTGAAACCGGTTCCGGAACACAACCGGTTCAGATATGGGCTGAAACTATTTTAGTGCTTACCGTTCATCTGGTTATCGAAAAAGCCGCTCTTTGATGTGTCGCATGCTTGGATTTGGTTCACTTTTTTAATTGGCCACTTCCGGCGGGAAACCTGGAACCGGTTCCGGAACACAACCGGTTCAGATATGAGCTGAAACTATTTTCCTGCTTACCGTTCATTGGGTTATCAAAAAAGACGCTCTTTGATGTGTCGCATGCATGCGTTTGGTTCACTTTTTTAGTTGGCCGCTTCCGGCGGGATACCTTGAGCCGGTTCTGAAACACTACCGGTTCAAATATAGTCTGAAACTACTTTCCTGCTTACCGTTCATCAGGTTATCGCAAAAGCCGCAATTCGATGTGTCGCATGCCTGGGTTTGTTTTCTTTTAATTGGCAGCTTCCAGCGGGACACCTGGAACCGGTTCCGGAACACAACCGGTTCAGATATGGTATGAAACTATTCTCCTGCTTACCATTCATCAGGTTATCGAAAAAGCCGTTGTTTGACGTGTCGCATACATGTGTTTGGTTCACTTCTTTAGTTGGCCACTTCCGGTGGGACGCCTGGAATCGGTTCTGGAACACTACCGGTTCAAATATAGTATGAAACTACTTTCCTGCTCATCATTCAATTGGTTTTCGAAAATGCCGCTATTTGACGTGTCGCATGCATGGGTTATGTTCACTTTTATATTTGACCACTTCCGGCGGGACAACCGGAACCGATTCTGAAACATTACCGGTTCAGATATAGTCTGACACCATTTTCCTACTTCCCGTTCATCAGATAATCGAAAATGCAGCGGTTTGATGGGTCGCATGCATGGGTTTGTTGCATTTTCATATTTGGCCCCTTCCTGGGGTACCGGTCCGGAACACCTAAATGGCCATAACTCCGGAACGGCTGGACCGATCTGAACCATTTTCAATAGGAAACAATGGGGCAATATACCGCGTTGAATGAACCATCGGTCGTTGAAATCGGTTCATATTTACTATCTAAAAATGAGGTGACCTTTTTGTACACATACACACACACATATACATACACACACACACATACATACAGACAGACATCATCGCAACTCGTCGAGCTGAGTCGATTGGTATATAACACTTGACCCCTCCGGGGGCTCTATCAAATTTTCGTTTTTGGAGTGAACATACAGGGGATGGCCAAAATGTTTGGGATAGGCAACTTTTTATCTCCCACAAAAAAATTCAACATGCTGTAACTTTTCATAGAGCGCATCAAAAAATCTCAAATTTTGCCTGTTTGTCAACCTATTATATGTGCATCATTGGTACAAATTTGGGCTCGATTGATTAATTTTTCGCGTAGTTAGAACCGTTCGGGTAAAACACTATTATTTAGACAACTGATTTTTGAACTGTCATATCTCGGAAACCAGTGAACCGAATTGAATGAATTTTTTAACGTTTATCAACAATATATTGATACTCAATACGACGTTACAAAATGTAATATTTTCTCACGGCGAATTAGGTTATACCGGATTGAAATTTTTACCCATATAGAGGAAAATAAGTCAATTTTACAATACCACACAAAAATTACTAAATGTATTCTTCCTTCAATCTAAATAGGCTCTAATATATCTGATTAGAGATAACTTGAGAACAGAAGTGGAAAATCTTTGGATATCAACTCTAAAATTTATTGACATTGATGTAAAAAAATCATATTTTTTCGAGAAAAATCCAAAAAGTGTCAATCCATGATAACTTTTTTCAACGTTTAAAAAGTATATATGTTTTAATAGTTTGTAAAGCATTTATATATTGTTGGTGTACGCTCAAAATTTCATTCAATTCAGTTCACTGGTTTCCGAGATAAGACACCTCAAAAATGAGTTGTCTGAAAAACAGTGTTTTACGTGAACGGTTCTAACTTTGCGAAATATTATTCAATCGAGCCCAAATTTGTACCAATGATGCACACATAATAGGTTGACAAGCAGTCAAAATTTGAGATTTTTTGATGCGCTCTATGAAAAGTTATAGCTTGTTGAAATTTTTTGTGAGAGAAAAAAAAGTTGCCTATCCCAAACATTTTGGCCTTCCCCTGTATAGCCTTTCGGTACACCTTGGTGTACGAGAAAGGCAAAAACACGTCTATATTTGCTAAGGATCGATTGGCTACTGATATCAAAATATTGATTTCCGATCTGCTTGCAATACAGCTACCTGTATACTTCGTTGTATCTTGGTGTTGTGTGTTATCAGTTTTTTTTTTCCTCATCTGTAGAGCCTTTTAACCACTGCGTCCATTATTTAGGAATATTGTGGTATGACCCATATTTAATTTGGTGCTAGTCAAGTATCCTGTCACAATTGAGCTGTGATGGACAATGGTTGATGTAACACCTGATCCCAACTAGGCACAACTCGTTTTATAAAGTTTATTATCCTGTTGGGACTACTTCTCCAAATTTCCAAGGGCTCTAGAAACCCTTTACCAAATATCGCCAATCATTTTCTAACACCACTTACGATACTTTACCAAATATCGTTATCAGTTACTAACATTTGTGAATTATATTTGTGTTAGTGTCGTGTATTTATAGTGCGTATAACAGATTTTAATTTTAACCTGTTTAATCCTAGCTGTAAGTTTCAATTAATATTTTAATTATTGTTTTATCTACATATTTCATGTTTATGTTTATAACAATCAACAAAATCTAAGAATTTCTTATAGGGGAACTTACGTATTTTCATCCATTTTGTTCTCTTCGTCATGGGGTGTTTTTTGCAACCAATTGAACTCCAAATTGGCCTCTACCCAAGTAACCATTAAGCCGTAAAAATGGCATTAAGTCGGCTCTATAGTCGAATGTAGAACCTGGCTAACAGAGCTAATTGGTTCTATATCCTCTTATAGAGCTGCTCAAAAGCCACTTTTGGCGAATCATTCGGCTGATATACGGTCAACTTTAAAATATCGTACCAAGTCTCTGGAGCGAAAGTTGTCAAAAGTGAGACAAAGAAAAAAGAAAAAAAAATATTATGTTTATCTCCTGTTCTTTTCTAACTTCCTTCGCTTTCATTGAAGTTGCTTTTTTGCTACTTCATCCAGACTCTAGCTGTTGTCCTCCGGGTTCCTGATCAAGTCCAAGTCTGTTGCCTTTCTCATCTGCTCCACCAATGCACCATGGGAATGGTGTGATCAAACTAGTATTTAATCCATGAAAAACAAAATAGTTTGGGCATTTCGAAAGTTGAAAATGATATGGGATGAGGATGATTCAGTGGTAAGCTTGGTGCTGATGAATGTAGGAATTGATGCAAGAGAAGAAATGTTTATATAAATTTTCGGCAAACGTTTCAGAAGAATAGGGAAACCAGCTGGAGTTTGTCTTGATTGAAAAAAATGGAATAATTAACATAACCAGATTCCATTATCTATTTAACAACACCATTCCGATAAACATTCCAACAACAACAAAAATCCCGTTCCGCCAATCCCGTCCGACATGGGTGTTTAAAATGTATTGATCATGACCGACTCGAGTCTGTTTTGGTCGAAATCTATTTTGATTGATATAAACGTCATGTGCTCCAAGCCCTGTGACAGCACTGACAAACTTCTTTACAGCTTGTAGGCTTTATATAGGCTTACAGGGCTTAATTTAGTTCTTACTGGTTATAGTGCCCATAAGCATTAGAATGCTTATATAGAGCTCTTTAGCACTGAAAAGTTGTTTAATGGCCGTTATAATGCTCAGAACAGTGCTTAGTGGTTACCTGGGTAATCTTTCCCAAACAAGCTGGATTGCACGGCCAAGTTTCAAGCCATTTGGCCGACAAAAACCCATCGAAAGGAACAAACCTGCCGATAAAATCCTTAGTTTGTGGAGCCTCGTGCCGTGCGGTTAGAGTCACCAAGCTCATAATCGCACTATGCTATGGGGTGAGGGTTCGATTCCCGCTCCGGACGATGCAATTTTTCGTGAGAAACGTTTTTTCTCCGTATCCACTGGTGCATGCTCTAAGTGAACGCTGTCTATTGTTAAGTTTCGTTCAGTATGTACAGCCGCTGGCTGAAGACGGCCGTATCCGTATTTTTCTGTCACCCTATTTTTGGGAATTGAATTCATGTAACATTCTGTAATAAAAACAGTGAGGATAAAAAAAACTACTTTTTTGTCTTTGCGTTGTAAAGATGTCAACTTTTCACTTAGCAAAAGAATGGTAAAACGGCCCTCTTTACCTACTCAAACAAAACCGGCGCACTAAGGGGCGTTTGGCCAATCTAGCTGGCCAATATTATTTTCAGGGGATTTTCACAAATCTAATTCGCAATAAGCATTGGAAGACTACATAAACGGCATTCGAATGCAATTAGCATGATTTACACAACTACATATGCTCTTTTCAATTAAATAATCGACATATTAAGGAAGTCTTTCACTATCTTATGAGATTGCCTACTTTTAGGCGTAAATCACGGTTTAGAGAAATATATTTATCAAATAACTTCAAAAATACATTACCTGTAAGAATTTTGACAACAAATTCGAATTTAGGGACGCTGCATTTCACTTTTCAGGGTATTTTTTACATAAACGAATATTGTTTATTGAACACATTTCTTATTTTAAAATACTAAAATATAATTGATAGATGTTTGCGTTATTTCAATATGTACTGAGTAAACCAGTACTTGTTTTAATAATATGAAACGTGTAACTTTCACTTGTATGCAATAACCGTTGGTAAAAGTTAATAGATACCGTGATTTCGGGTGAAATTGATCAGTGGGGTGAAATTGATCGACGAGAGGGCCATTTTTTTTTTTTGTTAAAATTAACGCTTTAAACTTTAAACAATTTGTACAAAATGACCATCATCTGGCTCAAGGGTTATTGAATGATTAGTTTACATGTTTTACATACAATTAGTCACATATTTCTGTATAAAATTCAATATTTTCCGAAACTGCCAGCAGGCGAACTTCAAAGACACTTTCAAACTTTTGTTACCGCAACTGTATCGCAAATGTAATGAATATTCGAATGAATGTTTCTAGCTGCCAAGTATTCGCTAAACCAGATTTCGCCATCAAAAGTTCTATGAATATTGAAATTTATGCATAAAATTGCACTTTTCCGGAAGTTATATCATATATAGTATGGAAATTGCATACTTCCAGGCGTTTTCTTAAGTTTTATTTAACTTCTAACTTAAATAATTTTAAATTTGGTAAACTTTTAAAAACTTTGCAAAGCTTTTCTTATGTCAAGGTGGTTAATTTAGAAGGAAAAAATATTTTAAGCACTTACAAAAACATTTCACTAACTGATCAATTTCACCCCGAAATTATTGTTTTGATTTTTTATTTCAAATGATTTTTTGTGTAATAAAATGATTTGCAGTAGAATTTTTAACCTTGTTGACTGATGAAAACTATGGTCGTACTTGTTTTAAAGCAATAAATTTATCCATATCGATAAGTATTCCAAAATTATTCGCCAAAAACTACGAAAAGTGATCAATTTCACCCGAAATCACGGTATGATCAGTGTCACCTTTTATAACGATTACTTTAATAATGAGAGAGAAATTACCTACTTTACGTAATAACTATGACTTCATCGATCAGTTCAGCAAAATGAATACGAGTATCAAAAACTATAATTAAAGAACTCCATCTCAAAATTATGTTCATGAATAAGAAGCTAATTAAGACTTTTTAAGCCAAAAATTAAATTCGTAGATGTGTTTTCCCTTTTTAAAAATTTCAACCTGTTCTACAATCATATTTTAATCAATTTTTCAACTATTTGACACTTATTGTTGGTAAATCAAACAAAATAGATTCAAAATATGGCCTTGAAACGCTTAACAGAATGGGTTTTGATAAAATAGAACTAAATATTAAAGAATCAGATGGCTAGACCCATAGACTGTAATACGCCTTAAAGTATGCAATGGCCCTGAAATTACAATTTCTTCAATAGCTCTCATTCAGAAAAACGTCGATTACTCAAAAGTACGCACTTTTACGCAGCTGGATTTTCTATTAAGCTCAAGTAGGATGTGAAAGCTTGTGTTACAGGTAGTGTCGACCCAGCAATCGCCAGCAATCAAAAACTGCAGATGTTTTTTTGTTTGTTTTCACCTGAGGGAGCCTCAAGGTATATAACTTTAAAAAAATTGCAAACGTGAATTGTTTTATCACCTCGTTGCAACATTTGTGGTATGTTTTGTCTATTGAAACTGACTTTGTGGTCATAAAAACTGAAAACATAACCAAATGGTCAGAGACAAACTTTAGCCGAAAACTGTAAAATTTCTCTACCCTAGCTTTGACCTAAAGCAGACTTTGTATGGATTTGTTTGATGGGAATTCGAGCATAGGGAAGTATTCCATAACTATCCATGTGCCATATTCAGTACACATTTTCACAATACGAGTGACTTTGAAAAATGACTTATGGCCAGCTAGATTGGCCAAACGCCCTTTAGTGCGGCGAAAAGCACCCTAAAACTTTTTTATGCATGTGATTTGTATGCACTGCATAAAAAGAGGGAAAATTACTTGGAATCAATATTGTGTATAAGATATTTTAATAAGTGTTTATAGGGGAGAGCAAAGGGTGGATTCAGCGGGGTATCAGGAGATCTTAGGGAAGATTTCGGGGGTCTCAGGGGGATTTCGAAAGCATTCGAAAGCAGTATCGACGAGTTTTGCAGGTGTTTTTGGGGGATTCCGAGGGTCTTACATGCGTGACATGAGGTCCGAGTGGGTTTCAATGAGGTTTCGGAGGCATTTCAGAAGCCTCAGAGCAATTCAGGCTGATTTCAGAGGCATTGTGGAGGCGTTTTTGGGGGGTTCGAAGGGTCTCAGGTACGTGACATGAGGTCTGAGGGAGCTCTAGGGGATTTTGGAGGCACTTCAGGAAGTTTCAGAACGTTTTTGGCGGTATTCAGAGGAGTTAAGCAAGCATTTTCGAAGGTTTCAGAGCAGTGGTCACCAAACTGCGGCCCGCGGGCCGCATGCGGCCCTCGACCAGGTTTTGTGCGGCCCGCGAACTTATTTTGAAATGTATTAGAAAGTGGCCCACTCATACATTCCATAATTAAAATCGAAATTTTGATCATATTTTAGAACTTTTATGAGAATGAATATTTAATACTGAAATTTTGACAATTCATGGAGGGTTTTTCAAAAGAAGTAAGATTTTTTAAAGTTTTACAAACTTCAAAAGACTACTTTTTCGAATTTTGTTCCGAAAATATTCGAAACTGCTGTTAAGACCGGTGTGTTTCGCTTTAATAATGAGTTCAGGCTAAATTTAACAGGTTCTCTGCCATGGCTTTTGTACTTGTGGCAGAACTCATTATTGGTAATTTGTTTATTTTAACGAAAATAAAATTAATATAATTTCCATTTTGTTTTTATCGGCGAAAATCCTTGTATTCGATATACTTTATAGCAGCGTTTCTCAAACTATGGGTCGCGACCCACTGGTGGGTCGCGAGTTAATATTTAGTGGGTCGCGAAGGCATGGGCGATATTGTAATAAATGTCTAAATCAAATGAAATTGTTTGCCATTTTCATATTTACAAACAGGGCATGTGTGCCATCAGTAATCTCATGCTCCCATATTCATCCTATTCGAAAACAAGTGATGACGGCACCAATTGATTTTGTTCTTTTTGTTTTCACGGGTGCTCACTTCCAGTGGTGGAAATTGATCGCGAACGTGTGCTTACGCGCTACAAAAAAATGCCATCGCATCGCAAACCTTTGCTGTGCGATGGTGTTCGTACGTCTGTGGCTCACGATCGTACGACACGAACGCCAACGAGTGCATCGCATCTTTTGCAAGCGCGATGCTTTTTTATTTTAGAGGTTCGCGGCCGATATTTCTGTAATGAAATCAAATTTTGGTAAACTTTTTCGTCGATATCATTTATTGAAATGGTACCTGACCAGTATAATCAAAAAACATCCAACTAATTGCTTTTAAGTGTACAAAAAATGGCAACAAACCAAGTGTTCTACATTGTGATCCTTCTGGCGAACCAACTGCGATTCTGCTCGTTCGACATTTGTTTTGTGTTGGTTCGTCGATCTGGGAAATCGTGAACCGTTCTCTCTTTTTTGGTTCGCGAGCGCGTGAGCACAGATTGTGTTTGATGCGAACCAAAAAACACGTCAAGCGCATGATGCTTTCCACCACTGCTCACTTCTAACAAAAGAATACAAAAATAAGAAACAAAACAGACAGCGCATCAATCCTTTGTTTTTCGTAGGATGGAAATGGAAGCCACATGCTTAATAAAGGAACCAATACCCTTCTTCCTTGGAAATTCGGCAGAGTTATTTTTATAAATTCGATTCTATTCAAAATTTTGTCAAGTCTTTGTCTGGAGTAAAATGAAAATTGAAACTACTGTCTGCGTTGTGAAATCGATTTTGAAACTATACGATTTCCATCAGAAGATTCAAGTTAGCAATGAAAATCTAGGTTAAAATATCAGAATTTTTAAGAAACACCAAAAATCAGCAAAATTACCTAACTTTGACAAGAAACCATACCTTTACCGAACTTCAGTAAAACTAAACTTCTGTAAAATTCTGCTTGTCAAGCATTTGAATTATTACGGAAATCAGAACAACTTAAAAGTGATTTCGATAAAAACATATAAATAAAATAAGTTTCTTTGAAGGATATGATTAAAATTTCAAGAGGATTCATCTGACCATCCAGCAGCACTATAATTCTAAAATTTATTTGGCGTTGACCCATTCGCAGTAATTATATTTAGCATTTTCAACACGATAGAATGAAATTCTAAAGTAGATTTTATAATTCTTCAGAAGGATAAAATTGTCACTATATCTTCAAAGACTTTGTATAGTTATTGTTTGCTTTATGAAAGTATTTTGCTTATGAAAGTGATCAAATGTATTTATAAAAAGTCGGTTTATATTTGCAAAACAATGACAAATTTTATAAAAACACGTGCTGGTGGGTCGCCAAAATCTATAAAATTCAAAAGTGGGTCGCAAGTTGAAAAACTTTGAAAACCTCTGCTTTATAGAAAGCATTTCTACCAGGAAACTATTCCAAATTTTTTACAGATTTTTTGCCTACAATTGTCCTTGAAAGGAAGTGATGCCTAAATTTTCGGAGTTTCGCTAAAAACTTCAGGGATTGGACAAGAGGCTCTTCATTCCCCTAGCAATACTTTTGGGAATTCCTCTTAAAATATCTACTCTAAATCGACTACAAATACTTGCACACATTGCTCAGAAAATCATGTCTGCAGTTTTTTCTTCATTGGCTTGGCTTCCTAAGAAATTACGCAAGAAAAACATAGAAAAATCATCATTTCCACATCCACATACAGTTGCAGGCAGTTTTTCGGAATTTCTTCCGGATTCTGCAATTTCTCAGAATCCAAAAGAAGTCCCAAAAAACCTTACAGTTCCAAGATTTTTTTTTTAATAAAGGGTTCGATTATCTTTCAGGAAATCCCCAAGTTGCAGTAAGAAACTCAATTCGGAAATTTGTTATAACTGGATCCAGGGGGTTTATGTTCATGTCTAGGACTTCCACAATTCTGCACTTATAATCAGCGCTATAAGTACGATGTAAGTTTATCTACAATGTTCTTAAAGAGGACCATATTGTTTTAGCAAGCGTCGCTATTACTTATTTTTCATATGACTTTACTTTGGAAACCAGTCTAGTCTAGTCTAGTCTAGTCTACACATACACAGCCATTCATTGAAAGAATCCTGGAAAATGATGGGATCGACTACTCCCATAATTTTTCTTGTCATTATTAATGCTTGCCGTGCATCGGAGATACATTGCAAGCATTAAAGCGGCCAGGCCTACTGTGCAGCGTCATTAAGCATTACTGTGAGAATCAGTTCCGAACTAGATTCCACATTAAAACCGTGAAACGGGGACATCTCGTACCAACCGTTCCGTAGCAAGTAGGATTATATACAACTACGTTGGGAGTGACTTTGCTAAGAATGTTAATGTCACTCCATGTCCTCTGGAATCCTGGGATGGGGCAAAGGTATTTTGCCATATGCCCTGGCTCTCAAGCCTAGGCTTAAGCGCCTTTACTCGCTCTCTGAAACGATATCAAAAGTTAACCCCCCTTACATACATTTACCCGTTATAATTCAAAGTTATTTTTACAAGTATAAATAGAAATAAAAATCAGAAAGATCTCACCAAATTTACTGTCATTTTGATTGAAGTTGGGGCCTTGACATCCATCGTTTTCTCCTCGGTAAAGCCGAATCCAACAAGCGTGTTTAAAGCCTATTCTGGTAGAAGCTTTGCTGTTGAGTTCACAATTTCACATTTTTTCAAAATTTTAATTAAAGTTTTGCCATTTTTCGTGATTATCATTAACGTTGTAATTTAGAAGCACTTCTTATCCACACAAGTACAAAGACACAGAATCTTGAAATTCACTAGGCTTCACAGGTCACACATTCTCCTCAGCAACGGAACAACCGACAAAACAGCTATCTGGATGGTCCTTTCTGGATTCCGGAAAACTAAATAACACGTACTGCGGAACTGTGTGTTATCCAAGCCGCAAGATAACAGAAACACATTTCACTTCTTGTTGGTTTATTTTCAAAGCACCGATCCACCATCTACAATCACTTCTGGAAGTAATAATTTTGTTCTTTTGCGTAGCACCATGAGCTTATTCTCGCTTTTTTCCACCGTCCGAATCGATAAACGCGGAAACGAGCCATGACTTTACTTTGGAAACCAGTCTGAAAAAAAACATTATTAATACTTACTAAGAACTACAAAACTACAATTACGGTCTTGAAAACATTGTTTTTAATTCCCTACGATTTTCAGGATTTTTCCAAGTGAAATAAAATCTTCCGATAACTCCAGGTTGTTGAGTTCTATGCTCTTGTTCAATGTTTTCCAATAAATTAACTAATAAGTTTTGTGTTGAATCTTAACAATTGTTGAAAATAAACTCTTGAATGAGTTGCGGCCCGCAGTCTCTTTTCAAAATTCAATTTTGGCCCGCAAAGGCAGTTAGGCTGAGGACAAGGCTGAGGATCACAGTTTCAGAGGGTCTTAGATGGGTTACATAGGGTCTGAGGGGGTATAAGGGGGATTTTGGAAGCATTTCAGAAGTTTCAGAGCATTTTCGGCGATATTCAGTGGCGTTACACAGCAAGCGTTTACGGGGGTATTGGGGGTTTTCAGTTACGTTACATAATACTCGAGAGAGTTTCAGGAATTTTCAGAGGATTTTCAGAGACCCCATCACAATATCTTTTGAAACGCCCCTGAAATGCCATTTGATTTAAAAATGTTCTTCAAACCCCCTGATGCGACCCTAACCTGAAATGTCTCGCAACGCTCCTAAAACCTCCTTAATCCCATTGAAACACCCTGAAAATCATCATAAACAACTGGAAATGCCTTTGAAACCACTTTGGACGCCTCTGATAGGCTCCAGAACCCCCCTAAAACGCACTTGAAAGCTCCTCGAAACGCGAAATGATATCATACGCCCCTATTAACTCTGGCAACGCCTTTAAAATGTTCCTGAAACTCTTTGAAAATACTCTTAAATGCCCTGAAACGCCCCTCGAATCCCTTGAAATGCCCTTTCAAGGCTCATGAGATCCTTTGAATTGTCCCGGGCAAGCCGCGTTGGATATAAGTATGACTTGAGCTGAAGAAAAATTGCAACTTTTTGCATAAATAACTATTGCTGTTACCGTAAATAATCCAGGGTAACATTGATCATACATACATACATTTATTTGTTCAACATCATTAAGACAAGACATAATCAACAATAGTACTCCACAATACTCGGTTTGTGGCTGCCGCTCTCCATCCTCGGTCGCGCCCAATGCTCGCCAAGTCACGCTCCACCTGGTCCGCCCATCGTGCTCTCTGCGCTCCACGCCCTCTTGTGCCAACCGGATCAGTTGCAAACACCAGCTTTGCAGGGTTGTTGTCCGGCATTCTTGCAACATGTCCTGCCCACCGTATCCTACCGGCTTTGGCCACCTTCTGGATGCTGGGTTCGCCGTAAAGTGCAGCGAGCTCGTAATTCATCCTTCTCCGCCACACACCGTTCTCCTGCACACCGCCGAAGATCGTTCTTAGCACGCGTCGCTCTAAAACTCCGAGTGCTTGCAGGTCCTTCTCGAGCATAGTCCATGTCTCGTGCCCGTAGAGGATCACCGGTCTTATTAGCGTTTTGTACATGGCGCATTTGGTGCGTGGGTGAATCTTATTCGACCGCAGTTTCTTCTGGAGCCCGTAATAGGCCCGACTTCCACTGATGATGCACCTCCGAATTTCACGGCTCACGTTGTTGTCAGCCGTCAGTAAGGATCCGAGGTAGACGAATTTCTCCACCACCTCGAAAGTATCCCCATCTATCGTAACACTACTACCCAGACGGATCCGGTCGTGTTCGGTTCCGCCTACCAACATGTACTTTGATTTTGAGGCATTCACCACCAGTCCGACCTTTGCTGCTTCGCGTTTCAGACGGGTGTACAGCTCTGCGACCGTTCCAAATGTTCTGGCAATAATGTCCAATCCATGTCGTCCGCAAAGCACACAAATTGACCGGATTTTGTGAAAATCGTTCCCCGGCTGTTGAGCCCGGCTCGTCGCATCACACCTACCAGAGCGATGTTGAAGAGTAGAGTTGAACATGAGAGTCCATCACCCTGTCACAGTCCCCGGCGAGATTCGAATGAACTGGATAGTTCACCCAAAACCAGTCTTGCGAATAATCGCGACCATCACGAGACAATCACTTGAACCGCTTTCTGGAGTCACCGTTCCCAAGGTGATATGAACCAGCTAGCATGTCACGCCTGGAATGACAAACATGTTGTGCTGAGTATGCTTCAGGCGGGTTGCGAGAAAATCAATCTCTCTGAGCAACGATGCATAACGGGCGAAGTGAGAACGTTTGCCGTAGCCAGGGTGAACTGCGTGGTGCGCTCAATGTGTGCGTTTATATTGAGCTATGCAAAACGAATAGGATTTATGACGTAGTACCGTGCTTGTGATAATGCACACACATGCATAGTTTTACATGCTGTTGCGCGTGCATCTGCTTGAGGCGACGGAGAGAGTCATGACACTCACATGAGCCGTATCCAAGTCAGGATGATTGTAGCAAAACAAGGGTGACCGGGTGACTATGATGGGATTCTGTCTTTTCTGGTGTTAGCGACTGTAGAGAGAGCGAATCAGAAACCACAGAGACAGGGTGACACAAGCTTGGTGTTTATCAGCTTTTTTGTGACTTGTACGCTGATGCTTCGCGACACTGCCCAAAACCCTTACGCAGTTTTGTACCAAGTCCATCGTTGCTACAATCAGTCTAGTCAGCTTACCAGGAAAGCCGTTTTCGTCCATAATTTTACATAGCTCTGCGCGGTCAATACTGTCGTAATGCGCTTTGAAGTCGATGACCAGGGTATGCGTTGGGACCTGGTATTCATGGCATTTCTGGATTTGCCGTACGGTGAAGATCTGGTCCGTTGTCGACCGGCCGTCGATGAAGCCGGTTTGGTAACTTCCCACGAACTCATTCGTTTTAGGTGACAGACGACGGAAGATGATGAGGGATAGCACTTTGTAGGCAGTATTCAAAATAGTGATCGCTCTGAAGCTCTCACATTCCAAATGGTCACCTTTCTTGTGAATGGGGCAGATTACCCCTGGCTTCCACTCCTCCGGTAGCTGTTCGATTTCCCAGATCCTGACTATCAGCCGGTGCAGACAGGTGGCCAACTCTACCATCATTACCAATTGCTTTGTTGGTTTTGAGCTGATGAATGGCATCCTTAACTTCCCTCAGCGTGGGACCTGGTTATTTTCCGTCCTCCGCTGGACTGGCATCGCCGTCTCCTCCGTTGCCGTGGTCTCCCGTGCCTACGTTCTCCGCGCCATTCAGGTGTTGCTCGCAGTGCTGCATCCACCTTTCGATTATCTCAGTCCGTCCGTCATGAGGCCTCCATCGTCATTCTGCACATTTCGGCTCGCGGCTGTTTCCGCTTCTGTTTGTATTGTTCCACGTTCTGTCGGGTCCCTTGCCGCAGCATTACCGCCCGCGCTGTGTTCTTCTCCTTCAAAACCGTTCTGCACTCTTCGTCGAACCATTCGATCCGTCGATTCCATTCCACGTATCAGATGGTGATCTCGGCTGCGTCATTGATGGCTGCTTTCACTGTACCCCAGCAGTGCTCTAGAAGGGAATCATCGAGCTCGCCCTATTCTGGCAACGCGGCCTCGAGATTCTGTGCGTATGCTGAGGCGACATCCGGTTGTTTTAGTCGCTCTAGGTTGTACCGTGGCGGTCGCCGGTACCGTACATTGTTGATGACGGAAAGTTTTGGGTGCAGTTTGACCATCACCAGATAGTGATCGGAGTCGATGTTGTCGCCTCGATAGGTCCTGACGCCGATAATGACAGATAAGTTCCGTCCGTCAATCAGAATGTGGTCGATTTGAGATTCCGTCCGCTGCGCTGTGGTGATCTCCAGGTATAACGATAAGGGAGGTTGTGTTGGAAATAGGTGCTACGTACGCCCATGTTTTTGGAGGCGGCGAAATCAATGAGTCGTAGGCCATTTTCGTTCGTCAGCTGGTGAGCGTTGTGTATGTCCTTATAATCATCCGTGCTTCCAGAGTGTGGGCAGTGGACGCTGATTATGTTAAAGTTGAAGAATCGTCAACTAATCCTCAACCTGCACATTCTTTCGTTGATCGGCCATTAAGCGATCATGCACCTCGGACGTCAACCAACCATCTCTAACATGGGAAAAGTTCTCACCGGGATTGGTTATCCGATCATCCTTAAGGTTGCTCGTAGGCCGGCCGTTGCTATGCGAAGGTAACAATAGGAGTTGCTGGGCAGAGGCTTATGGCTGCAACTGCGATCTGAATCACGCAAAATACCCAGATTGTACCTATTACGATGGTTTTATATCGGGAATCTTATTGGCTTAGGACACCTTTGCCTTAAATTTGGCAGCAGATGACAAAGAATCCAACAAATCACTAATCCAAATTTTACTAAAGTAGTGACGGGTGACCAAAGCTTTAGATCAATGACATCAATGGATACTTATAGTGAAGTTCTCGTTTCAGCCCAATAATCCATCGCCACGAGCTTACACAATTATCAGTTATTACTATCTAATTTCCAGTCGTTGATAATATCCCCAACAACCTTCCGAGCTAGTAGACACCCTGGTCTCATACCAAATTGCAGAAAACAAATATTACTTGCTAGTTTTCCACGATCCCTCTACGTACCAGAATTCATCCTCATTTTCCTCCCAATTGAAACCGTAATTCCAATTCATAAGGGCAAACGTGCGCTTTCCCGGCACCCCATAATCCATTCAGTAATTTAATCTTCAACCCACCCATTTAAACTTTGTGCACGTTATCTCCCCGGGCTGGGTGTGTCGTTGTAATAAGTGGTCTCTGGAAAAATATTGCCCTTTGGCTTGTAAGCTACTTTGCCACCCGTTAGAGCCAGAACCCCTTCTTCCCCTTCCCACCACACCCGCCATCGTCCGTCGTCATCGTCACCGCCAGTAACAAAGTTGCTTCCGTCGTCGCTGCTTTGGTTGGTGGTGGCTGGCGACCGTGTGCTGATGGCAAACTTTAACTATGCGAGTTCGAAATTCAATTTTCCCAACGGAAAATTTAATAAAATCCAACACAAAACTTCCCCATCTAGGTGCTGTGAGCTCCGCAATCTACCCGCCGCTCACCGCGCCACAGCATTTTGTCACATCATCGCCTCGGGCGCCCCTATGTCACCTAGTGTAGGTGGGAGATGTAACACATGAGATAGGTATTATCTCTTTCTTAGTACAAGTCATTTTTCAAACCAAAGAATGGGATGAATGATTCAGATCGATACATGAAATGGTCACATTTTTTTAACGTTTAGTTTAGTTCAGCACTTGTCTCCGGCAGCGTCAACTGTTCCAAGCTACTAGGCATACGTTTTTTTTTATTCCGTGTCGGGTATTTTCATCACTGCGACCATTGTTTTGATCTATTGTGATATATTCCCCATTTTGTTTTTAGCTTTGTCCATATGACATAGCACTATTGGAAGTGATTGTCAATGTTGGACTTATAGCATTACTCCAGCACGGTATTGCGTACTGAATGTAGTGCACTACCGTACTGGGATTTGTTCTCCATATTTCAAAGGGTTCTAACAGCCCTTTGTCGAAGAACCTAATTCTAGTATTGAAAGTTGCCGGACAGTGGAATAATAAGTGTTCCGAGTCTTCTTTCTCTGCTTCACAGAAGCGACAAAATTCATCTTGAAGTTTTCCAATCAGCTTCAAGTGATATCGGCTCGGACAATGGCCTGTAACTAGACCGACATATATACTGAGATCTTTCTTGGAAAGTTCTAGTATTTTGCGAGTCATTTAAACATTCGGAGTAATAAAACGTTTTGCCTGCCTCGCTATAGAGGTGTTTTTTCCAATTGGCATCTACTTTTAAAGTTTCCCAAGCTTTCAGCTCCATTCTAAGAGATGCAGCAGAAAGCCCACAATAGGGTTCTGGCCCTATGAATGGACGGGCCGATCCAAGTCTTGCTGGCATATCGGCTTTTTCGTTACCATCAATTCCACAATGGCCAGGAACCCAATATAAATTGACTTGATTACGACAAGACAGTTTTTAAGTGATTCCCGAGCAGAGGAAAATATCAAAATAATAACAACGGAATCACAAAACCTGTTTTTATATCTCGGTTTGTTATTATTAACTTATTTAGTCATCACCGTTCCATAACATGTTCTGTTGGACAATCTTATTTTGTTATGATCATGCTCTTGGTATATTTTATTTAAATTACATTTCAATAACATGTTTTGTTGTAGCACAAGTTCAGTTATTATTGTGTCATTGAGACTAGTACAGATATTTGATCATTAATATTACAACATAACTAGCTTTGCAATCAAAACTACACCATTCGAGATTTTCGTTGTTCACAGCATTCCGTGAGGAACTGTAAGAGAAAATATTATTTTGTCATCATTTCCTCTTCTTACTGACATTACGTTACAGTGCCAACTTATCAGCCTTTTGTTTTATAAGCACTTTGAAAAGTATACCTGTTTTTTTTTTCGTTTCAGTTAGGTATGAATACGAAAATAGAGAGTTTAATAGAGTGTTAGCCATTTTATGAAACATTTTGGATCAACTGGTAGAATTCAACGACAAACAAAACATTTTCGACAAAAATGTAAAAAAATAAGTCATCAAGAACTCCATTGATTATTTTTAGACATTTTATTTTTATTGATTGCACTGCATCGAGCCCACTTAGATTAACTAGGATAAATGTATCAATCAATGAGGTAATAAGGTAATAATGTAAATTAATCTTATAAACAATGAACCACCTAATAAAGGGTTTCAAAACGACGGTGGTTTTTCATCGTAAGTTGTTTGGAAAATAAGCGAGAACTATTGTTTGTCTCTGTTTTCGATAAGAAATCGCTTGCGACAACAATAGCGTCCCAATTATTTATTTATTTATTTATTTATTTATTTATTTGGATGTTCTTTCAACTGACCTTAATGATCTTATTGAAATCTTAATTCTAAATAACAAAATATACGAACAGCAAACTGACAAAATTGAAATCTACAAAGTACAATCCACAGGCAAAAACAGAAACTAGACAATCATCCATTCAAAACACAAAAATAACGATTTTAAGTACGATACGGCTTCCAGAAGGTACAACGATTTTCAAATTCTCTGAACTTAATATTACTAGGCCAAGTCGAAGGTTTCATTGCCAGCGATCTCCATTTTCTGTCTAAATCGATTTTATAAGATACAAAGTCGCAATCATGTTCTCTTTGCTTCGAAGCTAGCCTTCTTACCCTAACTTTAGTACGATCAACAGTTTCTAAACACTCACATACAAGATTTTCTATATCTAGCTCAGTGGTATTGCGATCAATATTCGTAACAAACAGGGAAAAGGTATCTATATAATCATTTTGCGCTAATGATAAATTATCACTCATAGTATCGCACATACTTCTTTCTTTCGTTTCGTGAAACAGATGACCATTATGTATCGGTGATGGTGATACGGGAGTTGAGTGTTGTTCAACGTGTTGTCGGCTGTGTCTCTCCGGCTGAAGCTGTGTACGGGCGGGTATCATCGTTGCGAGAGTTTCCATAATTTCGGTAACCTTCAACTTCAGCTCTTCAATCTTCTTCTTCAATATGAATGAAACATTTATCAATAGATCCTATTGTTGCTTATCCCATTGAATGCATATGAGACTTTGGAGAAGTTCTTATCCGCAACAGAAAAAAAGCAAATTTTGTTTTCAGATTGTTATCAATAACGTATTCATATCAAAATTTGTTATTGAAATATTTTCAAAATTCGCTGTTATTAAGTTGTTATTGAAACTAACAAAACATGTTATTAAACAGGTCTTCCAGGAACATTTTTTACCCTTCTTACACCCATAAGAAGGGTATAAATATCGCTCGAAAAACCGACTTTCGATTCGAGGCCCGGAGGGCCGAGTCTCATATACCAATGAACTCAGCTCGACGAACTGAGCAAATGTCTGTATGTGTGTGTGTATGTGTGTATGTGTGTGTGTGTGTGTGTGTGTGTGTGTGTTTGTGTGTGTGTGTGTGTGTGTGTGTGTGTGTGTGTGTGTGTGTGTGTGTGTGTGTGTGTGTGTGTGTGTATGTGCGTTACAAAAAAATGTCACGCATGTTTCTCAGCCGTCTGTCAACCGATTTGAGTTCTCTTGGAAGCAAATGAAAGCTACTACATCCTAGTAGAACGCTATTGAATTTTTTTTCGATTGGACGTTTGGTTACCGAGATATCTCTCGAAGAGTACTTATGAGTCATACTTCTAAACTTTTTAAGATTTTTGACCAAGTGTATCATAATAAATATTTCGGTCGTTTGTCAATCGATTTAAGTTCTCTTGGCACCAAATGAAAGCTACAGCATCCTAGTAGATCACCCAGAAATTTTATTTCGATTGGACATTTGGTTACAGAGATATCTTTCGAAGAGTACTTAGGATTTATACAACTAAACTTTTTGAGATTTTTGACCAATTGTGTAATAATAAATATCTTAACCGTCTGTCAACGGATTTCGGTTATCCTGGCACCAAATGAAAGCTACAACATTCTAGAAGAACCCTATACAATTTCATCAGGATTGGACATTTGATTACCGAGATATCTTTCAGAGTACTTGGGAGTAATACAGGTTAACTTTTTGAGAGATTTTGGACCAAGGTTACCATAATAAATATCTCAGCCATCTGTCAACCGATTCGGGTTCTCTAAGCACCAAATGAAAGCTACAATATCCTTGTATAAGGCCCTGAAATTTTATTTCGATTCGACAGGTGGTACAGTCCTAGACCGCTGTTATGAGGGTTGCCTCCTTCCCGTCCGAACCAAAGCACAAAGATTTGGGACTAATCTCTGACTCTTAGACAAGACTGACGCAATCCTCCAATGGTCGAGCACTGTCCTGGCCACGTCCTTGCGACTGCTGAGGAATGGGAAAGGATGGTTAGTTTTGGACACCTATGAAAAATGTAGACAACTCTACGATCTCTCAGGCCTAGGTGTCACGGGAATTTGGGTGTTGTTAGTGGAAGGGTAAACTCCAGATGATACGCTTGGTCAACGTTCATGCACACTATTGTTAGTCTTCTTCGAATCCGTTGTCTGCCCGATTCATCCTGGATTCCTCGTCGTCTTGATGGCGTTTGGTTGAATTACCAGATTCTTCGGTTGATAATCTGAACTGAAATATAAAATAATATTAACATCGTACGTCAAATAAGCTATATATTAGTGATACGCTCGCCACAGTTACATATTTTTAAAATATTATTTATATCGTACGATACATTTACCTGAATCCTGCTGAAATAAAATGTTAATTAGCAGTACATTGAAACACAAATACTACAAAACACAAAAAGAGCATCGAACTTTGATCTTGGAATATTTAAAAATACGGTAAATATCAAGATCAAAATTTGATTTGGTAGATCTTACACCGCAACGCACCATTCTAAGGTGATCTACCCACGTTACGGGTGACGCAAAATCATGAAATTTTTCAAATAAGCAGAAAATCATGGCTTACGCAACAATTTAATCTGTTTAGTGAGTACCCCTACCACAGAGAACAGACATCCAAGTCCAGTTCCGAAACTGTGTAAGGAATTTAACGGCCATTTGAAATCGGCAACACAAGTGGCAATAGCGTGGCGCTGCAATCGGTTAATTTTTCACACTAATTCAATTCACCACTTGAAATGTTTCAATTCACCACTGACTGTGGCAATTCGGTGTTTGGCGGCGTTAGTGTTGTCATAGTATATTGGTTTGCAACCTTACTCAAGTAAAGATTCAAATCCTTACACAACTTTCCGAATGAAATTTGTTCTAGCCTTGATGTCTGTTCTCTGTGCCCCTACTTTAACTATTATAAGAATCAAAATGAAATCTACTTTGGCGACTACTTTGGCGAAATTTAACATTTTGACGAAGTGTACATGAACACGAAAAATTTTATGAGCATTTAACAATATCGTTTATTTTGTGGAAGAGACTTAGTAACTTTGAGAACCACTGTTTTTATGAAAAAAAAAACTTTAATTTTATGGGAAAGTCATCTGGTGCAGTTCTAAGTGATTCTGTAAATACGGTTTTGCGTGTTCATGTGGGAAAATCATGTAAGAAAAGCAATAAGTACATTTTTTTGATATGTTGATCATTTCGCAATGACACATTTTATAATGATAGTCATTTCTAGTATGTGAATTTTATTTTACAGGCGAAATCAGGCTAAAACTGGCTATATTTGCAATAGATGAAACTCGTTCCATATTTTCAAATGTGGAAATCCTGGTCTGCGAAAACGTGCGAAAGTTAACAAATGGGCATGCCAAACATAAGCCACAGAGAACAGACATCAAGGCTAGAACAAATTTCATTCGGAAAGTTGTGTAAGGATTTGAATCTTTACTTGAGTAAGGTTGCAAACCAATACACTATGACAACACTAACGCCGCCAAACACCGAATTGCCACAGTCAGTGGTGAATTGAAACATTTCAAGTGGTGAATTGAATTAGTGTGAAAAATTAACCGATTGCAGCGCCACGCTATTGCCACTTGTGTTGCCGATTTCAAATGGCCGTTAAATTCCTTACACAGTTTCGGAACTGGACTTGGATGTCTGTTCTCTGTGCATAAGCTTTTTTTAAAGTAAAATTTTCAATAGCATGATAAAGCATAATCGATATAAGGATTGGAGTTCTCTAAGCACCAAATGAAAGCTACAATATCCTTGTATAAAGCCCTGAAATTTGATTTCGATTCGACAATTGATTACTGAGATATCTTACGAAGAGTATTTCAATAAATTCTTTTTTATTGATATATTCACTTGTTATCTTGCATTAGTTTTTCACCAGTCTATGGGAAATTATTTTCAATAAATTATGCTGATCTCATACAAAGTGTATTCTAGCAGGTTATTGTTTTCAACAAAATTATAATTAACAAATTACAAATACACAGAAATTTTATGAAAACTAACAATATGTTAAATGAAAGCTTTGAATTTATATATTGTTGGAAAAATGCAAGAACCGGACAGCCAAAATAACTAGTTAATGCCAAAACTGATTAACTTAGTAGATATATCATTTTTGTCCTTTTTACACCATAACCATGAATACCAAGTACTTCGGAGCTAATTTATTCGACTGATTAAAAGCTATTAGACAAAGTGCATCTCTTTGTTAATCGATTCAAGATTATTTGGCAGTTAACAAAAGATACAATATTCCAGAATATGAAAGCTATTTTTTTAACATTCCATATAAGATTCTAGGAGGTGTCTGGCATTTCTGGTAAGTCCATGATCTGATGCTATTTGGGAACCAATTCATTAGATGTCAAACCCACAATATTTTCTAGAACTTTTGGTCAATCACACAAAATAGATTTGCTTAATACGCATAATACAACAATATTTTTAATAAGTGTAAGAAGGGTTCTGTTCACCATAGGTGGATTAAATCGGGTTTTTGTTATAATATTTGTTACTTTGCCGCTTATGACAGACAAGTTTATAACAGGATATGTTATGTAAATAACATGAAAATACCTCTTTCCGCTACTCAGTTATTTTTCCAAAATAATACATTTTATTATGCTGTTGCTATTCCCTTCTGCTCGGGTTGAATACAATCCCACACATGTTTAGATGTGCATGTCGCCGACCTCAAAGCATTCAGCGCTGCTTGACTGTCAGACATGATGCAGATATTTGAATGCCTGTAATTTCTGCGTAAGCATATTACAGTACATTCTAAAATTGCTTGAATTTCAGCTTGAAATACAGTGGGCCACTTGCCCATAGAAATCGATAGGTTTATCCCAGGACCAGTCACTCCTGCTCCTACTTGATCATTCAGTCTTGAACCATCTGTATAAAATACAATTGATCCTGAACGAAGATCTGGACCACCTAATTCCCACATTTCACGTGATGCGTCAATCACTCGATATGAACAATTGAAATTGTATTTTTTCTCCATCCAATCTCCATTATTCAAAATCAAGGGATTAACGTTAAATTGTTTAAGAATACTGAGATGCCCAATAAGGTCACCTTCCAAGAGGTTCACAGATCTCTTGATCCTTAGCGCACTCTTTTCAGCTTCTAGTTGCAGAAATTGATGCAATGGTAGCAAGCAAAGCAAAGTAGACAATGCTTTGGTTGGTGTACTCCTCATTGCACCAGTTATTGAAAAAGTTGCTAATCTCTGAAGCTTTTCTAGCTTTTTTTGAGCCTCTTTGTCTTCAGTTTTTCTCCACCATACCAATGAAGCGTAGGTTACCCTGGGTCTCACAATTGCCGTATAGATCCAATGGATCATTTTTGGCTTTAATCCCCATTGCCTACCAAAAGTTCTTTTACTTATCCATAGAGCATTTGACGCTTTGGTGATTGCTTGCTCTAGATGAAATTTCCAGCTTAGCTTGCTGTCAAGGTATACCCCAAGGTATTTAACTGTATGTGAAAGTTCCAGAAGTGTACTTTTTAATATAATATCTTTTATTACATATTTTCTCTTTCATGTGAATGGTACAATAGTGGTTTTAGAAGGGTTTATGTTTAGTCCTTCCCTATCACACCACGAAGAGACAAAATTTAAAGCACTTTGCATTCTGCTAGTGACGATAAAATCATATTTGCCTCGAACTAATATGACTATAGAGTCTGCGAAGCCAATAACTTCGAATCCCTGAGATTCTAAATTTTTGAGAAGATCATCAACTATTAAAGACCACAATAGAGGTGATAGTACGCCTCCTTGTGGGCACCCTTTAACTGCGTTAATACTAATAAAAGAGTTTCCAAGGTTTGCTGATATCTCTCTCTTAGATAACATCTCGCTAACCCAATCTATGATGCATTTGTCAAAATTACGATTTGTCATTGCAGATATCATTGAGTTATGAGATGAGTTGTCAAATGCTCCCTCAATGTCAAGGAAAGCCGCAAGTGAAATTTCTTTTGCTCCCAAAGATCTTTCTAGTTTTGTAACAACGCTGTTACTGATGATTTGCCTTCCTGATATGCAAACTGATATTTGCTGAGAGGAATTTTGGCCATATATGATGATTTTACATATTCATCAATAATTTTTTCCATAGCTTTAAGCAGAACTGACGATAAGCTTATCGGCCTGAAGGATTTTGGTGAGGTTTAATCCTTTTTATTTGCCTTTGGGATAAAAGTTACCCGCACTTTTCGCCAATCTTCTGGAATGTAGCCTAATGCTAAACTTGCTTGAAAAAGTGTTGTTAATATGGGTGTTAAAATCGCCTTACCCTTCTGCAGTAGTACAGGAAAAATTCCATCTCTACCTGGCGATTTGAAGGGTTCCAAGGTTTCAATCGCCCATTCAACTTTATTCACATTGAAAATTTTTTCGGCCAAGGTAGAGGCATTTGTCCTGGATTTTTCTTGCCCAGTCGTTTCATTCATTGTTGTATGACTGATCGTCCTGGTATTACAGATGCCAGTTCCTAATGCAGATGTACTTTGGTCTTCATTTGAATTAATAATAGAACAGGGGAAGTGAGTTTTCATCATTAGTTCTAAAGTTTCATTAGCAGTTGTTGTGAAAGAACCATCTTCTTTCTTTAAAGTACCCAGCCCATTAGAGTGATCTTTAGCAAGGATTTTTTGCAACCTTGCGGTTGCAGGAGTATTTTCAATGTTTTCACATGTATGCCTCCAGTGTATCCTTTGCGATCTTCGTATTTCTTTATTATAAGAAGTGAGGGTTTCTTTATATTGCGCCCACTGTTGTGTTCGTTTCGCCCAGTTAAAGAGTTTCCTGGTCTTTTTACGAAGTTTTTGTAATTTGTTGTTCCACCATGGTACATCTCTATTTGTAGACTGTTCCTTGACGGCGCAACTCTTATTAAATGCACGCATAATCAAATTTGAAAATTGTTTTGAGGTTTCCTCAAACGATTCAATAGTGTTTGTGTTAATTGCTAACGTGTTATCCATTGCTGCTAGCTCTATATTAAACATTCCCAGTTTGTCTTTCTGGGATTTCTAATGGTTTGTATGAGTTGTTGACCAGCATCATATTCAAACAATATTTGCTTGTGATCAGATAACTATATTTCGTCTGACACTTGCCAATTTTTGATCTTATCTGTGATAGTTGGACTACACAAAGTAAAATCAAGAACTTCCTCTCTATTAATATTCATAAAAGTAGGGACATTTCCTCTGTTGCATATATCTATGTTATTGTTGGAAATATATTCTAAAAGGTACTCACCTCTGTAGTTGATGTCCGCCCGGGTAGAGGCTAATGGCAAACAAAGGACAAAATAATAACTGGTTTTGCCATTATATCTCGTTTTGTCATTCTTCTGTTATTATGAAAAACTTAAAATGGCAAATCAATAGCAAAATATACAATCATAGGAAATCTTGTCATTGATATGTTATTCATGAATAATGCTAAATAACACATCAATAACCAAAATTACTATCATGGTAAAACTTGCAATTTAGCACCTTTTATAATGAATTGTATAAAATATCAAAACAATAACATAATTTACATTCCTAGCTAAATTTGCCATTATTTTGATATTGTGAGAAATTATTTATAAACATTAGGCACCATAACATATTTTACTCTTAATATATCATTAACTATTATATTGTATACTAGCTGTCCCGGCAAACGTCGTACTGCCTGCCTACTGTGTTTTTTGATACACAGCTCCGTAGGGACGTCCCCCGCAAAGTCATCTGTATGGGAGCCCCCCGTTCCAGAGACCGGAGAAGTCCCGCACCAAGCTAAGAACCTTCCCCGGCCCCACAAATATTCACATACAAAATTTCACACCGATCGGTTCAGTAGTTTCCGAATGCATAGCGGTCAGACAGACAGACAGACAGACAGACGGAAATTCATTTTTATATATATAGATTTCAAGCATAACTTTTCAATTCGACGTATCTCGCAAAAGTAAACAAATCCGGATTCTCAGCTGTGTTTTTGATTCGCAATGGATTCTATTTGATGCACATCAATTTATGTTAATTTAGAACTCAAACAATTAATAGAAATAGCTCATTTTACCTTTCTTCTGCTACTTTGAAATAATAACTGAATCTACCATTATTTTAAAATTAAATTTGAACAACTAAACAGCTGATTTGATCGCCACATAAACAGCTAAATTTGTTGTTATTCTGTTATCAATAACTCAAGAATATCATACTTTGTTATTCACCGATAACAGTTAATTTGGGTCTTATTTTGTTATCAATATCTCAATAATAACTTATTTTGTTCTTCAATTTAATCCGCATGCTTTACCATTACTTTGTTATTACAATGGCAAAATAAGTTATTTTTAAGTTTTTCTGCTACCAAAATTTTGTTATTATTTTTGTTATTTTAACTCTTTTTCAAACAAACAAATAACACATTTTGCCATTCAACCATTCTGTTTTAAGGCCGGACGGGACGGTGGTTGAATCGTCCGCCATTGCTCTGTTGCTAGTAAGATGCAAATCTCAACTTCTACTTCATATTATTGACTAGAAATTTGATCGTTCATTTGCTCACTTGTGATGCACAATCGACTAAAGTTTCAGCTACGTCAGTGCAGTGGAAATTGATATTTGCTTCTTCAAAATCGCGAGGCAAATTGTTAGAAAGAGAGGAAAGATAGGAAAAATTACACGTCGTCCCGTGCGGCCTTAATGGTAAAATTTGCCATTCTTTTGTCATTAAGCTCTACCCGGGCGTGCTTCCCCATACAGTGTGATGGGCATTTGCATCACATCCTATTATAAATGCCTTATTTTGCCTTCTGCAGTATTTGACAAACGCCATACGTTAGTATTTGACCATAATCATCCCCTGGAAAGATACTTCGCCCTCGTCAACGGTTTGCCGTGGTTTATTTTTAGTATGTGTCAGGAGCGCCACAATAACAACTCTTGTAGTGATACCCTTAATAGTCTCTGCGCAAGTGTGCGTCGTATCTGCGCGTACGGAGATTGACAGAGATCGAACAATAACAGCATGTAGCTGAACCAGTGAATCAAAATTCAACCATCGCGCAACAATAATGACAATGTCGCAACCTGTATTTGTTGCGACAATCCATCCAATGCTACATAAGTTTGTCCCAACTTGAAAATAATAGGATAAACATCGTACACCAAGAGTTGAGAGATTTTTAAGCCTTGCATTGCGATTTTCGAACGGTAACTTCGAGTCGGTAAACACTGTAACTCTGGTTTCAACTTTGGGTTAGTAATAATTGATTATTCACGAGTTGAAAAGTACGCAACAAATTCTGCTTCCGTTTCGTCTGCAACAAAAATTTTCGAGATCATGTCATTATCTGTTACCAGTAGTGATGAAGAGTAATCGTCGCGCCTTCTTTGTTGCTTGTTTTGTGCCTCTTTTGTCTGACAATTCTCTTCACTGAGCTGAACACAAATGGATTACCGATAAAATATTTTCTAATACACCAGATAAGCAGCCACACAGTGTTGCAAATATAACTAAATAAGATAGTTTCTACATAGTGAACTCTAGATTAGGTAGAATTCTTATATTTCGATGTGAAAATAATGCTAATCCTGCCATATATCCACTATCTACAGGGTGCGGCAGGAAAAAATGCGAAAAGTTCAAGGCACTATTACACGCTAAATATGGGATATATATGACTATTTTTTCATGACAGTGTATCAGTCAATGTCTATATTCTAGCACTGAAAAATAAAAATGAACACATTTGATGTTTAACATGTGATAATGTAGGCCTAATTAGCGGATATCAATAAACTGCGCGCCCAATGGTCATTAAACAAAATGACTATAACAGTAACAAAATTAGCTCAAATTCGATGAACAACCAGACCACACTGATCCAGAGCCATGTAGTTTAACATAGCAGATAAAATAAGTACATATATTTGATGATATTGTAGAGAAAATCAAAAATTTTGTTTTATCAGATGCGAAATTTAGCGACCTGTGCGATTTTCTGCGGTTTGAAAATTCTGGTTGTCTTCATCTTCAGGCGCCGCCCTGTAAAGGTTAGTGACCAAAATGGGAATTTTTTTAATTAACTTTTCAGAAAACTAGCCTATTATAGATCATGGAACGTTGAAACATAGATTGGTTAATGTCAAATGGACGAAAATGAGGTTTGAAGTTGAAAAACACTTTCGCATTTTTTCCTGCCGCATACTGTAGATCGCTAATGCAGAACTTGAGCAGGGCATTGTAAACATAGGCTAGACCGTCGTTTATGGCCTACGATTGGTAAGAGAAACCAAATATAATATCAAATTAGATATAACCTAGTGAACTATTGAACACAGGACAAAATTTAGGGGTGAACATGGCAGCAAGCAATTAAATAGTTGCACGAACGGTTGTGGCAAGATCACTAGAAGTATGCAATCACTTATAGTATGAATTTCATTGAATTAATTATGTTAATTGTGTTATTTTTAGGAATTTTAAAATTGTATTCACGTCGCAATAAATTATTGAATTGGGATCTTGCCTTCTTTACACCGCCTTTGTAACAGTATGAGTAGATCACAATTCAAAAAGTGTATTTGAAATATGAGTTAATTTTGTTTGTCTGTTTTATCAGTCTGTACGGCAGTTTTGTCGAAGACGTAGAAATAAATAAATAAATAAATGAAAGCACTTGTAAGATAAAGCTTCAAATATTTTTTTTTACTAAAACTGAAATTACCCGAAATTCTGAAAACTCTTTATTTTGTTCGGTAAAGTCAAGAACTACAGTATGACCCATAAAAAATGCGACATTCCATTTTTTTGCAGTATTTGATGGTTTTTAATGAAATAATCGCAATGAATTAAACTTTTTTGGATTAGGATACAATAAGGAGGTCATTGTCATACAGGATCTCTAAAATTTTTGTCAAAATATTCATTGGTTACGTATATAAGATACCTTTTAATTGTTAACAATTTCTA
Organism: Aedes albopictus; assembly: GCF_035046485.1. NCBI lineage: Eukaryota > Metazoa > Arthropoda > Insecta > Diptera > Culicidae > Aedes > Aedes albopictus. The sequence goes on along the minus strand of NC_085137.1, from coordinate 174,990,599 downwards.
AATAAAATCAAGTTTTCCTATAATTTTCATAGCAAAATGAACTAAGATAAAAACTTTTAAACACAGGGAAACCATGAAGAAATATGTACTCTTTAATACGCCCATGTTTGAAAAATATTTTAAAAATAATTTCAAATGTTTAGGAAACAAAAACTAAAAAAGGTGCTACATATTAAAAACCGTATTTAAGATAAATTAATAAAAAACTTCACATTGTTAGAACATTTTTCAAAACATGATAGGTACAAATACTATGTACTTAAAAACAATTTCATGCTTAAAACATAATATTTTCTAAAAATTATCATTTGTCAAATAATTCAATTTTCACAAAATGTCTCTTAATTTATAAGTTAATATTTTTTTCGTGCTTGTTCGACGAACCAACCAACTCCTGAAGACCTTATCCAGCCATAAAAGTACTATTTTGAAAATAAAATTTGATTGAATGTGATTGAAAGCAATTGAAAGAAAATTATATCCTTAAAAAACGGCCTCTGGCGCGTGGACGATTTCGACATCCATATGTTCAACGTTATATGGGCCCATATAGCCGAGGCGGTAAACGCACGGATATTCAGCATGACCATGCTGAGGGTGACGGGTTCGATTCCCGGTCGGTCCAGGATCTTTTCGTAAAGGAAATTTCCTTGACTTCCTTGGGCATAGAGTATCTTCGTGCCTGCCACACGATATACACATGCAAAATGGTCATTGGCAGAGGAAGCTCTCAGTTAAAAACTGTGGAAGTGCTTATTGAACACTAAGCTGAGAAGCAGGCTTTGTCCCAGAGAGGACGTTACGCCAAGAAGAGGAGAGGATGTTCAACGTTATATTTCCGAAGGTATTTGCATGGAATCAGTCTATGTTCCTTTGCCATTATAAGATTAGCGGCTCTACTATACTATCCAATAGATACATGCGAGGTTAATCAGTTCGAAGTAGGGGAACGATGACTTTGAAAACTGTCGCATTTTTTTTATGGGTCATACTGTATTCAAGACCAAATTATCCCATATTCAAAATCGTCTGCGAATTTCTCCTATACATCACGTTCTATTAGCCCAATTCAGCACATCTGACCTATTTTCCACCTTTCTATTTTCACTTTCATTCCAGATCAACCGCTCGCTAAGGAACGCAAATCTATCGAAAATAAATGACCTAGAAGTATTCGCCGGCAAGTAAGTAGCATCATTTCCGTTGGCACATATACTTGAGAGCCAATGGAGCGTCCTCAGAATGGCATCGAAGATTGCCTTCCATTAGAAGGCTTGAAGAGGTACACACATCCGGATGAAGGCTGATGCTCGCGCATTTCACATGTGTAGTCAAATAACCAAACCAATAACACCCAATCCCTCTTCAGCTCGGCTTCCTTCCGCTATCAAACAATCCCATTGACTGCGAATTCCGGTTGACGGCGGCGGGATCCCAACCGAATGCGGGAAACATCCAACCGATGTGTTTCCGCTTACCTACCTCTATTTGTGGTGGAAGACGATTGAAATTTTTCCGCTTTGGAGTTCGGAGAATTGTTGCTTTCGAAGCCCGCATATAGCTTTAACTCCCTGCTCGAGAGTAGATGTGATCCTCTCGAGCATGAAACGAGCGGAAAAATCAAGAAATTGGTTTCAATGCAGGGTTTCTTTGTTCCTCGGAATGGGGAGCAAATTGATGTTTTCATTTGTTTGGGTACAACAGACGAAAACATCAATTGACGGAAAAGAGCCGTGACATGTGAAGTAGCTTGTGGGCAAAGATGATAAAAACATTGTACCTACTAAATAATTCTCAGAAATCAACAATACCATCGCTTGCGTTACAACGATGAATACAAATCCAGCAGCATTATTGTGTCAAAGCAGAAAGATATGAGTATTAGACTTTTATTACGCACAATACTCTGTTTACTGATAACATCAACATCCAGCTTTTTGATGCATAGCTATCATATTTCTGAAGTATATTTCTACGTTTCTCCCGGTCATTAGAATGGACATGGCAGGCATAAGAGCAATCCTGTGTCACCCAGCACTATTGACAGTTACATAAAACCTCTGCGTAATGCTCCGATCCATGCGCTCTTGAACTTCGGCAATAAAACTCTCTTCGTGCAGTCGTTTCTTGCAACGGTGAAGTGTCCATATTAGCTTACACCACAGAGAGACGTGACGACATGGGTACTCCGTATACCCTGGAGATTCAAAGGATCTCTTTCTTTGCAGTCTTCCGCGTTGCCAACTGTCCGATTGAAGGATTGACCGTAGGGCACCTGAATGACCGGCCTCTCTGACTTCCGAGTCCTTACACAACCTTTTGGTTTCGACGGACCCAAACTCTCCTCGAGTCTACGCACCTCTTCGCTGCAGTTTCGGTACAATATATGAAGTCGATGTAACGATATTCTAGTCAAACTTACACATCCTCTGAGCAGCATAGTTTGGAGTCGTGTCCCTACCACTTGTGGTATGCATGTGGTTACCGCTACGCACTGTGCGAAACCGCGGCCACATGAACAAAACGTATTCCGCAGATTCTTCAAAATCTGTCGAGCATTCGTTGGACCACAACGACGTAGATGATTTCTAAAACCATGGCCCGAAAAAAACTTTTTTTTGCAAACCTTGGGGCGATAATATGCTCAACAGATAAGGTCCAGGTAGTGTGGGGTTAAGGTCGTCTTTTACAACAAAAGAAATAGCTAGGACTACTCTGTCTTCAACTCACTAGCATTCATATGGTTTTCATACCCTACGTCTCTCCGAAATGACCAAAAAGGCATTGCTTCAGAGAGGGGTCAGTGCCTTGGGCTAGTGCACATCGAACCCTCAAGGTTAGCTGAATAGCCTGCAGCATTGAACATCGATGACTCGCTTTGGGACAGGGTCAACCACCACTCCCGCGTTCAATTGTTTTGCAAGCACCAAGATGTGATACTTGCGTATAACGCGATTTGACCTGCTGTAGGCAAGGATATTACTACCCTTCAGGCCCTATCAGCCACCCCCAAGGGGTTGCTGACAATGGGGCCTCCAACTGCCCCGGCCCTTGCCGGGGATTCCTTTCCAGCCGAGGGCTCGGATCTAATCCAGTAGACAGACGCCACGACAGCAACGCTATCTGGATGATCTCTCCGCGATCCCCCAATGTAGAGATCAACCTCAACCGCAGGCATCGGTATGGCCTACGTAGCCGACTCTGAACCTTTGAACCACCTCTTGTGTCGCGTCTGCATTAGCCATTCTCAGAGTTCACTTGCTAGCTCCTCTGTAGCTCCCAGACGATGTGGGTAATAGCCGTTGAAACGCTATTCCAGCCAAACGCATCCCTTCGAATCCTCTGGACGAGATTGTCCGGAGTTGTGTCCTCCCCGCATGTGGCAAGCATGCGGTCGCGCATTGTGCGAAAACGCGGGTACACGAGCAAAAAGTGTTCCGCCGTTTCCTCTAAACCAGTACAAACCGGACATTCGGGAGAATCCGCATGACTGAAACGATGTAGATACTGTCAGAAGCAACCATGGCCTGAAAGGATCTGAGTCGCGAGGAATGTTACTTCACCATGGCGCCTATGTACTCAACTATCTACCCTCGGGATCAACCTGTGGGTGTGGATCCTCCTTCCTTCGGTGGAACTGTCACACGCGCGCTGCCATTTGACTACGGAGGCCAATCTGGCAGTCCTGCGTATGCCTCATGTGCCGCACAATTCAAAGCACTCTATGTGTTCCCTGATTAAGATACCGATATGCACCATACCAATGATGACTCAGAGTGCATCATGTGACATGGTACGTTACGCGCTCGCAACCCTCATGAACATCAGCTTATAAGCTTGCCACGGTAGCTTTTGGTACTTGGCGCCATGCCCCCAGCCAGGCCGCCATGCCTTAGTTTGGACATAGCGACACTACCCGAAGAAGAAACCAGAAGAAAAAAATTCAATAAAAGCATATTTTGATACTTACCTTTATCAGGCTAAGGCCGGGGTGGCCTCTGCTGTACATAGTAGCCGTCTCCATTCCACTCAGTCCATGGCTGTTTGTCTCCAGTTCCGCACTCTGCGTACCCAAGTAACACACTTGTCACCGAAGAGTCACGGCGGCGCAGGTTTATGTTGCGCAAATGTCACTGTGACTTACTTCTAGCAAGTAAGTGTTTATTTGTTAGAAGTAAGTCACAGTGACTTCTGCGCAACAAAAACCTGCGCCGCCGTGACTCTTCGGTGACAAGTGTGTTACTTGGGTAGGGTCCGCAGATCGTCCTCCACTTGGTCGACCCACCTAGCTCGCTGCGTTCCACGTCTTCTTGTACCGGTCGGATGACTCTCGAGAACCATTTTAGTCGGGTTGCTATCTGACATCCTGATGACGTGACCCGCCCACCGTAGCCTCCCGATTTTCGCGGTATGGACGATGGTTGGTTCTCTCAGCAGCTGATGCAGCTCGTGGTTCATTCGCCTTCTCCAAGTCCCGTCTTCCATCTGCACTCCGCCGTAGCTGATACGCAACACCTTCCGTTCGAAAACTCCAAGGGCGCGTTGGTCTTCTGCACGTAGGGTCCATGTTTCGTGCCCATAGAGGACGAGACCGGTCGTATCAGCGTTTTGTAGATAGTTAACTTCGTGTTACGGCGAACTTTATTCGATCGTAGAGTTTTGCGGAGTCCAAAGTAAGCACGATTTCCTGCCACAATGCGCCTCTGAATTTCTCTGCTGGTGTCGTTGTCGGCGGTCACCAGTGAGCCCAGGTACACGAATTCTTCAACCGTCTCGATTTCATCATCGTCGGTATAAATTCGGGGTGGCGGGCGCGATGATTCCTCCCAGGAGCCCTTTGCCATCATGTAGGCTCAGTGTACCAGTTATGGCTATAGTACCTCAGATTCGCCATAGTTGATTTTCAACCTTTAAAGATACAAATTATCAAGAAAAATTTCGTGAACAACAGATCACGATCACAAAAGATGATTGCAATCATTCAAAATTTACAATTTGCTAAAATTATAGTAGAAATAAATCATTTTCCTTAACTTTTCGGCCTCCTTGCACCCTATTTCGCCATAGTGTACCAGTTATGGCAAATCCCATAAGGAATGCATGTAAATAGTGCGAAGTGGAACCCAAATTAACAAATGTGTCCATAACTGGTACAGGGTTCCTATCATTGGCACACGCCGTAATAAATATTAAAAGTAGTTTTGGTTCCGGTTTCATATTTTTCCTGTAAAGTATGAAAACTAATCTATCATTTGACTAATTGTTTACATTCGTCGGTCTTCTTCTTATTTTTGTAGAAATAGTTTTTCTTAGGTAGTGCGATAACTGGTACAGGCACCCTACTTTGTCTTCGACACATTAATGACTAATCCGATTCGTCTGGCTTCACTCTTTAGTCGGATGCTAGGTCGGATGTACGTTTCCGCCATCGTCTCAAATTTACGAGCAATTATATCAATATCATCAGCGAAACCAAGTAGCTGAACGGACTTCGTGAAAATCGTTCCACTCGTGTTTATCCCCGCTCCCCTAATTACACCCTCTAAATCAATGTTGAACAGCAAGCACGAAAGACCATCACCTTGCCGTAACCCTCTGCGAGATTCGAAGGGACTCGAGAGTGTCCCTGATACTCGAACTACGCACCTCACTCGATCAATCGTCGCCTTGATCAACCGTGACAGTTTATCCGGGAATCCGTATTCGTGCATAATCTGCCATAGCTGTTCTCGATCGATTGTATCATACGCCGATTTGAAGTCGATGAACAAGTGATGTGTGGGCACGTTGTATTCGCGGCATTTCTGCAACACCTAGCGGATGGCGAACATCTGGTCCGTTGTGGCGCGTTCACCCATAAATCCAGCCTGATATTGCCCCACGAGCTCTCTTGTAATCGGTGGTAGTCGGCGGCATAAAATTTGAGAGAGTATCTTGTAGGCGACGCTCAGTAGTGTGATCGCGCGGTAGTTCCCGCAATCCAACTTGTCGCCCTTTTTGTAGATGGGACACACGATTCCTTCCATCCATTCCTCCGGTAATACTTCCTCCTCCCAAATCTTGGTAATGACCCAGTGTAGTGCTCTCACCAGTGCTTCTCCACCGTATTTTACAAGCTCGCTTGGTAGTTGATCTGCTCCAGCAGCTTTGTTGTTTTTCAACCGGCCAACCTCCTCCTTAATCGCTTGGAGGTCAAGGGCCGGAAGTCTTTCGTCCTGTGCACATACTCCTAGATCTGTTACCACGCCACCTTCGGTACTTGCAACGTCGCCATTGAGGTGCTCATCGTAATGCTGCCGCCACCTCTCGACCACCTCACGCTCGCTCGTGAAAATATTCCCGAGATTATCTCGGCACATGTTGGCTTGTGGCACAAAGCCTTTGCGCGAACGGTTCAGCTTCTCGTAGAACTTTTGTGTGTCCTTAGCGCGGTACAGCTCTTCCATCGTTTCGCGATCTCGTTCTTCCTGCTGGCGCTTCTTCATCCGGAAGACTGAGTTCTGCCTGTTCCGTGCCTGTTTGTAACGTGCCTCATTTGCTCTCGTACGGTGTTGCAGCATTCTCGCCCATGCTGTATTCTTCTAGTTTTTCAACTGTTCACATTCGCCGTCGTACCAGTCGTTTCTGTGATTCGGAGTCGCGAAGCCTAGTGCTGTAGTCGAGGTACTACCTATGGCGGATCGGATGTCCCTCCAGCCATCTTCAAGTGTAGCTGCGCCAAGCTGCTCTTCCGTTGGTAGGGCCACTGCTAACTGCTGCGCGTAGTCTTGAGCCACTTCTTACGAAGTTGCTCGATGTTGAGCCGCGGCGTTCGACTTCGACGCGTGGTGATACCTGTCGAAAGTTTTGAGCGCATGCATACATTTACTGAGTAGTGATCCGAATCTATGTTGGCACTGCGGTATGTGCGGACGTTGGTTATATCCGAGAAGAATTTACCGTCGATTAGAACGTGGTCGATTTAGTTTTCTGTTTGATGGTCGGGTGATCTCCAGGTGGCTTTGTGGATATCTTTGCGGGGGAAGAAGATGCTTCGGACTACCATACCACGGGAGGCTGCAAAGTTTACGCATCGCTGGCCGTTATCATTCGATACGGCGTGCAGGCTGTTTCGCCCGATTACCGGTCTGTACATTTCCTCCCTTCCTACCTGCGCGTTCATGTCGCCGACAACGATTTTCACGTCACGCGACGAGCAACCATCGTATGTTTGCTCTAACTGCGCGTAGAACGCTTCTTTCTCGTCATCGGGTCTCCCTTCGTGTGGGCAGTGGACGTTGATGATGCTGTAGTTGAAGAAACGGCCCTTAACTCTCAACATGGACATCATTGCGTTGATCGGCTGCCACCAAGTCACACGTGGTCGCATCTTGCCCAACATCTTGCCCTGTTCCCAGTTCATTGGTGGTGTCACAGCTTTGGTAGAAGGTAACCTGATGCCAGTTCAGTTTGGCATCCAGAATCAAATTTAAGTATTTGACTTGATCACTATGATGAATTTGTATCCCCCCAAGCCGAAAAACTCTTAGGTTGACTTTGCTTCGGGTCCAAATTTCAGATAAAAAATTACCACGTAGATTATGAATAGCCCCTTATTCAGCATTTTCTATGGCATGTGCTCAGAACATAGAACATAGAACACGATTCGATGCAAAATCGCACTTTTATTCACGATCCCGTTCTTATATTAACTGCGAAACGGGTCCAACGTGGTGGGGAACGCGTAATACATAAATGCTCCTTTCAGTTCTGCATATTGTGCATTTAGCACTAAATTGGTGTCGGAAGTAACTTCATTGACTTCCGCTGCCTTTCCTATGCGTTAAACATAATGTCGGAAGTAGTGCGCTGTATAGAGCATCAGAATTGCTATACAGCGTACTACTTCCGACGTTATGTTTAACGCATAGGAAAGGCAGCGGAAGTCAATGAAGTTACTTCCGACACCAATTTGGTGCTAAATCCACAATACCAAGAATTCAGAATCCTCAAAAGATTCCATTCCCGACATCAAATTTGATATCCATATGAAATCATGACCTCAATCACAATTCCACTGAGCTAACACCTCTTACCTTTAATCCTTACCCCGCACATTTCAGCGCATCACTCCAATTCCGGGGTGCTACGTCGCGCCGCCCGCCATGTGTGAAAACATCAGCCGGTGTGAAAATCTTCATGCTTGTACCCGTTTCTAGGAAATACCCCGCATATTCACACGATCTCGTCTATTCTGTTTACTTTTTTTTTCTCGACGCTCTCCAACAACCGCCCAACTGCTAAAACCTCGCCGGAACCATCTCAAGGACTGCCACCAACGAAGTAACGTTTCAATTTTTCGGCGCGAAAATTGATTCCACCCGGATACGGGAGACGATGGAACGGATGGTGGAGCAGCAGCAGCAACGGGGGAGAGCCAGCGGCAACATCAGCTTCGCTCCACCGTACAAGCCCATCTTTCGCCAGGATGTGGGCCTGATGCTGCAGGTAAGAGAGTCTCTGCGGAAATATGCCGAACGGAATGTGATTTTGGGCTTCTTCTTCCTGGGGTTGTGGTAGCCCGGGAAAAAATAAAATATGTCCAAAAAATAGACCTTTTAAGAAATGTAGAAACGTTGTAAAAAAAACTTACGAGAACAAGTATAGCAATCCAGTACAACTACATTAACGGTTATTTTAGATACCTATATTAATTTCAACATATTAAATTAATACATATACCTATATTTAAAAATTCATAAATATTGATAGTTGTTATTGCGATTGTTTCATGTACTCTATTTCTGTAACAAACTGCAGTTTATGGTATGTTACTAAATAATATATGATTTTTCTTCGACGAATTTTAGTAGGGATACTGTGGGATGCTTCCGGGTGAGCACATCACTTTTTGGACCTCTATGGTATGCATATGTTTGTTACGTGGAATATTGCAGGATCTCATCCTAGTTTTTCCCCCTAGCTGCGGTTTTCTTCTTTTGACAGAGAATTTTAGGTTGAGGTTATGGAACGACAACGATGGCCAGCACTACCGTTTGGGTTTTTTTTGGAACGTTGTTGGCACGGTTGAGTCCATTAAACATTATGATATTTCAATAACGATTGCTTGGCTAACGGTGCATTTTAGTGGGTGCTTACTGGTTGTTGACTATGTAGTTGATGGAGAAAATAATCACTTTGAGTGTAATGCCACTCGTCGTTTGGAGTTCTCTACATGGAAAGATGCCGCCATACTGGCTCACTTTTAGGAAACTAAGCAATCGTTTACTGAAAGGGTAGAAGCTGGTTCATTTCCTCCCTTTGTTGCAGTGACGTAGTCATTCTACATGATACCTTGATCCTCCGTGCCTTTTAGATGTTCATCGAAGTACTGCTTTCACCTTTCGTTCGCCGTAACTGCCGTAACAATCAAGTAGTGTTTAGAGTCGCCATTAGTGCCGGAGAATTGTCGTCCATCGATCAGAACGACGTCTATTTGCTATTTCGATTGATGTGTGATGTGCTGATTGTAACCAATTTGTAAAGCTTGGGTAATTTACAATGATAATAATCACGAACCACCACAAAACACAGTGTTAACTTATTAAAACTACCAGTTTCGTAAGCTGTTTTTGTAAACATTCAACACAGAAAACATCATACGCTCATTATCCTCCGCTAACTGCCAAACAATTTTGATCCTCTCCGCATACACTGACTGCGGCTTATTACTCATCCGTGTCAGGTGAGGAAAAACTTTTAAGAAACCACCACCCACACACGGTAGTCAAGAAAGCTGCCTGCCTTGCTGTAATAATTTATGTAAACATAAAAGCGTAGGTTGGTACAACAACTTCACACAGCATCACCGACTGATGTTGTATGAAGGATCTCGCACTCATCAGAGGAAGCGCAAGCGAAAGCGTTCTTGTTCTTAGTTAAAGCGTTGAAAGGGGGTCGGTATGAAATGCACTACTCATCATAACATTTACTTGGAAATAAACGTTTTTGTAGAAAATGTTTGCAAATTGAAGCTAACATTGTCATCTCGAGATTATGACATTATATTGGCCAATACATTTGATTTTTTTTGAGTCATCATACAAACTTATCATCTTTAGAATATTATATCCAAGGCAGCATTTTGGGTCTAAGTCAGTTTTGTGCAATTGCTCAAAATAATCTACCAAAAAACCTGTAACAAGACGAAAGTATCTTTAAAAAGTCGTTCTGGGAATTCTTTTGGAAATTTCAAATTTTTCCGTATTTTTCCGAAAACTCATTCATAAACTATTCATGGATTTCTTTCGAAATTGCTACGAGGAAGCCTTTAAAATCTTCCAGGGGTTTCTGTCAGTAAATCTTAAAAAATTCTCCAAATTTTTTTTTTCAGAAATAATTCATGGAGATTTTCTCCGTTTTTTTTTTTGGAAATCCGATAAGAGTTTCCTTAAGAAATTCTACTAGAGATTCTTCCAAGAATGTCTTCTATGATTTGTTTTTGAAAAATCTTCAACGAATTGTTCCAAAAATTTCTATGCTGAATAGAAGCTACGAAATTATTCAAAAGTTTCTCTTCGTTTTCCTTCTTCAAAAGATACCTTAAGAATGCCATCCACAGTTTATTTAAAGAAAAAAATCCCGAAAATTCCTTTAAAAAATCTTACAGGGAGTAAATACATGTTTTCCGGATTTTTTTGTATGGATTTCTTAAAAAAAATCACCCAGAAACTATATCAGAAAATATTCTAGGTTTTTTGTTTTGAAATTCTTCCAGGGATTCTGTAAGACAGGGAATCCTTCAGATACCATTCTATAAATATCTGCCTTCAAAAATCTTCCATGGATTCCTTATGATTTTTTACTGGGATTCACTCATAAAATATCTGAATTTTTCCAAAAATTCTTCTATAGATACATCTAAAAATATCGAACGATTTCTTAGAAAATCTTTCATAGTTTTGTGCTGAATCTGTTTCATGTATTCCTTTAGACAAAAGTCAAATGATGTCAAGGTTTCCTTGAGAATAATCTGTTATAAATGTATGTAAATGAATGTAATGTTAATGAAAATTGTCCACGGATTTCTTAATTAAGGTAGCGTCCATATATGACGTAGCATTTTTGGTCGATTTTTTACTCCCCTCATGGAGCATATTTTACCATACCTAATGCATGGCTCGTCACTCAATCCCAGACTCCCCTCCCCCTAAAAAGCTACGTCATTTATGGATGCTCTCGAAAATAAGTTAACTCCTTAAAATTACGTTAAATTATACTTGAATAAAAACGAAAAAAATCAAAATTGGCCATCACAATGGCCCAGTAAATACAGAAGAGATCCACTGTCAAAAATAAATAACACACGGAACTGAAAATTATCCTCATTGCTTACTCACTCGTTACAAACGAATTCTGGCGTTTTGAAGGTGGCGAAATCCGTGCTCTTAAAAATGCAAAACACGCCTGGATACGCTCCTATTTTACCTTAAAAATTACATGAAGGTTTTTTATCCAAAAAAATCTTTCTGAAACGCAATCGGAAAGATCTTTAGGGATTCCTTCAGAATTTTTTCCAGGGATTCCTCAAACATCGCTAAGGATTGCTTCAGAAATTTCTCAAATCATTTTCCTTTAAATCTCCCATTGATGACGAAAATCCTCTAGAGATATATCCAGGAACTTATCCAAAGACTTTTAAACTACTTTTTATAATTTTCCTAGGTAACTCCTTCATTATTCCTTTAGGAAACTCTCCAGAGGTTTCTTTGAAAATTTAACTAGGTTTATTTTATTTTTTAATTATCTTCTATGGATTCCTCCACAAACTGCTCCAGCGATTTCTTCAGAAAATCTTCAACAGATTCTTTAAGAAATTCATTCAGAGGTTACCTCAGAAATTCTCCTAAATCTTCCCCCTACGAGTCGGTGTAGTTTATGGACAGGCCCAAATCATAAATACAGAACCCCTACAGAAATGTGTTCCAAAATTTTTCCAAAGTTTATTTTTAATTATTTTATAGATGTTTTAGAATTTCACCAAAGTTTCTGTTAGCTTTTCTTCCAAAAAATACATGTGAAAATTCTCAAAAAAAATATTGAGAAACCCCTGTAGAGATTTTTTCAGAAATTCCTTCAAGCATTCCTTAAGAATATTTTCCTCAGATTCCTTCCAAAATTACTTCATGGATTTTTTTGGAAATACCTCCAGCAATTTTTTCATAATATTATGCAAAGATCCCTTCTGAATTTTCCGGTAGTTATTTCATAAAATCTTGCAAGGATAATTTTGAGAATTTTCTCAAGAAACTCTTTCGGATATTCTTTAGGAAATCCCTCCAGGTAGAAGTTCAGATATTCTTCTAAGAGTTTCGTAATAAAATTATCCAAGATGCAAAGTCTTCGATAGGTTTCTCTAAAAAGTCAGAAATTTCTTTAGGCGTGGTTTTATATAACTCCTCCAGTGGTTTCTTCAGAATTTATTCCAGAGGTTTCTTTAGGAATTCCTATAGTATTCCTTCGCTAATCTGTTCAAGGATTCCTAAAGTATCTATTGGAAAATCTCGTAGGAATGTCTTCTGCAGATGCTTCAGTGATTCCTCCAGAAATTCTTGCATGAATCCCCCACAGATTTTGCAATGATTTCTATCAGTGATTTCAGCAGGATTTTCTGTAGTGATACATAACTGCAAAAATAAACGCAAAGTTTGCTTCTAGAACTCATGCGAGTATTCATCCCTGTATCTTCACGAAAATCCATCCAAAATTTCATCCTAGATTACCCCCTGGAATTTCTCCAGAGAATCCTTCAGGAATTGTATAGAGAGATTACTAAAAAAAATCCTCTAGAGATTGTTCTTGAGATTCCACCAGTAATTTACCATGAATTCATCCATGTGAATATGCAGGTATTTTTTCATAGATAGACATAACTAAGTAATACTACAAATTTATCATGTATAAGAAGTATAATGGAACAACATCGTTATATTTTAGAAATCTGCTTTTGGTTATGATGAGAAAAACTAATAAAGATTACACACGATTTCAACAAAAAGGTACGCTTGAGAAAAATAAGTTTCACTGGGTAGTTTTTATTTCTCTGTTGCAAACAGAAACATCTCCAGATATTAAAAAAATCATCCAAAAAATGTACATATGCCACAATACCGAAGTTATGTACATGAAGCAGCACCTGAAAGAATATGCAAAGAAGTGCTTGAAGATTTTTTTAGAAACTCTGAAAATCAAATCCGTTAAAAAAAAACTCAAGGAATCCCTACTGAAATAACTTAGAAGGTCTGAGAATACTGTAGAAGTGAATGGAAGTATTTCTGAAGAAATGCTATTTGAAATTTCAGAAGGAATCCAAACGAAATTACTATAGATACACGCCGACAGCTCATGGTGTCCGTTCTCAAAACTTCGTGAATTCGTTGCTCGATCGACTGACTATCACTTCCCTTATATTTGTTGGAATACCTATAGAAATTTCTAAAGGGATTCCTGGTGGCATTTCTGAAGGATGTTCAAAAAGAATCCCTATAAAATTTTCAAAAATAAAACCGAAGAATACTTCTAATGATTTCAATAAGAAATATAAGAAAAGCAATCCATAGAATTCCAAGAATAGTTTCTGCAGAATCCTTTAAATGAATTCCGGGAAAAGTCTTTGACGAAATCTCCGTTATAAATTCTGAAGAATCTGAAGAATCATGAAACAATATTGAAAACAATTTATGGAATATCTTCTAAAAGAATTCTTGAAGAAATTTTCTGGAGAAATCTAAAGAGAAATTCCTTGAATCCCTTGAAGAAATATTTAAAGAGATCACTAGAAATTCACTAGATTCTGAAGAAGTTGTTATTATCTGGTTTTCTGCAGAAATCGGTTGATAAATTATCAAAGAAACAAGATTTTCAAAAAAAAATCGTTGGAAGGATTTTTGAAAAAAAAAATCCAGAATGGAATTTTTGAATTTGGAGTGTGTCAATAATATATTACACTTCCAAACTAGATAATCCACCCAAAGTAGTACTGTTGAATTAGTACTTTCCGTAATGCTACCACCCCCAAAACAAATTACTCCACCAACATTGACATTTCAACGTTTAACAAATCCGACTGAACAAAAAACGACACAAATTGAGTCCCTGAAGAAGCTTCCATACGAAGCGAAACGTTGGATGAAAATTTAATCATCGTTTTCAATCAATTTGATGACTGAATCGCCAACTAAACATAACCTAAAAATCTCTGAATAATTCCCGAAGAAATACATGCAAGATTGTTTAAAACAATCTCGGGCGGAATTTCCTTCTACATGATGCAAATTTGAAAGCAATTCATGGAAGGTTTTTGAAAATAATTCCTGGAAAAAAATCTGGAGAAATCTCTAAAGGAGTTGCAATAAGGAATTTCTGAAGAAGTCCATAGAAGGTATTCTAGTGGGGTTCTTGGGGAATTTCTTTCAATCTCCAGGGTAATTTCAGGAGAAATCCCTGTAGAAATTTTCAGAGGTTTTTTTTCCAAAACAATCCCTAGAAAATGTTCTTATGGAATACGTAAAGAACTTGCTGAATGAAGGATATTTTTAAAGGAATCCATGCATGGATCATTTGACAATTTTCCCGACTAATCTACATGGGAAATTCTGAGAGGAATTTTAAACGATTCCATAAATAGCCGAACGAATCCCTTAAAGATATATTGGAAAAATTGCTGGAGGTATCCTCGGAAGATTTTTTGAACAGAACTGAATTCATAGATTTTTTGTAAAAAAAATATTACGAGAAATTTCTGAAAATAATTTTAAACTAATTCTTGAAAAAAGACCTTGAAGGAATAAAAAAAAATCCTGGAAAAACCAAAAGAAATACATGCAGCAAGTTGTATGCAAGATTTTCCAAAAGTATTTCTAGTAAAATTTGTGAAGGAATTTCTGGAACAATGGCTGAAAAAAAAAATCCGAATTATTCCTTCGGAGATTTTTGAAAGATACTTTCTTGAATTTATAGAAAAGTCCTTGCCGATGTATCTGAAGGAAACCCTAGTTTCTGCAGGAGGTTCATTTAAAGTTTACTTATAAACCTCTGGATGAGTTTCTGAAAAAATGTACTTTAGAGTAGTTTATGAAGGACTTCCTGGGCGAATTCTTAAAAGAACCCTTGATGTTTTTCAGAAGGAATCCCTAGAATAATTTTCGAAGCTATCCTTTGATATTTCTTTTATTTCTTTCTTAAGAAATCCCTTGAAGAAGTTCAGTTTGTAGAGATAAATTTTGTTACATATGAAAGCTTAAAACAAATGGAAAACTCACAAAGGTAACACACATTTGATAATAACACTTGTGACCAAAATCTGGAAAAAAATAAGATTTGTTAAGGAAATTGTGGAAAAATCTTAATAGTCAAACATTTTCAAACATATCACAAGAACACCATTTTGAAACTTTTACGCTAGATTTTTGATAAAAATGGCACTTCCTAGATTACGCTAGTTTTTTTTTCAATAAATGAATATTTTATAAGACGCCTCAGAGTTTGATCTAGGGTTTTGTACCATTTGGCCAGGTGTACCTATTTTGGGCACTTGTCGATATAACTAAGTCAATTTCAAACCGATTGATTTGGAATTTTGTATAGAGTTAGGCACGTACAGTATCTAACTCTGTACAAAAATTCAAATCAATCGATTTGATATTGACTTAGTTATAGCGATGATGATTAACCTGGGCTTGTTAGGGGAATATCTGTAAATAAAAAGAAAATCGGGTTAAGTACGGTTCCTTTGAATTCCACTAAGAATTTGCATCCTTTGACAGATACGTATTTCGACCTCAACTGTAAGGTCGTCTTCAGTGTCTTGTACTTGACTCGACTCAAGTACAAGACACTGAAGACGACCTTACAGTTGAGGTCGAAATACGTATCTGTCAAAGGATGCAAATTCTTAGTGGAATTCAAAGGAACCGTACTTAACCCGATTTTCTTTTTATTTAGTTATAGCAGCAAGTGCCCAAAAAAGAGTACACCTGCCCAAATGGTACAAGACCCTACTTAAATGAACGCAAATCTTTGTTCATGTATTTCTGTACTGCAAAGGTCGAAAGACGAAATATCTTCTAGTCTAGTAGCTACTCTTTAGGAAGGATTTCTGCCATCAGAACACGCATTTTACCCAGCAACCCTCTATACAAACCGTTGCTGATGCTGCACCACCTATTACCCACCGAGATGGAAGTTGGTTCGACCTTTTTGCCCTATTTTGACGAGTCGTCCGCCGCCATCAGACTGCTCTGAGATTTGCAACCCTCCCGTCGTATTGCATACACTCTGCCGCAAACCACAAAACCACACTTTATGGAAACGGAAGCGAGAAAGGAAGGAAGGAAGGAATCTCGTCATTTTCAAGACCCAAAGTTTCAATGGCAACTGGAGGCAACCGACGACGACGACGCAAAGGTACACGGCGACGAGTGGGGACGGTGCGATGGGACCACCAGCAATAGCAGAAACACTACACAATAATGAGTCATCGGGCAAGTTTTAAGTGTCGCGTCGTCGTCGTCCTCGTTGTCGGCATCAGGCAGACGTATACTGTTCCACGTGCGAGCCCTCAGACGGAGTAGTTGCTCTACTCTTTAGTCTCAGGAGCCCCCGAAGAGTGCTTACTCATGTGGAATACTGAATGAGTTGGGAGGCCTAATTGAAATCATAGCAAAGTGAACCTTCTCGGTAGGGTACTTTTAGGTGGAAGTTTTTGCTCAATGTGTCGAGTAAGAGTCTTCGGATGAGTTGATTAGGAACAGTGAAAGGCGTTGAAGAAGTTATTGCTAGTGAATAGTATTTTTGTTCTGCTGTTGGAATAGTCAACCCAATTCCTTCATTTTGATACTATTCTTGACATTATTGCTTCAATTGGGAAACCTGTCCTCTCCCTACGTATTCTTCCTTAAATTCCTCAGTTGCGAACTGAGAGGGTAGTTTTCCGGGATTCAATCATCTTGCATTTGTACATCGTGTGACAAATTGTTGTAAAAGGTTAATTTATATGGAAATGATATTCTTTAATGTTACTGCCAAGCCAACGTTCAATCATCATTTCTACCCTCGTATATTTCAAATGCGTATTTGTTTTGTTCTCGTGGCTATGCCATAAGATTCCAGTACACAGGGCCATGTATTTGTCCAAAAAGAAACCAATGCTCAAACATCTTGTTTTACTCGATCAAATTTTAATTATTTTCAAACAGATGTTGTTTCTTGAGTTCTTTCCTTGTCAAATATTTGACCCTGTGTGCTTGAGGTCATACAATCCATATAAACAACGCAGTAATATATTATACCTTGTCTTGAATGTATCGCTCCTGTGTGGTATCAGTTCTGCAGCATAAGTCACTGCGTTCGTTATTGTTGATGGTTTCGAAGGGTATTTCTTCGTGAACACATCGAAATAAGACAATACATAATCTGCCACTGTCGATTAATTGCAACCGACGAGAAAAACCAAGAGGAATTCCTTAACACATCTCGCTTTCCCCTGTCTTTCCCATTAATTAATAGCAATTCTGAGAACTCCTGGGCTACAGGCCTGGCCATGAGATGTTTACGTTGAAACTTCTTTGCTTTCCTTAATAGACCTAATTATTATTGGGTCAATGCCAGCCAATGAAACTTGAATTAACCCTTTGGAGACGGATGGGTCATATATGCCCAGTTCTCACATTTCAAATGGTCACCTTTCTTGTGAATGGGGTAGATTACCCCTTCCTTCCACTCCTCCGGTAGCTGTTCGGTTTCCCAGATCGTAACAGGCATCCTTAACTTCCCTAAGCGTGGGAGTTTATTCATTTTCGTCCTCTGCTGCATTGGCGTAGTTGTTCCCTCCGTTGTCGTGGTCTACCATGCATACGTTCTCCTCGTCATTCAGGTGCTCATCAAAGTGCTGCTTCCACCTTCCGATCATCTCACGTCCGTCCGTCAAGAGGCCGTCCGTCCTTATCCCTACATATTTCGGTTCACAGGCGTGAAACCGTTTTTGGATGCGTTGAGCTTCTGGTAGAATTTTCGTGTTGTGCCAGCACAGCACATCCATTTCTTCACACTCCGCTTCATCCAGGGGGCGCTTTTTCCTCTAAAGCGGCGAGTCTGCTGTTCCGCTTCTGTTTGTAACGCTCTACGTTCTGCCGGGTTCCTTGCTGCAGCATTACCGATCGCGTTGCGTTCTTCTCCTCCAAATTCCCTCTGCACTCCTCGTCGAACCATTCGTTTCGTCGACTGCGTCCCACGTACCGCATGGTGCTCTAGACTGCATCTTTGATTATGGATTTCCTTGACTTCCAGCAGTCCTCTAGAGGGGCCACATTGAGCTCGCCCTTGTCTAGCAACGCTGCTTTGAGATTCTGTGCGTACGCTGAGGAGATATCCGGTTACTTCACTCGGTCTAGGTTGTACCGTGGCGGTTGCCGGTACCATACCTTGTTGATGACGGAAAATGTTGGGCGTTGTTTGGCCATCCCCAGGTTGTGGTCGGAGTCGATGTTGGCGCCACGAAAGGGGTCATGACATCGATCATTTCGGAAATGTATCGTCCGTCAGTCAGACCGGGCCAATTTGCGGTTCCGTCTGATGTGGTGATCTCTAGGTGCGACGATAAGGAAGGCTGTGTTGGAAAAACGTACTACGTATAGTGCGAGAAATAAGTATAAAGACAGAGCCGTTTTCCATACAAAATAATCATGTTTAGGGATCAACATCTCTTTTTCTAGCGATTCGACTGTTATGGAATTTTGTCTGCAACCTTAAATTAACTAGAATTTTGGGTAGAAATATAAATAATCATCCATGAAAACGTTTATATCGACTTTTCAGATTCAAATAAATACAAAGACCCTTATTTCCATATGAAAATGTGTCTTAATATTTATTTGAATCTGAAAAGTCGATATAAACGTTTTCGTGGATGATGATTTATATTTCTAGCCGAAATTCCAGTTGTTTTAAGGTTACAGACAAAATTCCATAACAATCGAATCGCTAGAAAAAGAGATGTTGATCCCTAAACATGATTATTTTGTATGGAAAACGGCTCTGTCTTTATACTTATTTCTTGCACTGTAGCCATGTTTTTTTTCAATCGGAAAAATCGACGAGTCAAAGGCCGTTTTTCTTCGTAAGCTGGTGGGCGCTGAACTTTGCAACCGTCAGTTCGACCTCTTGGCCTACCTGAGCGTTTAAATCTACTATGATGATCTTGACGTCGTGGTTTGGGCAGCTTTCGTACTCGCATTCGGGCTGCGCGTAGAATGCGTCTTTGTCATCATACTTAAGTACTTCCGGAGTGTGGGCTGTGAAGTTGAAGAATCGGCCCTTGATCCTCAATCTGCTCATTCTTCCGTCGATCGGCCACCAACCGATCACGCGCCTCTGCATATCGTACATCACGATGAAAGCTGTTCTTGGAGAACAAACGTTCATGTTCAGGTTTGCAGAAGCAAACCTAAGCAGCCCCTGCTCCCACTCCCTCCCTATAAGCCAGCCACCAAAGTTCTCATCGGGGTTGGTTACCTGAGTAGAAGTGCATGACTGCATGGCTCTGTGTCATCAGGGAATGAGCTTCGAGGCAGCGCTTGCAAGACCAAGAGGTTATTAAACCTGAAGTAGAATAATGCTAGGAAGGGTGAGCAGGCCTACCCGGTTTGAATGGAGCAGCGGGTTGCGACATTACGTACATCCTGAGCCACCGCAGATTAAGGCGGGTCAGGGGACGACGCCCCCTGAACCCTAATGAATAGGCGGAAGAAGAAAATGATCATGGACGCAGAAAAGCTCGTGGTTGGATCCAAGCCTGCAGTATGGAAAAGGTATTCCCGAAATGGTTCGGAATATGTATACGGAAACCCCATTTTGGTAAGTTATTCTGCGGTATTAACGTATAAGGCCTCACTTACGGGGAGAACCAATAACGGTACACATGGCATCAGTTCTTACACTTGCGGTGTAGCGGGCTTGGTGACAGTTTTAACTTGTATTCCGAGAACATAAGTAATGCTTCCATAGCTTCAACACTAGGTAGCTAACTTCGAGGATGCGACTAGCACTAGCCCTTCTCTGAAGCAATACCTACTGGGGGTCCCGAAGAAACGATGGGCATGGGGACAATGAATATTGTTCAATGTTCGGTTCTCAAGTAGTCCTTCCTCCTTTGTTGGCATAGCAGATGGTCCCAGCTCCTCACTGCTGCCTAAGCTTCCTACCAGTGAACCGTATAGTACATTTTTTTTTCACTGTCGTTGCAATACCTTTACCGTCATGGCTAATGTTGCATACTACCGTCACACACTACATTCGTGCTGCCTTCGATGCATGAATGTCATTTGCCATAAATGTAGCGTATGTCACCATGATTGTAACATAAATCAAGATGATGGGAGTACGAAATGACAGTTTTGCAATGAAGGGCTGGAGTTCCAGTGGTTCCAAAAACTGCGAAAGAAACGTGCGGATAACTCGAGCTAGCGGGTTTCAGGGGCGTTACATGCGGTCTGAGGAACAGAGGGGGTGGTTTAGAAAGATTTCGGGGGTGTTTCAGGAAGTTTCAATGGATTTTCGGCGGATTTCAGAAACATTACGAAGGCGTTACATGATGTTTTTGGGGGTTTCGGAGAGTTTCAGGTGCGTTACATGGGGTCCGAGGTGGTTAAGGGGGAATTTCAGAGACATTCCAAGAAGCGGGTTTCAGAGACGTTACGTAGGCGTCACTTAGACATTTTCGGGGGTTTCAGAGGATCTAAGGAGCGTTACATGGGGTCGCAGAGGTTTTAAGGGGAATTTCAGAGGCTCCAAGAAGCGTCAAGGCATTTTCAGCGGACTTCTAAGCCGTTACGGAGGCGTTACATAGACGTTTTTTGGAGATTCGGAAGGTCTAAGGTGTGTTACATGGAGTTCCAGGAGGTTTAAGGGGGATTTCGGAGGCATTTCAAGAAGCTTCAGAGCATTTTCAGCGGATTTCAGAAACGTTTCGGAGGCGTCACATAGGCGTTTTCGGGGACTTCGGAGAGTCTGAGGTGCTTTACATGGTTCCGAGGGGATCTTACAAACTTAGTTTTATCCACCGAGCTCGGCTGTGCGGAACTCAGTTTCTGAATTTTAACCGAGACTCAGCTAACATACTGGTAGGTTGGTAGGCAACGATGCGATGCATGTTTCTCGGATCTCATGAAAACATTTAGCTGACTACTTGGCCGTGCAAATCTCGGTATACGTAAACCGAGATTCGGTATTATAAATTAAGTGTGTAGGGGGATTTCGAAGGTATTTCAAGAAGCTTCAGATGATTTTCGGCAGATTTCAGAAACGTTACGGAGGCGTTTATTGAGGATTTCGGAAACCCTCAGTAGTGCCCCTATATTGTGCCCGAAACCCCAAGCGCCATATTCAATTCCAAAATATCCTAGGATATCAGGTTCCAACATCAGATGGTCCCAGCTCCCACTGCTGCCTCGTTTCGCTTGATTTTCGTTCGGTCTTCCATTAATAGCTGCGGAAGTGCTCAAATAGCACTAAGTTGGAGAGAGTCAGACCAAGTTTGTGTGGGAACCTAGAGCATCTCAGCTTAAAGCTACAATGAAGAATAAATTGAGCATTGTCCATGAACATTAAAAACGGTAGCGAATTATACATCAATTATTAGTTTTTCATCAAATATTAAAATGAATATTCATTGACGGGCATGGTGGTCTAGTGACTACCGCTTCTGATTCGTATGCAGAAGATCCTGGGTTCAATCTCTAGCCCATCCCTTTCCCCTTACTCTGTATCTACTTAGAGTGGTTCAAAAATTCGTGTCAGCTCCACATCGCTTATTCGATTCATAATCAGATTCTATGCCTTCTCCCGAAATTTGAGCTGATTTGGTTGAAAATTGAGAGTGCACAAGCCCTTCAAAGTTTGTATGGGAACTAGTATGGGAATTACTATGGGAAAACGATGTTTTTCATTCAATCGACCATAGCATTTTCTCATGTACCCTAAAGGGTTAGTGGACCCCGGATACTCCTAGGCTGGTCTAACAGCTACAACTTTGCCGAAGGCCGCATTTGAAGCGGACGGCCGATTAATTAATTACCGATTTTAAACCAGAATGAAAATCTTTGCTCGTGATGATAAAACTATTCGATGGGCATCACTGCAATTTGCAGTGAAACATCAAGGCTACTGATTTCTGTGTGCTATCTTTGGCGCCATGTGCAGCAATGTTGCCTGCTGGGAAGCTGAAGTTTCATTGTTATAGTTTTTCCAGTTGGATAGAAATCGATAATTAATTAATGAGCCTTCCGATTTGAATGTGGTCTTCGGTGAAGTTGTAGCTGATAAACCTATCTAGGAGTATACGGGGTCCTCTAATCCTCTAGGAAACTTGAGGAAATACTGTGGTCGATTGAATGAAAAACATTGTTTTCCCACAGTAATTCTCATACAAACTTTGAAGAGCTTGTGCACTCTCATTTTTCAACCAAATCAGCTAAAATTTTGGGAGAAGGCATATAATCTGGTTATGAATCGAATAAGCGGTGTGGAGCAAAAACAAATTTTTGAATCACGCTAATCTACATATACAACTCATATGTTCATGGCCAGCACTAGAACCAGAAATTAATTGAAAAAAGTCGTTTCCCTTCCTTCCAACTTCCTTAGCACAGTGTGTATAACGTCTACAAGTTATGCAACCAAAGCGAACTGTGCCACTTGACCTTCACCGAGAAAAATTTCTACTCAGTGACTCAGTTGGTCTTACTCAGACTAAAACTCAGCTAAAACTGGGACAACCCATTGCCAATGAGTTGTCCCACTTGTAACGGAAACTGAGTAAGAAAACAAAGAATTTCAAGATCTCTGAATAAGACCAACTCAGTTACTGAGTAGAAAATTGTCTCGGTGTTCATAGTAATCACCACACAACGGTGACTCCCAGATCTCCCATCCTTTCCGTCTAACAAATACGGGTGCGGGTTGTGGGGAAGCAGAGACGCTCTCGATCTCTAGTAGCAACAACCAGCACACTCTAACATTCCTTGCCCTTCCCAGCTGAGTATACGGACTTGGCCGGCGCCATTGATCACAAATGTATGGGCTGTTTCAATGGTCTGATCAATCACAGAGGAGCAACCACTGACATGTATAGTTAGATTTGATCCTTTTCTTATCGAAAATATTCAAATGAATCTTCATTATTCAGAAATGTTCGTAGGCTTAGTAGTTCGTAGCTATTTAGTAAATCTTAAAAGCAAAGAACAAAATTGTATTCCCATCGTTCGCCATCCCACAGTCAGTTGAAAACCCCGAACAGGCTGCTCGTCAAATTAATTTTCAATTTGCCTTGCCCTTTTGTGCTGTCTTTTCCAGTCCGTCGTAGTCAACCAGAGGGGCCCGGTCCGGGAGAATACCGAGTTCATCCTGTCCTGCGTGGCGCAAGGCTCATCAACGATGACCTTTCGCTGGTACAAGAACGGTTTCTTTGTGAACGTGACAAAGGCAACGCGGTAAGTAGCAAATAATGGGAGCACCCAGTCTTGAACCGCACAAATCTGTGGGACTACCGGACGGGATTTTTATTTTTTATTTTTTGCTTCCAACCATTGACTGATATCACGGAACTAACAGCCACTTTGCCTATTTATTCTCCATTTCTTCATCGTGTTACGTGGTTTTCAGGCTAGTGAGCAAAGTCAGTGGCTTCAAAGGAAAGCTATCTAAGCCAAAGATCGGTACGTAGGGTGCGACTTGTTTATCTGTTTTTTTAGTTGTTCCTGTTTTAGGTTTCATTCTATAAAACAAAAATTATAAATCAAAACTAAATGGTACCCGCATTTAAAGCTAGTTTAAGATATATTTTTAACATTGCTTCAGACCCACAAACGGATTGAGCTTAAAGAACTTTAGACAAATGAGCCGTACCCTATTAAAGTGTCACAAAAACCATATCAGATCCGACCGGCCTTCCAGACGAGAGAGATAGAAAGGAATCCTTTGAAATGTAAACTTGTCACTCAGACGTGTCCTTTCCGGTAGTCCTTGACCCTCCTGCCCCTCTCCATATTGTCTCCTTATCACATGCTAAAAGTTATTTAATCTCGTTCTTATTTACGTGTGTGTACTTCTTTTTCTTCCTTCGTTGGGACACGACGGCTGCTCGACCTGTGCCTTTTCATCTTAACTGATCCGCTTTGATGACCTCTTGGCTATGACGGCGGTGGCGACGGCAACGGTTGTGACGGGACGGACCTACCAACCCACATCCATCTCGGCACAACGATTTCTAACAAACGACACCCGCCCGCACACAAACACAAACCACCTGCAAACGGTGACATGTCATTAATTCAGAAACATGTGGATCCGTCTGCTGCCACCGGACTCGAGAGATCACTACACCGCCCTGCTGGGCATCACCAAGGCGAGCCGTCTTGATGAGGGCATCTACACATGTCAGGTAAGATAAGGAGTGGGCGACCGAACCACACAGCAGCTCAGCTGAGCAGAACCCAACCTGTATGTATCGGAAGGACGGTCCGACGGGCTGTCTTTTTCGCAACTTTGTACGCTTTGATGGCTCTATGGCGTTGATTATGAATACGGGTATCAAACTGGGTGTCACATGTGTGGAAGCAATTGAGGAGAAAATCTATTGCTTGGAGTAAGAATGGAGTCATTGTGTAGGCTTGGTCAGTGTTGGGAATACTCACTAGGGAAAAATTATACTCACTTGCTTCTATCTCAGTCCAGAAGCATGCTATCAAAAAATGATGTTTGAAGGACTTTTAGATTGTAGTTTAATCTAAAAGTTTGCCGAATAAAGTTATGGTCGCAGATGCATACCAAAACCGTCAGAGAGCTGTGAGCACAAGGTGAGTATGAATTTCACGAATTTTACTCACCTCGTACTCACAGCTCTCTCACAACTTTGGTATGCGTTTGTGATCTTTACTTGGTTCGGCAAACTTTTAGATTAAACTACAATCTAAAAGCCCTTCAAACATAATTTTTTGATAGCATGCTTCTGGACTGAGATAGAAGTAAGTGAGTATCACTCTTGCAAGTGAGTATTCTCAACACTGGGCTTGGTAAGCAATGAAGTCTGAATTTGATCGAGCTTGGGAAGGGGGTTCCGTTTTGGGCACTTTTCGCTTGTAGCTCAGTGATGTAAACAATTAACAAAAATATGTCAATTGCAGGATGTGTCCATAATAGAACCCCCTGCTCAAAATAATCCAGCACCCCAAATATTCATGCAACGAATCAATCCCAGGTAAGCACCAAGCATTTTAATAAGCCATATAGCAGCCCGTATTATGCTTTTGGGATGCTTGCTGCCCTGCATAAGCAGTTTGAATGCATAACTGCCTTGAAATAGCATAAGCTGTGCTGCTCAAAAGCTTTAGGCTGTAAATTGCCATTTCAACTGCTATGAGAAGCAATCAGAATGTTTCTCAACTGCTCTTTAAAATTTAATCAATTAATTAATTAAATGCTAACAGCAAAGAGGATGGGAGATATGTTATGCATTTCACAGCACATGTTGTCTCTTTTTACAGGATCTATGCTTCTGTTTACAAATTTGTGCATCTGATTTGCTTCTTCGTTTTTTTCCTTTCCAATTCAAAAGCAAACATTGCTGCCCTAATTCATAGTATGATTCAGCTTTATGCTTAGCGTGCCTAGGGGGTCTAATAAAAACTTTACCGCAAACGGAGTCTGTGTAGTACCAGGGTGCCCTCTACAGAATGTTGCAAAATAGTATAGCCCAAGTAGCCTTGGTACACGAACCTTACTTTCGTAAGGGGAATTTCTATCTAGGAAACTTTGTGAACCCGGTGTTTGCTACTTTCAGTAAACATGAAATGGCAAACTCGCGTGTCATGCCTCGAGCCTATGTGCTTGTCAACAACGCAAAAGTTGCTACACTCATCTCTGAATTAACCACCAGAGATGTATGTGCTATCAAAATTTATGTATCTGTTGGAAACCTCAACAGGCAATACGTCTTTTGTTCGGTGTATTTACCGCATGATGAACCATCCCCTACGGATGCTTTCAAACAAGTCATCGCATACTGTACTTCAAAAAGCCTTCCGCTAATTGTTGGCAGTGATGCTAATGCTCACCATAACATGTGGGGCAGCTCAGACATTAACTTGAGAGGTTCCAGTTTGATGGAGTACTTAAGTAGTACAGATATTGCATTACTTAACATGGGCAACCGCCCATCCTTTATGGTATCTGCTAGAGAGGAAGTGTTAGATATAACGCTTTGCTCTAGTAGAATTAGTCACGAGCTGACCAATTGGCATGTGTCAGATGAAGAATCTTTATCTGACCATCGCTACATCTTTTTTGAACATATAAATGTTACTTCACAAACATTGCGTTTCAGGAATCCTCGATCAACAAACTGGGATTTGTTTTACTGATTTGGTTGCGGCTAAATTTCACCATACTCACCATCCATTGACACTCCAAGTGATTTAGATGATGCCGTTGATACTACAACGACCTTCATCATGGAAGCTTTTGAAGAAGCATGCCCTCTACGGTCTGTGAAGATCACAAGAGGAAGCCCTTGGTGGAACTCTGATCTGGCGAAACTCAGGAAACAATGTAGAAAGAGTTGGAACAGACGACTTTCGGCTGATTCGAAGGCTTTTAGGTCGGCTCGCAAGGAATACAGCAAAGTTCTCCGGTCTGCTGAACGATCCGGCTAGAATAACCTTTGTACAAATGTTTCCAGTTTGAGTGAAGTCAGTCGGTTAAACAAAATCCTTGCGAAATCTAAGGATTTCCGAGTGAACGAAGTTCTGGAATGCTTATTTAGCACACACTTCCCTGGATGTGCGGATATTACATCTTCGGATGAACCTGATGTCTTTTCTTGCAATCAGGGATGGGAATACTCACTTGCAAAGAGTTACACTCACTTGCTATTTTCTCAGCTCCGAAGCGTCCTATCAAGCAACGATGTATGGACGACTTTTGTCTTTTGGTTTTGCCCAAAAGTTTGCCGAATAGAGTATGGATCGCACATGCATACCAAAGTCGTGACAGAGCTGTGAAAGCAACTCTCCACGAGGTGAGTGTAATAACTCTTTGCAAGTGAGTGTTCCCATCCTTGCTTGCAGTTATGATTCCCCGGCTTCGGCTCGGAGTATTGTTACTATAGAAACGAATTAGTGGACTCTTAATAGCTTTGCTCCATTCGAATGTCCTAGGGCAGATGGGATTTATACTATTTTGCTTCAGAAAGGATTTGATTATTACAAACATGATTTGAAACAAAAAAAACTTGTTTGCAGTTTTGCTACAGGGTATACAGGGTATTGTATTCGCAAATCTTAGCGAGATATAACTGTGAAGTTTATTCCGTATGTGGGTCGTGCGTTGTATGAAGAAGCAAAGAGCTTCAGACCTATTAGTTTGACCTCTTTTCTTTTGGAATGCTTAGAACGCATTGTGGATCATCACGTCCGTGATGTTCATCTGGCCAACATGCCTCTTTATGTGAACCAACATGCCTACCAATCTGGTTAATCAACTGTGACTGTTTTACACAAGGTTGTTAGCGATATCGAGAAGGTATTCGTCAATAAACAATCCAACTTGGGTGTTTTCTTAGATATCGAGCGTGCCTTTGACAATGTGATTTATTGGAAGCCGCACGGGGTCATGGTATATCTCCAATAATTTCCAATTGGATTCATCAAACGCTCAAAAACCGACATCTCTTCGCGACATTGCTTCAATCGGCGATTCGGAAATTGAGTGTTTGTGGATGTCCCCAAAGGGGAGTCTTATCACCGCTTTTGTGGAATCTCGTAGCAGATTTTCTATTGAGGCAACTCACTTTCTTGCAATTAGCGTCTTCGGATACTCGGTGTACTAGAGGAAACTCCTGTGAACCGCACATCAACACACACCTCGTTGTTTCCACTTTTAGTGAATTGGGACAAAATTGTCCTTGCTCCAATTGATCTTACAATTGCTTGTAATTTCTCATATAGGACATTTTCCACGAAATTCGCTTCCCGGGAAGAGTGAACATCTGGATATCTGGAAAGAAGTATTTCAGACGGCATCGTATGTTACACTGATGGCTCCCTTCTCGAAGGTCGAGCAGGTGCTGGTGTTTATTCTCGTGAGCCTAGGCTGTATCAGTATTACTCACTTAGTAGACACTGTACCGTTTTTCAGGCTGAAATCTTTGCTCTTATGTGCGGAGTGCAATCGACACTTCAGCAGCACGTAATGGGCAAAGTACCATACTTCTGTTCAGATAGCCAGGCTGCTATTAGAGCACTTGCGTCGGCCAACTCCAGGTCGAAGATAGTCGAATAGCACTGAATTCAGAAAACGCTGTTCACCTTGTATGGGCACTTGGCCATTCTTACATCGCTGGAAATGAATTGGCTGATGAGTTAGCTCGCACTGGAGCATCACATGGCTTCATTGGCCCTGAGCCAGCTATGCCGGTATCCAAGTGTTGGGTAAAGCTTCAGATTGACACCTGGGCTGTCACTGGTACTGGAATAGTTCCAGGCACTGGAATAGTTTGGAGTCATGTCGTCAAACAAAATTGTATTGTACTGAGCCATCTCCAAGGGTGGCAAAGTATCTTACAAATCTGTCAAAGCAGAATTGCAGCATTTTGGTCAAAGCATTGACTGACCACTGCCAACTCAGCTATCACATGGCAAATATCCAGCAAGGTGATTCATTTGTATGTGATAGCTGTGAATCCGATTACGGAACTTCGTATCATTTGATAACTGTCCAGTTTTTGCGCAACTGCGTTTCCGAGTATTCGGTTAACACTTATTAAGCGAAACTGACTTCAGAAACCTGAATTTTCAGGATGTTCTGTTGTTCTTAACCCGCTGTGGTAAAGAGCTGTTTGCTCTCTTCCGCTTTATGCAGGGCGCTGTTTGAACCCATTGTGGTACCCTTATGCATTTAGTACCCTCTTCCAGGGTGTTTTTTGCTATTTCTCTACCTGTCCCTATCCTCATCCTTATTTCCTCGCTTTTCCCTCAGGTAGATGATGAGATAGGCTATTACTATTGGCACAAATGTCCCAAATGGAGGATAACGTTTCTCTGGAGCCGGCCTTCTGATACCTACCTGATACCTGATACAGGGTCAGCTTTGAGCATCTCAACTGATATGCGATCGACCCCGGAGTCTGCAGTTGCTCAAAGCATTTCATTTCTCAAAAATACAACTCTAAGTCCAATCCAATTTGTAGACATTAATGGGTATTTGTAGTACACATTCATCAAGATGGCAAAGTAAAAAAATAGAAAAAAAAAGCGAATCTGATGAAAAATGGCCAAGTTGAATTGCCGTTCGCCCAAATTGGGATACATCTCAAGTAACATTTTGATCACCAATTGCTCTTGAAGAAGTTTTGACAACCGTCATAAGACCTTTACTTTTTATTTTGATTTATTTCGGTTCAAGAACCTTTTCTTTTTCCTACAAAATTACTACCAATTGGACGCAGTAGTCACAATTCTCCAACAAAAAAAAGAACCTCTTTTGATCTACATGACTGAAAATGATATTAGGGATGACAGTGGGAGTATTGATGTTTGAGTCCTTGAATCTAACGAAGATGTTGTGTTTTATGGATGTTAAACTGAATCGAATAGCTCACATTTAGCTGACCGTAGGTGATTTTTCGCACGGTCGTGATGTTTTAAAGGTAAATGCAACGTAAAACGTACAAACTTTGGTTTGAAATAGTGGATCCGTGATTCAATGTGTTTCGAAAAAAAACCTTCACTAGGCTCTTTGCTAAGTCCAAATCTCGAGTTATTTTGGGTTTTATTCCATACAGGGATGCCAGATGATTTTTTGAAAAATCTGTATCGTCATTTTCAAAAATCTGTGTGCTATACAAAATTTTGGTGAAAAATCTGTATCCCATACAAAAATAAAATGGCCACTATTGCTTAAAAATCTGTATTTCATATAAAACAAAATCTGTACGGACGCTAAAAAATCTGTATAATACAGATAAATCTGTATATATGGCATCCCTGATTCCATAGCACGAACTTTTTTTTTAAATCTGTCAGTGTTATGATGTATAAGGGCTCTGCTTCCATCCATCCTGTACTTGATGGTAACTTTATCACTACCCAGGTAACCAATAAGCAGTTGAAGTGCGGCTTTACAGCATGTCATTAAATGAAAAGTAGCCGTATATGCGCCTTAAGTGCTGCTTAAATGCAGGTTTTGGCCCAATATACGGCTGCTTAAATGCTTATGCCTCAGACTACCGAAAATAAAAATGAAAATATGTGTAGAATTCCACACTTCTTTTCTCGATGTCTCTTCTATCTCTTTCCCATTTGTCTATTTTTCACTCTACGCATCAAAAAGAGATTATTTACGTTATTTGGGATGTGCTAGACAATATTTTTTTACGTGAAGGTCCAAAACATCTTGCATTTGAAATGCTACGCAACAGCCGTCACATTTTCAGTAGCAGTTCAGCTGCTAATTTCGTACTGTTTCGCAATTGAAATGCTATGATAGAACCAAAAGCACGTGGAATGTCGTTGTAATGCTGAAATATGGCTTGTTTTAGTGCTTATTGGTTACCTGGGTATCGACTAGTGTTCACAATTACAACCCTGGTTATATTCGAAGACTTTTTTGTGCCGGCAATCAATTATTTCAACTAAGAAATCGATTTCTTTTCCAGCAAGAATAACATGAAAATGCATGAAAAGCGCATCCCAGACAGTACTCATCAACTTTACTGGGGGAACAAAATCAATGGGCAAGCGATGCCCTTATCCAGTCGCTTCTGTTCCGAAAGCAAACAGATACCGGAGTGCCCAAGAGATCTTTTCAAACCCTTCGGGTAACGGTGAAAGTGGATCCTTTCGAAAAAGGGGAAAAGCAAACACTCATTTGCTTTATTTGCCTTATTCCCCGATTCTTAATTCCTTGTCAGCAGGAGATAAATGGTCATGTAATAGTTATCCTTATCAGCTGGTTTCGATCTTTCCCGAGGAGAGGTTCTGGCTCTGGGCTTTCGCTGGGTGCGTTTAGTGTGGGATGCTTTTGAAAACTGCTTGGTACTGGTTGGCTGATTTTAAATTGGAGAGCATATTCTATGGAAAGCCTGCGTTGAGAACCCTAGTGGTTTGGTGCATGACGGTTCGAATAAGGTTTATAAATTTTGAAGCTTGTAGAAGGAAAGTTTTCACGATTAAATCAGGACATTTACCTTTTGGAAAGGATGTAGATGGTTTCTTTTGCCAATTGCAAAAAAAAATCTTATAATACTTATGCATCAGCCTGTACTAGAGAGATAAATTTGTAAAAAATACCTCTTGGATCTGGTGTGGAGTATCAACTGAGGACGGTCAATCTAGCTCATGCTCAAACTCAAGCTCTTTGAAAAGTCGTTGAACGACACAAACAAAAAATCTAGTCACTGGAATTTCATCGTGCACACCCTTCAGAACCACCGTGCCAACGTACCCCGAAAAGGGGATGGGTGTTTCCCGGCAAGAAGTCACTTGTAAATTAGAAGCTTTATCCACTTCGGAGCATCATCTGCTTGGCACCGGAGGGCGCACAAAGATGTTCGTGTTGTATGAACAACCGAACGACTCCTGAGTGGGAGTAGGTAGGTAAACTGTGCAGCTCTATGATCATCAACACAACTGATAAACTAGCAGCATGTGTTGTGTGGGAGGTAGGGAGGCAGCTACCGCCGCCGCCCGTCGGTTTGTAGTGTTCCAGAGGGCGAACAGATATATGCTCCAGAGCCCGATACTCCAGAGCTATAGTGCTGCGGCAAACAGAGATGACTGTCAGTTGATTAAATTTGAACCGGGAGCAAAATGATGGCCCTTGATGTTGTTGTTGATTTTACTGGAAGAGCACAGGATGGCGACGTCGATGGCTGGCTGGGAAAAAGTGAATCAACGAAAGCTCTATGGAACAATGGACCAGTTCCCAGAGACCGAGCGGTACATGCAGTGCAACAACCACACACATGGGGGATTGTTCGGTGAAGAAGTAAGCGGTTTACCGATGATTGTTCATCTCGAATTGACTCTTGAGATGTATTAAACGGAATTGATTTTGTTCCGCTGCAGCCGGATGTGCAGGTTCAGTTTCCAGTAATCCGATGATTGATTGCAAAGTGCCCGTTAGGAAGCAAGAAGTCGGCGAAGCCCAAGGGTAGGTCTCGTTTACGTAGCTACGAGCTCATAATTCTTACTTCGCTGTGGTAATGTTGCGAAAATGCATGTCTTTTCCCAGAAAATTTTTCGAAAGAAGTATTCTCTTAAACATTATACAGTGATAGACATTCGTTTAGCCGAGACCAAAGAAAGTGTCAGGAAACTCATACAAAAGATTTTATGATAAAACTTTTTTATCGTAGTGATAGTATATATATAGTACTGTTTTATAAAAATGTGATACATTAAACTTACATATACACTGAAACAAAACCGAGGGTAAAAACCCTTCAAATATATTTTTTTGCCTAGACATTCGTTTAGCCGAGGTAAATGAAAAATTGGTTTTCAATAGATTTTTTGCAATTTCGTGAGTATATTTCGAGGATTCACTCCAAGGCATTTAGTTTATGACGCGTTAGCAAGATAATTCCCCTTAAAAGTTGATTTATTTGTGAAATTCAGATAAATATTATAAAAAAATGTCCCGATAAGGAGAAGCGACGGGTAACATTTTTTTTTTTAAGTAAAATGATTTCTGTAAACACTCAAACGTAAGCTAGATTAGCAGTTTTGAAAATATGGCACAGAATTATTGTTAGAAATGTTCAAATTATTGCATAAAATGTCATGAAAAAATTAAGTATATTGGATTTTGGTTGGTTAAACTTTAAAATGGGATTGATAAAAGCTAAAATGAATAGTTCTGTATTGAAATAAAGACGTGCTCTAATGCCTGTGGAGTATACCTGTTTGATACTAACATTACTTAATGAGTTAGAAGACTGCAAAGTGAAAGAACTACAAGAAGTGTCAGATTTTTTGTACCCTGTTTATTCAAAAGCAGATGCTCATACAAAAATGCAAGATATGGTCAAACAATTGGCTTATTTCATTCAATCTGAAGAAATATATTATAAATGAGTCTTAGTTGTGAACCACATTCAGTTTTAACATGATATATTTGAAAAGAATGTCTAAATTGTGAAACAAGTAGTTCATGCTAGAAATTTGAATACTTTCGATGTCATTTCTCCAAATTTGAGCCGTACAATGTATGTTATTTCAGCCAGAATACAGTCTAGAAGATGTTCGGAGCTATTAGAAGGCGTAATAGTAGTAAACGCTGTGAATTATGCAAGTGAAACCATCATATTTCATCAAAACAATACTTAAATACGTGATTTTTTGATGGTTTGCGTTATTTTTCTCTCTTAAAAACATTGACCAAATTTTCAACCTGTTTTGGTCATGAAACTTTCATTAGATTCTTTTTAAACACTTCCGATAAAAATAACTACATCAAATCTCAATTTGGAAACATTTACAATATTATGACATATTTATATGAGATGCATGCAAAATTAATATGACAACATTTCCAAAAACGATCTAATTCATGATTTACAGGTCGATCTATAATGCAGATCACCATACAAAATGACTTTGTTGGATATTTTTCGAAATTTGATAGTTTTTTATTATGGAATTCTAAAAATTGTACAATTCGGCTAAACGAATGTCTAG
This sequence comes from Aedes albopictus, assembly GCF_035046485.1. Taxonomy (NCBI): domain Eukaryota; kingdom Metazoa; phylum Arthropoda; class Insecta; order Diptera; family Culicidae; genus Aedes; species Aedes albopictus. Next base: position 174,956,832 of record NC_085137.1, on the reverse strand, counting down.
GCAAAAAATGACATTTGAAGGGTTTTTACCCTCGTTTTTGTTTCAGTGTATATGTAAGTGTGATGTATCACATTTTTATAAAACAGTACTAGATATACTATCACTACGATAAAAAAAAATTTATAATAAAATCTTTTGTATGAGTTTCCTGACACTTTTTTGAAAATGTTTTAGCCTCGGCTAAACGAATGTCTATCACTGTATTAGACTAACTTTTTCAGGTGGATCAACTTCAGGAAACCAGATTATTCCTGAGGTTGATCCACCTGAAAAAGTGTCAAACGCTATCCTGCTGGTGTACTTAACTAGGGTGGATTACATGGTCCACTAAATGAACTCGTCACCATCTCTCGCGGTTTAAGGCAATTTAGGTGAATTATGGAATAAGAAGTTTAAAATTAAGAAGATACTCAATATTTGTTTGAAGTTACTAACGCTTAAATACAAAATTACAATTTGCCATTGTTTCACAATGTCTTGAAAAATTATCCACTGCAACCCGACCTACTGCCTCGTCATCTGTCGCGTACGAAATGAGATCATTCGCACCATACCGTCAATTGTTCTGTATATCTGCCAATTGGAACTTTTCCGCTTGTTATGAACTGCATCGCTCAATTAGGATGAAGGGCTTAATTAAACTGAAGCCCTCTCCTGTAACGCTCAAGCTTGCACTAACTCGTCGATGACATTCACCGCCTTGGTAGGTGCTACGTCTTTACCCTAGCCGGAGTCCCCACAACCAACACTCTGATTCACCGAGCAAAATAAGAGGTATGTTTTCGTCGTCTGGTTGCGGTCGGCATCAACCCAATCCATTTCTAGTGCTGCTTGACTTGCTTTGTGCATCGACATAAAGTTGTTTTGTTTGATGTTGCCTTGCCAGTTTATATAATAATTGTTCACGAATATCTCCGAAGTTTGCTAAAGGTTCTTCCAGAAATTTGTCCAAGATCTGCTAGATTGTTTTTTTTTTTATTTCTCCAGGGTTTCCTTCCAGAAAATCTTGCATGGGTTGTTTCAGAAATTGATCCAGGATTGTTTTCCTAAATTACTCTATAGGATCCTCCATAAATTTCTCTAAAAATCATGTGGAAAACATTCGTTTAATATCCTTAGAAATTTCCTCATGGGTACTTGCAGAGATTTTTCGAGTGTCTCCTTAATCCTAGTCGTGCATTGGGGTCATTATGACCCAGGCAAGCATACTGAACGTGCATTACGTCAACGGGGTGAACGACAACTAATGCACAGTTAAGAAAAAAGGACTTAATTTGTGGATTCCTTCAGAAACAACTTGTAACGATGCTTTCATATTTTTCCGGCGATTTATTCTGAAATTCTTCTAGGGACTGTTTAAGATTTTTCTCTAAACTTTCTTCAGACATTCTGTTAAGATTTCCTCGGAACAATCCCATAAGGAAATCTTGCATGAATTCCTTCTGAAAATCAGTCGAAGATAACTTCTAAAATTCTTCTAATTGATATTTTAGAAAATTCTACCGGGATTCCTTCGAAAATTCTTTTGCAGATTTTATCAGAAATTCCTCACGCGGTTTCTTCAGAAAATTGTAATGAACTCCTCCCTAGATATCATCAAGATTCCTCGAGGGATTCTGATAGTAGTTTCTACAGGAATATCTCCAGGAATTATTTCAGGGATTTATCCTGAAAATTTTACAGGAATTTCCTCCAGAGATCCTTGTTTTATCACTTTTAGGTATTAGAGCACTAATTTGTCCAGATAATTCTACAGGAAGTCATACAGAGACTGAATAGTTTTTTTTTCGGATATTCTTCCACATATTTCTCCAGCAATTGCGCCAGAATTTTCTCCATGGAGTTTCTGAGGCGTTCACTCAGAAACTTCTTCAGAAATAATTTCTACGAATTTCCTTAGGAATTCCGTAAGAAGATGTTATTGTTGAGGCCCTTTACCCTATGAGATTGGCTCCAGCCGATAGAGAAAGTGAGCGCTACCCAAGCATGTGCTCAATACATAGGAGCTGTAGAACTCTTCCATACTGTTATTCATCATGAGTACTGGTTGACTGGGTCCTCCAAGAATACTTTTAGATAATCTTCCAGGAATTTCTTTGGAATATTTTTACAGAAACTCTTCTTAAACTATCCTTATCAAATTATCTAGGAACTCCATCGAAGGTTTTCCAAAGAATTTCTCCAGATATCTCTCCTGGAATTTCTTCAACTATTAATTCCTGAATTTTTTGAGGATTCTTTCTGTGATACAGAATTTCGATTGTGGATTTCTTTAGAAAATCTTTTATGGATTCGTTCTCGAATTGATTCGGGGATTTTTTACAGAAATATATTCACACCCCTCCTTAGAATTTTAAAATTTCTGTAAGAAATTTCAGAAAGGTATATCTTCAAAAGTTATTCTACATTTTTTGCCTTTCTCGTACACTAAGTGTACTGGAAAGGCTATATGTTCACTCCAAAAATGACTTTTTGATAGAAGACCCGGAGGGTCGAGTCACATGTACCAATCGACTCAGCTCGACGAATTGGGGTGATGTCTGTGTGTGTGTATGTGTGTGTGTGTGTATGTGTGTGCGTGTGTGTGTATGTGTGTATGTGTGTGTACAAAAAACTCACATCACTTTTTGGCAGTAAACCTCAACCGATTTTAATGACCGACGGTTCATTCGACGCGGCATATAGTCCCATTGTTTCCTATTGAAAATGGTTCAGATCGGTCCAGCCGTTCCGGAGTTATGGCCATTTAGGTGTTCCGGACCGGTACCCCTGGGAGGGGCCAGACATGAAAATGCAATAAACCCATGCATGCGACCCATCAAACCACGGCATTTTCGATAATCTGATAAACGGTAAGCAGAAAAATAGTCACAGACCATATCAGAACCGCTAGTTTTTCCGGAACCGGTTTCGGATGTCCCACCGGAAGTTGCCCATGCATGCGACACATCAAACAGCGGCATTTTCGATAACTTGATGAACGGTTAGCAGGAAAACAGAATCAGACCATATCTGATCTGGTAGTGTTCCGGAACCGGTTCTGGGTGTCCCGCCGGAAGTGGCCAAATATAAAATTGAACATAACTCATTCATGCGACACATCAAACAGCGGTATTTTCGATAACCTGATGAACGGTTAGCAGGAAAACAGTATCATACCATATCTGAACCGGTAGTGTTCTGAAACCAGTTCCGGGGGATCCCGATGGGTGAATGCAAACTTTTTAAGGAGTGATAGAGGATAATAAATGGTGAAAAAAAAACGCATATGTTCAAGTCTCAACCGTTACATAGTCATTGAACTTTACATGTTTTGGGTCCCCAGTTAGCCTAGTGGTTAAGGCTATGGATCGCCAATCCAGAGACGGCGGGTTCGATTCCCGTTCCGGTCGGAAAATTTTCTCGACTCCCTGGGCATAGTGTATCATTATACTTGTCTCACAATATACAAATTTATGCAATGTCATGCAAAAAAGCCCTTCAATTATCAACTGTGGAAGTGCTCAAAGAACACTAAGTTGAAGCGAGGCAGGCCAAGTCCCAGTGGGGACGTAGAGCCATTAAAAAGAAGACGTTTGCGACTTTGCTTGTCTAAAACTGGCTATTGCTTGAAAATGGTCAAACTTATCGCAGCTTTTTAACCCTCATTCGAAAGTTTATTAAATTTTCTATTAAAAAAGATCTTTCAATCTATAGTTAAACAAATTCTAAAGCAAATAAGCTCGAAAGTATTGTTTTGCCTTTCTCGTACACCGAAGTGTACTGAAAGGCTATGTTCACTCAAAAGAAAAAAAAATTCGATAGAAGGCGCGGAGGGTCAAGTCACATATACCAATCAACTCAGTTCGTCGAGTTGAGATGATGTATGTATGTGTGTATTAGAGTGGGTCAACGTTGTATGGAGAAATTTTAAATTTGATCGCATCAACCCGGAACAAAGTTTTTTTCAATCTGTATTGGCGTCTAAAACAACTGTGCAAAATTTGGAAGCGATTGGTTGCGTCCCCGTATTCCGCGTTGCGAATGAAATTTGTATGGAATTTAGTATGAGAAAACGTACTTTTTTGCATTTTATTCATAACTAGCTGTCCCGGCAAACTTTGTCTTGCCAAGCTAAGATGGTTTGACAACTGTTGAGGTCATTGCTGCACCGCACTGTAGATTGGTTTCATTTCGGTCATGTTGATTTTCTTCGAAATTTATCTAAAATCAGTACTTTATCAATGTTCTTACCTTCTGGCTTGATTTTCGTAATTTTTATTACATATAAACACAGCCACCATGAATACGAATCAAACCGTGCAAGAATCATACTGATCGGTTCACCCGTTCTTGAGTTTTGTTGCCTCAAAGGCACTTCGAACTCATTTTTATATATATAGATTTGAATTCTTTTGTCTAACACCATGTAACTAATGACATTGAAGTATAGCCTAGGATAAGCCGGAAAACTTTGTCGAAGACCGCAAAGTGATCCGATGCTTGTGAAAAAGTTATTCCCTTGGAAACTTGGGCCAAAAGTTGAGATTTTGTTGATGTTATTGATGTTATTCCTTTACATGTTAAATGTTAAGCATCACTGGGCAATCTGCACGTTATATCTTTTTTCACAAGTGTTGGATCCCTTTACTGACTTCGGCAAAGCTTTTCAACATATCCTAGGCTCAACGTCATTTGTTAGATCGTTTTAGACAAAAACAAAATCAATTTAGGAGAAAAATGCAAAATAGCACGTTTTTCCATACAAATTTTAATTGCAATGCGGAATACGGGGACGCAACCAATCGCTCCCAAATTTTGCACAGTTGTTTTGAACGCCAAAAGGAATCGAAAAAGCTGTGTTCCAGAAAATCGACTTTGTTAACCCAGTCTATTGTGTATGTATGTATATCTGTGCGTAAAAAAAGTTCACTCATTTTTAAGGCACTTCCCATATTGGCGGATTTTCCGGATTATAGCTTGAATCAAACCGAAATTTTACCGCATTGTTTGTTATTAAAAATGGTTCGGATAGGTCGAGGCGTTCCGGAGTTATTTCAGTGATTCAGACCAGCACCGGTGGAACTGGCCGTATATAAAACTGAACCAAGCCCCATCATTCGGCTTATCAAACTGCGGCGATTTTTGTAACCTTTAGCATGGTTTACGAATTTTAAGCGGAAATGAACACGGGACACCAGAAATTCCACCATATCCGTCCGAAATTCAAGATGGCAGCCTAATATTCAAGATGGCGGCTGTTTAATGGAGTTTCAGGCTCTAAAACCATGCAATATGGGTATACTTGGAATGGGGAAGAAGTCTGGACTCCAAAGAATGGCGACCAGAATATCCAAGACGGCGGCCTAAAATTCAAGATGGCGATTCAATATTCAAGATGGCTGCTGTTTAATGGAATATTAGGATCTAAAACCAAGCAATATGGGTATATTTGGTATGGTGAAGATGCCCAGAGTCCAAAAATGGCGACTAGAATATCCGAGATGGCGGTTCAACATTCAATATGGCGGCTGTTTAATGGAGTTTCAGGCTCTAAAACTATGCAATATTTGGTGTTGAAAAGATGTCTAGAGTCCAAAAATGACGATTAAAATATCCAAGATAGCGACCAAAATATCTGAAATCGCGTCTCAAAATTCAAGATGGCGACTGTTTAATGGAGTTATGGGACTTGATAATATGGGTATATTTGATATGGGGAAGAAATCTGAACTCCAAAAATGACAATCAGAGTATCCAAGATGGTGGTCTAAAATCCAAGATGGCAGCTCAAAACTCAAAATGACTTTTGTTTAATGGAGTTTTAGGCTCCAAAACCATACAATATGGGTATATCTGGTATTGAGACGAAGTCTGGAGCAGGGATTGGCGGCATGCACCGTGCGGTGCGATAAAAGCGTGTGCTTCACACAATCTCAGAGCTTGTCTCCCGTTTTGCCGAGAGCCAGAGACGTATGAGTGAGAACTTTCGTAATTGTGCGAGAGACAATCGCAGCACTAGCTCTACGGCGCAGGGAGTAATGCACGGTGTTTGGGACTGCGCTTGTCTCCAAACAGAAAAAAATCACCTAATAAATTAATTGAAGAGTTTGTGTTTTCGGCAAATTTGTTAAGCTTGTCGAGGGTTGACAAGTGATGGGTCGTTTGATTCGAAATTTTTCCAATCATGCGTAGTATCAAGTAAGTGCAAAGCACGGAGACAAGCACCGAGAGAGCGCATACGACAGAGCGTGAGAGACAGGAGAGCTCCAGCGCGCGGCAAAGTAAGCGAGCAACACACAACCGATTGCGCATACTCGTCTCCTTCTAGTTTGTTGTGCTGTCTCGTAGCAGAGTGTGCGGCACGCAAAGAGTTTTGAGTCGCACCCTATCCCTGGTCTGGAGTCCAAAAATGACGACTAAAATATCCAAGATGGCGACCAAAATATCCAACATGGCGTCGCAAAATTCAAGATGGTGGCATAAACTTCAAGATGACAGCTGTTTAATGAAGGTTTAGGCTCTAAAATCATTCAATATGGGCATATTTGGTATGGGGAAGACAACCGGAGTTCAAAAATAGCTACCAGAATATTCAAGAAGGCGTCTGAACATTCAAAATGGCGGCTGTTTAATGGAGTTTTGGGCTTTAAAACCAATCAATATGGGTGTATCTGGTATGGGGAAGAAGTTTGGAGTCCAAAAATAGTGAACAGAATTTCCAAGCTGCCGGACTTTAATAATAAACGGCTGCTCAAAATTCAAGATTGCGGCTCAAAAATCAAAAACCTGATAAACGACATGATCTCTGATGCCATAAAATGGATTTCTGTTAAAGTATGAAAGTGCGATATTCACTTGAGTTGTGTTGAAATGTGTTTTCGAAGCCACGAGAAAGGCGCCATCACCGCTAGGTGGATTAATTAGGGTTTTTTTTTTGAAAACTTCAAAACAGATTAGCTCGATAATTTTCGTGTGGCTGGCCATTTTCAGGCAAGGGATTGATTTTCACGGTTAAGTAAACAATCAATATGCTGACGCGCTTAATCTTGAACGACCGTTGACGTATGTGCATTACCCTTGCTGTTGTGTGACCATCCCCATCGCGATCAAATGAATCATTTGCGTGATGAAGATTGCAACGCGTATATTTTTATAACTACCGTCGATGGGGATGACAATGGGTCTGGGGTGAGATTGGGTCAAAACGGAGAAACATAAAATCGGAAATAGCTCATCAACTATCGCTAATTTATATTGATAACTTTATATTATTCCAAAGAGAAGATGTTACACGTCATGATGCAAAATTAGATGCTTAGCAATAATGATCCACATCTTACCCTATCCCTTTCCCGATGACCGTAAGGACGTGGCCGGCGCCGTTATTGACTTTTGAATGTAGATCTCGATTTGTGCACACTGAGAAGGGTTAGCTAGTCCCAAGCCTCACATTCGTTGGTTCTCTGTGCAACTTCGATTGTTCTGGTCAATCACGGAGTAGCAAATACGATGTGCACGGTTATCTTTGATTGGCTTTTGCTTTGGATTTTTTAAAACTCTAAACATTACTTTGAAAATCCTCTATGGACTTCTCGGAAATTCTTCCAAAGATTCGTCCAGGAATTCCTTGAGAAATTTATTCAGACACTCACGTAGAAATTCCTACAAGTAATCCTTTACAAGTTGCTCAAGAAATTGATTTTTCTTTTAGCAATATATCTATTTATAAGGAGAACGTGCCTTTAGAGACGACCTACTGATATCTGATCTCTCCTGGTATTTATTCAGAGATTACACCTGAAATTTTCGAGACATTCATCCAAAAAGTTAGTTCAGAAGTTATTCCAGAAATTGCACAACAAGTTACGGGAGGAGTACTAGCAGGAATTTCTAAAAGAATCATTGGTGGATTTTCTGATTTTCTGGAAGTTTTTCTGGATATACCTCTGGAGATTCCTGTAAGAAATTATTGGGAAATTTCTAGAGATATTTATGGACAAAAGTTCCCTGAAGATTGTCTGAAGTAAACTCCAGCATAATTTATGGACGAATCCTTGGGAGAAAATCCGAAGGAACTCCTTATGGAACCTGAGGAGAAATTTCTTGAAAATTTTCGAGAGAAACTTTTGGAGCAGTTCTGGCAGTAATTTTTGTAGGAAATCTTGGAGATAATCCTGGTCAGTCTTGTTAGCGATCACAGTCTTTGACACCTTTACGTCGATATGACACCTTTACGCCTTTGTCTCCAACATTCGCAACACAAGCGATCAAACTACTGTACGGAACAAAAATGTCGAATGAATGCGCTTGACCACGATTGCGTCTTCGGGAGATGGTTCGGTTTTTGTTATTCCTGTCTTTCCCAAGGTAATGGAGGATTTGTTGAGGACATCATTCAAAAAGCTTTGAGAATTCTTTGAGAATTCCCTGGAAAAACTCTCGAAGAAACCTTTGGAGGAATTTTAGGAAGCATTTCTTGTACAATTTCTTAAGATATTTGTGAGTAATATTCCTGAACCTGAAGTTTATAGGCACAATATGTGTTGAAAAATAAACCAATTGGGTGGAAAAATTGAAAAAAAAAATCCCTTGTAGTTCTGGTGGGGTTTGAAACCACGTCTTCCCAGGTTCCCTAGACAGGGCGCGTTAACCAACTTCGCCACAGATCAAGTAACGATTCTGTGAAGACGAAATCCCAGCTAAATCCAATGACCACCTCATCCCACGTTCATGCTTCGCAATTAATCATCTCCTTCGGTCGTTAGATAATATTCTTGAAGTTGTTTCCTAGGTAATACCTTCTAAAGTTTCTAAAAGTGACTTTGCAGAAAATTAAAAAAAAATGTTTTTTTTTAGAATTTTTGAAGAAGTTTATGAAGACAATTGTTTTTTAAATTAATCTCCAAAGAACTGGAGAACCCTTTTTTGGCATACCAATAAGCATTTCTTGGAAATTTCTAGAGAAATGACAATAAATAAATCCTAGAGTAATTCTGATAATGAGGTACAATGATCTTCCAGTCAGTGTATTCAGCAAAGGAGGTTAGCACCTCTCCGATAGTGTGTTATTTAGTGCACATTTGCTACAGTGGATTACGTCTGAGTCTACATCCATTGCCAGTACGATCCAGCTCTTATCAAGAACGATTCGATGATGATCTACTTGATTCAAGGTTTATCAGTTAGCTGGTACTAGTAAGTTTTATAAACTATAAAAAATCCGTATCTAAAGAATCACACAACATAGATGAATTTCGCCTTCAGTCAAGTTGATCAAGACATCGAGAGCTATCCACAGTGCTGTCACAAAATAATAGCTGGTAACTCAAGTTTTCCAAGTTTCAACACCCATAAACTGGTACGTGCTTCTCCATGAAAAATAAATAAATAAACAAAATAACGAATGAGTAAACTTATTCCTTTCAAGCATATAATGCTGCAGGAATGGCTTGCAATCGATAGTAGTTTTCACTAGAAGCATAATACGAATGGGTAGAAGTAAATTTTTGCAATTCCATCAGAACTTACATGCATGACCAATTTTTGTTAATAACCATTTTCAATTTTTAAAGAAATTTAAGAATAATTCCTGGAGAAAATGCCTTGAGAAACGAAAAGACTTTTTAAAAGATTTTTTTAAGAAGTAGAAAAGCATTTCTAGAAGAAATCCTGGATACAACCCCTAATCAAAGACAGAATAAAGACGTTCAACTCCCATACAATCCATTGAAATTTTATGGCTCATGAAGTACCAGAGCAGTAAATCTACATACCTTACTTTCGAATAACTTTGGATTTGGCTTGTGGTTGCTAAGAGAAAATTGCTTGTTATTTACTGAATAACAAACAAGCAAAATGCATCGCTTGGTGAGTAGGAAAGAAGATATTTGATGGATGAATTTTCAACTGAAACTAACGATTGCTCCATTTTAGATTTTTTTTTCTATTCTAATGATGCTGGAGATCCGATGGCCCAATGCCAACGTAGACCTGTGCCCCGAAGGACCAGCAGCCTAAGCATCTACAGAACCAGCCACCGGAATCACTAGGACCATAAAAGCAATCGAGCAATAAGGTACAGCAGCCGGTGTTGTCCTAGATGGGACAGACTAGACCTCAAGCTGCTGGTCTAAAAGCACGCCGAGGCTACGGCAGCTTCTGGGAAGGGTCAGAAGGTCCTCATTTTGCTCCCTTGTCTATGCGCGTTATTTACGTGGTAGAGATTTCAGATGTGGATGGTGCTAGATAATGAAGAAATTTTCAATTACATACCTTTTCTATCAAATTTAATTGAATCAATTATTTAAAAATAAATAAAGAATTAAGATGAAATTGAACTTTTTAATTTATTTTAAAACCCATGGCACACAACCCAAGTGTCGACGCGCGCGAGAAACAAGAGGCCTGCGGCGGCGGTTTGCGCTTCGGTAATGACGCCACTCTCTCCAAATATGAGCAATGAGTTATGCGGAGTGATTTCACCAGGGTCCAGTACAACTCGTCCAATACAGGCGACTGAGAATGATATAATACGGATACAAAAAAAGTTTCACTGGCTTTTATCATATTTGTCAAGCTATATAGGGAGCAAAAGAAAATTGGCCTACGAAACTCAAGAGTCTCATTCAGTATTTTTCTGCATTTCCTTTCGTGATTGTCATCCACACTGCACTGCAACATAGCCTACTACAAAAATATGTCGAAAAAACACAAGGTGCAAGGTAAGTCGAAAAAAGGTGAACTTCGATCTGTCAAATTTGGGGACCGGGGACCGAATGAAGTACTAGAAGTGTTCCCTGGTTTGAGCCCAAGTCCTCCTCCTCCTCTCTTCTTGGCGTAACGTCCTCACTGGGACAAAGCCTGCTTCTCAGCTTAGTGTTCAATGAGCACTTCCACAGTTTTTAACTGAGAGCTTCCTCTGCCAATGACCATTTTGCATGTGTATATCGTGTGGCAGGCACGAAGATACTCTATGCCCAAGGAAGTCAAGGAAATTTCCTTTACGAAAAGTTCCTGGACCGACCGGGAATCGAACCCGTCACCCTCAGCATGGTCATGCTGAATACCCGTGCGTTTACCGCCTCGGCTATATGAGCCCAAGTGCTACGGCTTAATTTGGACTTTGCCCTAATCAAATTCCTGGAAAAACTTCTGAGAAAAAAACTTGGAGCAATATCCGGACAAACTTTTGCATTTATTTCTACAGGCATCGTTAAATGAATTGCTACGAGAATTGACGATGGAATCCATGTTTGAATTCCTGAAGTGGTTTGTGAAAAAAATACCTGCAAGAATTCCTGAAGAAACTTCTGGACAGGCTTGTATACATTCGACACTTTTCACTACCATCGTTTCGTTGCCGCGGTCGGGTGTCAGCTTGCTTTGTTTCATTCGAGCGCGACCGCTACCTCTTACACACAACACGAACGGCAGATCAATAAACAAAAAAATGGATCAAATCAACGTCGTCTGACACGATGACATTTGTTTAATTCCAGCTTTTCGCAAGATTGCAGCCAATTCTGATTAGGATTGGTATAATATTAGTTTATTCGTGTTTGATAAATCGATTACGATACATACATTTATCCAAAACAGCTCTCTTTATGGGAAAGACAGAAATAACAAACACCGAACCATCTCCCGAAGACGCAATCGTAGTCAAGCGCATTCATTTGACATTTTTGTTCCGTACAGTAGTATGATCGCTTGTGTTGTGAATGTTGGAGACAAAAGCAGCCGAATATCGACGAAAAGGTGTTAAAGACTGTGATCGCTAACAAGACTGCTCCTGGAAAGCCTTAATCAAGAAATCTTTGAAGAAAAATCTACAGAAATCCTAGAAAGTTTGAGTGCTACTTACTTAAGAGTATTTTCTAATGAATCTCTGGAGGATTTCCTAAATGAATCCCTGGAAGAATTTCATTAGAAAATTTGGGGAGACTTTCCAAAGCACTCTTTAGAGAATTTTCTAAAGTTAACCTCAAATTTCTGATGGAATTCTGAATTTCTGATTATTTTACGTAATTTCTAAAGAAATCTATGCAAGATTTTTCATGAAACTCCGGAGGAACTCTCAAAATAATCAATAAAGAAAATTATAAGAGAATCCGTTGAAGGATTTTTGAATAAAACTCCTGAAGGCATCAATAGAACAATTTCAAATGGATTAAATGGAAGATTTTTTTTAAATGTGCTGAAAGAATCCTTGTAGGAATTTCAAAAGCAGTTCATAGAAAATTTTCAGAAAGAATTCCCGGATGAATTTCTCTGGGTATTCCAGTATTATTTTCATGAAAAATTCTCGAGAAGATTTCGAAAGCCAACTTTGGATGAATTTCTAAAATAATCTTTGGAAAAATCTCTAGAAGAATTGTTTAAGGAATCCCTGGGGTACTTACTAAATCTCAAGGAACCCCTAGAAGATTGTCTGGTAGAATTTATGTAGGAATTTTTGGAAGATTTTCTGAAAAAAAGCTCCCTGGATGATTTTGGAATATTATCTTAAGGAATCCTTGGAGAAATTTCTGAGATTAACAGTTCAGTATATAATAGGTATTATTACATCTTTAAAAAAGTCCATTAAAACAAAATGTTCTTAAAATGCCCATGCTCTACGCTCAATTTAAATAAATTGAAAATACAGTTTCATTCACTTTTTGGATTCAAACACAAACGTGTTTGACGAAAAGACAGTTTTATGCTTTTATTGGTTTTTTTTTAAATTAAGAAAAAATCAATGATTTTCTATTTTTAAACGAAAGAGCACCTTTTTCTGAGCCGCTATGATTTTTTTCAGATTTTTAGAACTTTATTTTGGTATCTAAAATCAATTTCAAAGAGATTTTTTGAAATCACTTTTTTACAGCTGGGCAACTTCATGACAGCTCCGCTCAGTACAAAATTCGACGAGGGGTGATTCGACAAATCGCTCCCATACAAATTTCAAATTGATTTTTAAATAGGTTCCCGGGTACCAAAATTGATGAAAATTTGGATTTCGACTCATTTTGGCATGCAGATGCAGAATATGGAATTATCTCAACACCACTAAAGAAGCCAATTGCGAGATTGCACCATTTGTGTGCTAAAGACTTTTCTAAAAACCTATTTAAAAAAATATATTTTCCTTAATATTTTTGCTGCTGCGTTCCTACTGTTGCGGTAGTGTTCCTATTCCCCAAAATCCCATATGAATTCAATGGGATACCACAACATTAGGAACCAAAATTAAATTTTACATCCATAAAAGGAACTATTGTTGGTGCAAGCGATTTATTATCGAAAACAAATAAAAAATGATAGTTTTCGTATTCATCCAAGCAAATTTGGATACAAAATTACCATAACGTTTCGAAACCATTCATTAAGTGGCACGATCTTTTTTTTTAATTTAACATTCACGTACCCGACCCCCGACAACTCATTTTAAAAATGCTGGCATTTTGTCAATTTTCATCTGATTTTTTTAAGTCGCCCTCAATCGATCATAAATTACTGCAAGCTTATTATATTGCAGTGGCCATGTGATATCCGGAACCATTCCGGAGATATTCCGGATTGCGCTGGGGTCAGGAGGTGGGGGAGGGTTCTATCTTGCCAAATAGCTAAAAGTGATTATTTCTTATGTAATTGTGTTTGCGAGGCCCCAGCGGAAGCTTTTCCAGGTGTTCCAAAGCGGCCACATCAGTTGGTCCATACTTTAGTAATTTTTTTCGGTCCCATCATCTCGAAATCATGAAGATTGATACGTCGCACGGCATGTTTTGCTTGCAAACCAGAAATGTCCCCGATGACACCGCCGTGGAATCTATGCTATATGTTCCAGGGTGGCCATATTAGTTAATACAGACTTCAGTCTATCGTTTCTGACTCAGTCATTCTATATCATGAAGATTGATATGTCGCACGGCATGTTTAGGTTGGAAGCCAGAAGTGTCCCCAATGAGGACCCGCGGAACCTGTCACGGGGGTCCAGATGGGTCAACTTACTGTCCGCGACAAAAATTTCGCTGAAAATCGATGATTCAAGCATAATAACATACGAAATAAAAACTTTTAGCCATTTTGGCAACCCCCTGACCCCAGCACAATCCGGAATATCTCCGGAATGGTTCCGAATATTGCATGGCCACTTGAGTGTAATAAACTAGCATCAATTTATGTTCGATTGGGGGTGACTTCAAATAATCAAATGAAAATTGACGAAAAGCCAACATTTTGAAAATGAGTTGTTGGGGGCCGGGTACGTGAAGGTAAATTTACACTTATACATACCACAATGATGGGCACACTTACCCTTTGCATCCTTAATTTTTTATACCTAGCAAATAAGATTAGTTTGCAAAGTTTCGAATTCGTTTTTTTTTATCTAGCGGCTAAGATTGTAAAAAATAAAACAGTTCTATAAGCCCTACCTACAAGAAATCAACCCTTGGTGACGCTATCCCACGAGATCTGACAGCCCTGCGCTTGCGGTCCGCGAGGGGGGTTGAGCAATGAGCAACCTCGCGCTGCAGAACAGATTGACGCCCGGCGTCAGACAAATAGCGAACAACAGAGAAACTGCGACGGGGATGAAAATTAAAACTATTTTTGCAATTTTCTTCATTATCACATCGTTGTTGTTGTCGTTCGCCGCTTCCCTCCAGTACCCACACCCCACCGCATTCCGTTGCCATTGTCTACCACGGTCGTCATCATATTATTCTGCGCTAGGCGGTTGCTAGCTGCGCTGCTGTAGCTCGCGGGCTGTGCACACTGTTTTCGCGTGCACTTGATCTATTTTCCGACGGAAAGCGAAAATGAGTAAGCGAACGAGAGGCTTCTCGTGGCTGCGGATGTCAGCTGGCTGGCACGGCGCGGTTGAACGGATCGTTGGAAGCCTAGGTATTTCTCGTTCTCCGCGAGCGAGGAGCTAGCTGGCCTGGCAGATGTCGACGGCGAAATTCTGCCTGGTGCGCGTGGAAATGAAAAGCGCGCGCATTTGCAAGTAAGATCTTTCCGTCACGAGAATGACGTCCGCTGTTTTCCAATGCAATGCAATGGTTGAAGCGGTGGTGTGGCTTCGGAAGAACGCAAAATGCAGTCTGAACAGGGTATATCTACTGGTGGCAGCCAGGAACGCAGGAGGGTGGTGGCAATCGAAGGGGTTAGGCACGTGGGGGTGGTGAATAGTAATTATAAAATTTATTACATCTCATCACGGGCTTTACTACGGGCGGCAAGCGGGATGACAGCTGACACCGAGATTGGGGTGAAATTGGACGGGAATTAACTGTGCTTATTGTCTCTGTCAGGTCTGGTCGTCACAGGGTGTCTTAAGATAGTGCTCAATTACAGTTTTGTAACGAAGATGTTGCCTCACAATTAATATGCTAATGGAATGGACTTTAAAATGAAATGTTGATCACAGTTAGAGGGTTTTAATACACCTAGCGCCGTATATCGAATTGAACGTTGAAATTTATTTAAAACGATTCCTTTTGGTGCGCTTCAACAGAATAACTCCTCTTGAAATTTCTAAAGGTATGTCCAAAGAATCAAGCCCGTGCACAAGGGGGGGGTTTTGGGGGTTTTTTTTTTTTTTTCCTTCTAAACCATAGGGGGATAATCTGCTCAACAGACACCCTAACAGAAGGTTAGGGTAGTGTAGGTCTGACAGGCCGTCTTCTACAACATAAGTAAAATCCAGGACTACTCTCTCCTCGTACCCACTAAACCATTCCTATGGTCGCCAAACCCTACGTCTCTCCGGAACCACCAAGAAGGTATTGCTTCAGAGAGGGGCTAGTGCACATCGCACCCACAAGGTTAGCTGCGTAGCCTGCAGCAACGAACATCGATGACTCGCTTTGGAGAGTCCATCACGGTAGCATGCTGGCGCTTAGCCAGTTTCCCGAGTGGTCCTCGCCACTCCCTTTGTCCTCGGAAGGCGGGCAGGGTCAACCCCGCCCGCGCTCTACTGCTGAGCGGACATCAAGAACTGATGCCCACATGCAACCCGATCTGACCTGCCCGCAAAGGAAGGGTATCACTACCCTTCAGGCCCTATCAGATGCATCCGTAGGTTGCAGACAGCAGGATCTCACCTACCCCGACCCTTGCCGGGGACCCCTTTCCAACCGCGGGCTCGGATCCAACCCAGTAGACCGACGCCACGACAGCACCGCTACCGGGACTTCCTCTCCGCGGCCACTTAATCGTTGTAAGGGTCGATCTCGACCGCAGGGCACCGGTATGACCTACGAAGCCGACTCCGAACCCCTGGACCACCTCTTGTACTGCATCTGGACTAGCCATTCTCCGAGTCCACGCGCCACCTCCTCTGTAGCTCCCAGACGATGTGGGTAATAGCCGTTGAAACGGCGTTCCAGCCAAACTCATCCCTACACATCCTCTGGACCACGTTGTCCGGAGTTGTGTCCTCCCCGCATGTGGCAAGCATGCGGTCACGCATTGTGCGAAAACGCGGGCACACGAACAAAACGTGTTCCGCCGTTTCCTCTAAACCATTGCACACTGGGCATTCGGGAGAATCCGCATGCCCGAAACGGTGTAGATACTGTCGGAAGCAACCATGACTTGTAAGGACCTGTGTCAGGTGGAATGTGACTTCCCCATGGCGCCTATTAATCCAACTATCTACCCTCGGTATCAACCTATGGGTCCACCTTCCTTTGGTGGAACTGTCCCACGCGCGCTGCCATTTGACCATAGAGGCCATCCTGACAGTCCTGCGTATGCCTCTTGTGCCGCGCATTTCGAAGCACTCCATGTCCTCACTGATAAGAATGCTGATAGGCACCATACCAGTAATGACGCAGAGAGCGTCGTGTGACACGGTACGGTACGCGCTCGCAACCCTCAGGCACATAAGCCTGTAAGTACTTTCCAGCTTCCGTCGGTAGCATTTAGTTCTTAGCGCGGTGCCCCACGCCGGGCCGCCATACCTAAGTATGGATGTAGCAACACTAGCCAGAAGCTTGCGCTTACTGGCGTACACCGCAGAGCTATTGGACATCATCCGGGACAGTGCCGCAATAGCTGTGGAGGCTCTTTTACAGGCATAATCGACGTGGCTACCGAAGGTAAGCTTGTCGTCGATCATCACGCCCAAGTGTTTGACGGAGCGCTTTGACAGGATAGTGCACTCTCCTACACTGATCTCCGTCTGCTGCTCCGACTTCAGGTTGTTAACAACCGTCACCTCTGTCTTGTGGTGAGCCAGCTCCAGTTTTCTGGACCGCATCCACGCCTCCACAACCTTGATCGAGTGGTTGGTAGTCAACTTTACCTCCTCGATCGTTTCACCGTAGACTTCGAGCGTAATGTCGTCGGCAAATCCGACAATCACCACTCCCACTGGATACTCTAACCTCAACACCTCGTCGTACAAGACATTCCATAACACCGGACCCAGGATGGAACCTTGCGGGACTCCTGAGGTTATGTGAAAGCACTTCCGACCCACCTCCGTGTCGTAGACTAGTACACGATTCTGAAAGTAACTTCCGAGAATCTTGTACAGGTACTCCGGTATCCCCAGACGCAAGAGCGCATCGGCAATAGCAGACCAGCTGGCGCTATTAAACGCATTCCTTACATCCAGAGTCACTACCGCGCAAAAACGAATTCCCCTCCTCTTAGGCTCGAGTGCTTTCTCGGCGGTTTTTGTAACCGACAAGATAGCGTCTACGGTGGACCTCCCCTTCCGGAAGCCGTACTGGTTACTCGAAAGACCATTTTCGCCCTCGGTGAACCGCAACATTCTATTGAGGATGATCTTTTCGAGCACCTTCCCCGCCGTGTCAATCAAGCATATTGGTCTATATGCCGACGGGTCTCCGGGTGGTTTCCCCGCCTTTGGCAATAGTACCAGGCTCTGCCTCTTCCAAGCTTCTGGGAAAACTCCCTCGTCCAGGCATTTCTGCATAGCAGACCTGAACATCTCGGGAGCATCTGCAATAGCTACTTTTAAGGCCAGGTTCGGAACTCCGTCCGGACCTGGGGCCTTACCTACGCTAAGGGACTTAGCTATCCCCGCAAGTTCCACATCGGTGACCCTCTCCTCATCGCCAGCCCCAGTCCCCGGCTGTCCTACAAAAGGAGGCCAAGGACTAGGATCATGACGCGGAAAAAGTCCTCCAATGATCCCCTCCAACATCTCTGGAGATTGCTCTGTAGGAGCCATCACACCTCTCGTCTTGGCCATAACGATTCTGTAGGCGTCACCCCACGGGTTCGTATTGGCACTCTGACAGAGACCCTCAAAGCAGGCCTTTTTGCTTGCTCTTATCTCGGTCTTAAGCGCGGCTTTTGCAGCGGCGAACACCACCCGCCGTTCGTTTCGCTCTTCCTCTGATCGTGCTCGCTGCATCCGCCGCCTAGCCCGTAGGCAGGCGCGGCGCAGGTCCGCAATCGCGTCGGTCCACCAGTAAGCCGGTGGCCTCCCATTTCTAGGGTGGACTCGCCTAGGCATGGTCGCATCACACGCACGTGAGAGCACCGCTACCAGCTCGTCGCCGTCTAAACCGATTAAGTTTCGCTCACGGCGGAGCGCCTCCCTAAATACCCCTTCGTCGAAGTATGATGTCTTCCACCTGCGAGGGCTTGGCCTTGGCCTAGCCGCCTCTTCTTCTATCCGCTGTCTGCTGTTATTGTAGTCGATACTGTAGCGAACCGCCAGGTGGTCGCTGTGAGTGTAGCCATCATCTACTCTCCAGTTCGAACTACTTGTTAGGCCAGGACTACAGAAGGTCACGTCAATAATTGACTCCGCTCCGTTTCGACTAAAGGTACTCCTGGTACCGACATTAGCCAAGTCGACATCTAAGATGGCCAGTGTTTCTAGCAGGATCTGACCCCGCTGGTTCGTGAAACGGCTTCCCCATTCCACGGCCCAGGCATTAAAGTCGCCCGCTATTACCACCGGCCTTCGCCCTGTTAGCACGGTCGTTAAGCGGTCCAGCATTTGCGTGAACTGCTCGATCGGCCACCGCGGAGGCGCATAACAGCTACAGAAGAAGACCCCGTTTACTTTGGCGACCACGAAGCCCTCATAGGTAGTAGACACCAACTCCTGAACGGGGTATTTACCCGTCGTCCATATCGCCGCCATTTTTCTGGTCCCATCCGCGACCCAGTTGCCGTTGCCGGCGGGTACTCGGTATGGGTCCGATATGATGGCGATATCCGTCTCCCACTCAGAAACTGCCTGACAAAGCAGTTGCTGAGCCGCATCACAGTGGTTCAGGTTCAGCTGCGTTACCTGCACTGTGATTTGTTGTTCACTGCGGCTTTCTTGAAGGCCGGGCACCTTGGACCACCCATCGGATGTCTGTTGTTCGAGGATTTCCCGGTACAGATCATGCAGATGGGCGGACTCGTGCAGCTTTGGGCCTTATGACCTTCAGCGCCGCATCGCCTGCACAGTTTGCGCCTGTCGGGGCCTTTGCAGTCCCACGACTTGTGTCCTGGTTCCAGACACCTAAAGCAAACCTCTGGTGGCTCGTGGAATGTCAAAGGACATACGCACCAGCCCACCTTTATCCGCCCTACTTTAACGGACTTTTTAACGTCCGCCACAGGTAGCTGAACCAGAGCTATCTGTGTCCCTGCTGGCCCCTTCCGCAGCCTGACGGCTGTGGCGGCCACCTGAACATCGCACTGTTGCCGCAGTGCCGTGACGAGCTCTTCCGCTTCGGTGATCTCGTCTAGGTCTTTGACCTTCAGAGTCGCCTCATGCGTAAGAGCCCTCACCTCCACTCCATCACCAAGGACCTCTTCTGCCAGCCTCTTGTAGGCGGCGCCCTTGTGATCCTTCTCGCGCTTAAGCTCCAGGATCATTTCGCCCGTACGAGTACGTCTGATACTGCGTACGTCGGCTCCAAGACCCTCGAGCTTGGCGTCGCACCTCATCGCCTTCAAGACGTCCGAGTATTTCGACTGTTCGGTCTTGATGACGATAGCGTCACCTTTTTCGCGCCTGGCACCTGCCTTTTGGGGGTTAAACCCTCCCCATTACCGACGTTTCTTACACTAGGCGCCCCTCCGCCTTTTGCCAAAATTGTGAAAAACCCCTCCCTTGGCGCCACTTCTGTGCACGGGCCTGCAAAGAATTCCCTTGAGGCTTTGATGAAAAGAAAGTAATGATAAAAGGGCTTAGAATGTAGCCAAAGCGGTGAATGAGCGGATATTTGGTAATACCACAGACAAACGGACAAATTACTTATGTAGAAGAAAATTGTTCCAAAGCATCGTCAGGCATCACACTCTGTAATGCGCAAGCATTGATTTAAAGGTGTGGTATCCCTTAGCTCTATGTAACATTTTAGCAGGTTTAGACTCCCCCGTGACGTAATCCATTAACCCTTGCGTTACTGACCCCCCAAAATATACACAGTGGAGCACCTTATACATCAAAACTGATCAAAATTATATTGACGTATTTTCGCAACCCAAAAGAAACCCAGATTAGTAATGAAAAGTATATTTCATAGTTTTCAATGAATTTTATAACAATAAATTCATCTTGCAGTGAGAAACAACTAATATAATCGACTTCATCAAGATTTTAGATTCATTCGCCTAAAAAGTGGCCCAACTGTGGACAATTTATTAGAAGTAGATAAAACTTGATCAGTTAGAAAAGGGTAATCATTGGGGTAATCTATAACAACGTTGGGTTTCAGGAACAGCAAAGGTTTGTGGAAATGTAAGAAGCTAATGCAATGTAGGCCTTGACTTGGCCGGTTGGATTTTTCCTGCGTCTGACAGTTTTCTCTCGTTTCTGGAGTGAAAATTTTCAAGACTACGACGGTTGAATTTGGCGGATTTCTGGTGGCATCGGATTGTAGGCGATTGGTTTTGGTGTTTCCGAAGGTGGTAACTTAAGGATTTGCGGTCTTGGAGAAGGAGGAAATTTGAAGCTTCGTTCGTTTGCGGTTCCGTTCGTTAGCGGGTGGAGTTCGTTGAACTGTAGTCGGAGTTCGAAGCTAGTCAACTTCAAGTTTGTTTTTCAATTCATTGGAGAAATTATCAAGAAGGAAATTTCAAGCTTCTTATCGATTATTGTTCGACGGTGGTTTGGATTCGTTGACCTGGGTTCGGAGTGTGAAGCGGCTGAACCTTCAAGCTTTTATCGAAGTTGTTTGGTGATGTATACTTTTATTTTTAGTTTTTTGTTATAATTTTTATTTTTTATTGTACTCCTTTTACTAATTTACCCCCGTCATTTTCCTATTATGGAAACTGACGGGGATGGAACAATGCCTGCGAAGAATTTGAATTCAAAGAAAAATTCTTCCAAACCTTTTCATATGTTGATATGTTTTCAATCCTTCAACAATTTTTGGTCCTTTTGCTGTATATTTTCGGCAAAAGAAAAAACCAATAAATGTTTTGTTAATCTCTGCAGAGTTTTACAAACGATTCACATCCGTGAAGGAAATTTAAAAAATTTCTTTGGATAAGTTGAGAATTATTTTTGGTTCTCATGATTTTTATTTTCAATTTTTTAATCAAATTTTTCTAATTTTTAAATCCTGATGTTCGCGATTGGTGTATCAGTTTTGATTGCGATTGTGATGACAAGAACGTTGGTGTGTTCCAGTTAACCGGACCATTTAATAGTCCAAGGCAGAAAAGAAGGAGAAGAAAGTTCCGTGTGCCGTGTTTGTCGGGAGTTTCGCGCAGAAAAAGTGTTTTATGCATCAAAATGTACGTTGGTGTCGTAATAGCTCTAACCGGAAGTATTGTTTTGCGGCTCTGATCAAAATTGAACTTTCGAGGACGTTCAAAATAAAAATGCTCCGTGCATCGCCGAAAACGTGGCTACGCAATGACTGCGCAACTCCCGCTGGAGCTGGTTGGAACTCTGGTTGATGTGGCGTTTCCAGTTCACTATCGAATTTTGGGAGCAGGAGGCAGAGGCATTTCTGTGGTTGAAACAAGAAGGATCAAGCGTTTAGGTTGAGGTTGGTGTACCTGTGGCATGCTCCAGCTGCTATTCTTGGAGAAAACTATTGGAACGATTCGAACTATCGTATGGGTGAGATTGTTCTTTTTTTTTCAACATGTAGTACAAATGATTTATAAAGGTTAACTTCATAATCCCCCATACTCTCTCAGGTGTAATCAGGTAATTTATTTTTATTGTATTCCAATATTTTCCACTATATATCGTTACTTACGCTCTTTCGCAATATCATTCTGTTTTATAATATTCTAAAATTTTAATGTTCATATTACTGGGTCTACACACACACGGGGAGGGGTAGCCTACGGGAGTTTTATGAACTGATGACCGGACTTAAGTTCGTGGAGTAGCCAGTCTTTTGTCATGAGCTAGCAACTTTTTGTTGACTACCGAAGGAATTCAGCGATTTTAACTCACCCTGCTACAACAAACCAACAGGTAGATCATTCCCTTCCGGAATGATTCTGCAGCCATAGGTAATCCTTGCGATGTTGGTGGGTACACTTTTAACATCATCATCAACATCATCATCATGTAAGAAGCTAATGCAATGTATTGAAGAAAACTGTGACGAAGGTTGAGGTTGCAGATCCAAACAATTCGTCTGATATTCCGTATGCATATCGGATGGCTGAAGACGATATACAATACATGTCTATTCAAATATGGATGCTGGAGAGCTCAGTATGCTTATCTGACCGGCCTTTTTTTGAAAATAGAGTGTTCTTTTAAAAGTTGCTGGAGCATTTGCAGTTGGCGCTGACCCCAAATCATATTTTGATAATTAATTTTCCCTTCTTTTTATCATTGGCTGTAAAAGTCTGTTGCGGTGTAGCTGTAGTAGTTTTTATTTGAGAATTCCCCTTCTTTCATGCTATGGCTGTTTTTTTTTCGAAGTTATAGTTATTGCTATGAAAGCCATAAGTAATCTAAAATTATCTATTCTTTCAAGTGTACACTGTTCTTTCAAATAAACAATATTATAAACCCACAAAGTTCGATTTCATCACAATGCATTTGGTACCGAATACTTGCCCCAGACCGCGTCAACTCAACATAGTGATATCCTCACTTGTTCGGAGATTTTCCCTTCTTCTTTTTTCTAGAGGAATTCCAGGAAAAATCCCTGAAGCAATTTATGGAGGAATTCTTGGAGGAATTCCTGAAAAAGTCTCTGAGGAAATCCCTAGAGGTTTTCCTGGAGAAATAGATGACATAATTTCTGAAAGATGTTCAGCATCAATTCCAGTAAAATTCCTGATGGAATTCTTGAAGAAATTCCTGGAGTAGTATCTAGAGAAATAACTGGAAAAAATCCTGGAGGAATGCCTGGTGTGATGGTTAGAACCTGAGATCGAATCACACTCCCGACAAACTCACAAAATGTGAGTTCTTCCTTCGGAAGGGAAGTAAAGCGTGGGTCCCGAGATGAACTGGCTTAAGGTTAAAAATCTCGTTAATACAGAAAAAAATAGAACTATCGGATGAATGCCTGATGGAATCTGTAGAGGAATTCTGGGAGATTTCTATTTATATTTCTATTATTTCTATATTTCTGGAGAAATCGTCGAAGGAATTCTTGAAGGAATCCCTGGGGAAATCAATGGAAAAAAATTGCGGTGAAATCTTTGAAGCAATTCCTGGAATCCCTAAAAAACCTGAAGATATTCCTGGAGAGTTCCTGGAACAATTTCCGCAGAAGGAATTTCTGGAGGATTTCCTGGAAATTTTTTGGAGGATTTTCAGAAGGAATTTTCGATGGATTTCCTAGAGGAATCCCTGAGAAAATCCCTGGAAAAAGTCGTGGAGAAGATCCCTGAAGCAATTCCTGAAGGAAATATTCCTGCAGAAATCTCTGAAAAAATCGTGAAGGTATTTCCGAAAAATTTCCTGGAAAAATTTCTTAGAAACTCCAAGAGGATTTACTAGAGAAATTCCAGGAGAAGTTGATGAAAAAATTTCTGAGGGGGATCCAGGAGCAATTCCTGGATCAATTCCTGGATCAATTCCCGGAGAAATTCATGGAGGAGTTCCTGGAGAAATCTTGGAGGAATGCCTGGAGGTATTCCTGTGAGAATTGCTGGAGGAATCTCTAGAGGAATTTTTGAAACAATTACTGGATGATTTTCCAGAGGATTCCCTAGAGTACCTATGAGGGAAATTTCTAAAGCAATCCCTTGAGAAATTCTGGAGGAATTTCTACTGACATTTCTTGAGGAACTCCTGGAAAAATCCTCAAAGGAATAACTGAACGAATCCCTGGAAAAATTCGTGGAGAAATCTCTGGAAAAATCCATAAAGAAGTTCATGGAAGAATTCTTAGCGGAATTCCTGGTGGAATTCCTGGAGGAATCCCTACAGCAATTCCTGGAGGAAATTCTGGAAGAATTCCTGGAGGAATCCCTGGAAAAATTCCAGAAGGCATTCCTAGAGAAAATCCTGGACGAATTTCTAGAGAAATCCGTTAAGCATGTCTCGCGGAAATTCCTGAATGCATTACTGACAGAACTTTTGAAAGAATTCCCAGTTTAATTCCTGGTGAAATTCTTGGAGATATCCCTGAAGAAATTCCTAGGGTAATTTCTGGAGGAATTCTTCAAGGAGACCCTGGAGAAATTCCTGGATGAAATCCTGGAGGAGTCCCTGAAGCAATTCCTGGAGGAATTTATGAAGGAATTGCAGGAGGAATCTCTGAAAGAATTCCTGGGGAAATCTCTGCAAGAATGCAAAGAGAAATCTGTGGAAGAATTCCTGGAAGAATGTCTAGGCATGCATGGTGGAATTCTTGGGTAGTTCCTGGAGAAATCTTTGAAGGAATTCTAGAGGAAGTCTCTGGAAAAATCCTTGGAGGAATTCCTTGAAAGATTCCTGAATGAGTTCTTGGGGAATTCCTGGAGCAATTCCTGGAGGAGTCACTGAAGCAACTCCTGGAGGTATATCTAGAGAAATACTAGAGTCGGACATTGTCCTGAAGATGGGCTAGTCTCGCCCGAAACCGGTCGACAAAAGGTAATTTTTTAAATCTTTTCTTGACGATTGTAAGAACGATAAGTGTTGTCTTGTGTCGCGTCGCGTATTGTATGTGATACTTGCAGGAATCGCTGAAAGAATTCATGGAGTAAACTCTACAAAAATTCAAGGAAGAAGCCCTGGAGAAATTCTAGGAGGAATTCCTGTAGGAGTTCTTGGAGGTTTGCCTAGCTAGAGGATACCCTAGAGGAAAGCCTGTATGCAAGGATCGGTATATTCGCCTCACTCCATTCATATTCACTCCTCTTTGCTGAAGCGAATCGAGAAAGATGCAGCGAACGGATTGTCGTGATCAAACATGCAACCCCATCATCAGTGGGAAGCGAAGCGCAAGCTGGTTGACATGGATATTCGTTGCCGATCGTCGCAGTTTCGATCGCAAGCGAAAGAATGAATGGCGAATGGTGACGAATGCTGGTGAGCGATCGAAGCGGCTATTATCAAAACTAGAAGAGAATTACAGCATGTAATGTATACATTTTTAGTGTATTGTTGTTGAAATGCTAGATTAGCAAAGAAAATAATTAACATATTTTGAAAACTTCAAATATTCGTACGCGCAATATCACTCACGAATCGCATCACCGCTCGATCGCTTGCGATGCGAATGTGGACAAATGTTTAAATTCCATGTGTGGCTTCCCATCGTTCGCCGGTGTTCGCTGTCGTCGCTGACAAGCAAACGCATAAACTAAAGCGACAACCGTTCGCTGCTGACTGTATTCGAATGTGGAAGAAGATGAAAACTGGAAATCAGGAACCCTGCCTGTAGGAATTCCTTAAGGAAACACCAGAAGAACTACTGGGGAAATCTGTAAAGGAATTCTTAGAAGGATTTCTGGCGGAATATCTGGAGGAATTCCGGGAAAAATTTCTGGATGAACTCCCAATTAAACTTCTGGAGGAATCTCCTAAGAAATTCGTAGGGGAATACCAGGAGTAATCCCCGA
Source organism: Aedes albopictus (assembly GCF_035046485.1). Lineage (NCBI taxonomy): Eukaryota > Metazoa > Arthropoda > Insecta > Diptera > Culicidae > Aedes > Aedes albopictus. The sequence goes on along the minus strand of NC_085137.1, from coordinate 174,930,891 downwards.
AAAAATCTCAGATGGAATTCTTTGAGAAATTCTGAAGAAATCCTTAGAAGAGTTCGTGGAGGAATCCCTGAAGCAGTTCCCTAGAGGGATTCCTTAAGAATCTCCAGAAGGAATCCCGGAAGCAATTTCAAGAGGAATTCCTAAGGGAATATCTGAACAGTTCGCGGAGGAAGTACTAAATAAATTCGTGGAGGCGTTTCTTAGAGAATACAAGGAGGAGTTCCTGAAGGAATCCTAAGTAGAGTTCTGGGGGCATCTTTGGAGGATTTTATAAAATATGTTGTTCCAGAAAGAATCACAGAAGGAATTTCCAAGTGAGGTCCTGGCAAAATTCTTGGAGGAGTCCCTGGAGGTATACTAGAGGAAAACATCTGACGACCCGGGGGGGCACGCTGGAGATTTATCCAGGGATTCTTCCAGAATAAACTCATGGGATTCCTGCAGAAGCTCCTATTGGCCATCATTCGGGAGTTCTAGCTGCGATTTCTCAAACAACTCCTGCTGCGGTTCTTCCAGCAATTTCTTCTAGAACTCCTCTAGAAGTTCTAACTGTGGTACCGTAAACCGGGGTCAAATTGATCTCCGGGGCGAAATTGATCAGACGATTTTTTATTAGATAAAGCCTACTTCAAATAGTTTCCGTACAAATAGAGTAAGGTGGGGCAAAAGTTCGACCTTAGTTGATAATTCGACCTATTTCAAAAAATCGAAGCAGATAAAAATAAATAAATACCGTGTGGTGATTCTACCATCCATGAGCTAAAATTTTGCTGAACAAAGTTACGCCAAACGTCTTTTCAATTTTGAGTTACAACACTTTTTGTATGTGTGTGTTTTATTCGAACTCTTGCCCCACCACTGGGGCAAAAGTTCGAATCTAGTGTTTGTGGAATTTCGCTAACCGTAGCACACTATTTTGACACTTTGGTAATAGGAGTACCTGAAACCACTTGATATTTGATGTTAGAACTGGAATACACTTTAAAATTCGATTTGGATTTTACCCAAATCAGGGTTAAATTTACTACACCAAAAATTAGTAGTTTTCCGCCAAATTCAGATAAAACAACATTTTTTTTCAACTTTAATCGAATTTTCTCACTAATTCCATCACTCTTAGAGATAATATGTACATTTTGCAGAATTATAGGTTTCTACCCAAAGTTGCCACACGACTCGAACTTTTGCCCCACAATTCGAACTTTTGCCCCACTATGTGTAAAATACGATTTCCAAATCTTTTTTGCAAAAAGTTATACATGCTAGAGCATCTTCAAAATATACCCAGTGTCGCCCCAAAATAAAATATCGAATTCGATTTCATTAAAATTTCATTCCATGCGTTGCAAGGGCCATCGCATGTTACAATTTTTTGATCAAAAACCAACATTTTGTCATAACTTCTCGAAATATTGATCAATTTTCATAATTTTTGGAGCGAAAGACTCTTTTTGAAAAAGGGTTCGAACAACCTTGACACCCGAAAGAAATAATTTGAATTGAGCTCAAAAACTTCAAAAGAAACTCTTACTCCACTCGAACTTTTGCCCCACTTTACTCTACCGTTTAGTATATGTTTCCAACTGTACGATACAAGAAAGAAAACTATTTAAAATATACTCAGCCTAACTGAAAACCGTCTGATCAATTTCGACCCGAAGATCAATTTGACCCCGGTTTACGGTACCTTCAGAAATTCTACTAAGAATTTTTCGAGATATTTCTTCAAACATTCTCGCTGGGATTCTTCGATGATTCTTCTAGTAATTTCTTTAAGGATTTTTCAAGAACTTCCTCCTGAGATTTTATCCAGAATTTCTCCAGGAAATTCCTCTCTGAATTCTCTAGCAGCTCCTGTTGGCCTTCCTCCGTGAAATCGAGCTGTGACCAACCTCCCCCTCCAGAATCCACCAGGCCCCATCCACAAATTTTTCATGACTTCTTCTTCTTCTTCTTCTGTATAGCTCTACGTTCTCACTGGAACTTGGCCTGCCTCTCTCCAACTTAGTGTTCTTTTGAGCACTTCCACAGTTATTAATTGGAGGGCTTTCTTTGCCTGCCATTGAATGAATTTTGTACCTTGTAAGGCAAGCACAATGATACACTATGCCCAGGGAGTCGAGAAAATTTTCCCGACCGGAACGGGAATTGAACCCGCCGTCTCCGGATTGGCGATCCATAGCCTTAACCACTAGGCTAACTGGAGACCCGTTTTCATGACTTTATAAATGGAAATCAGAACGAAATCTGAAAACCACTGTCTTAATGACAAACACAGATCTATAGTAGACATTCATTTGGTATAAAATGTGTTAAAATTGATAGTTTTTTTTATTCCTTGTTGGGTATATAAGTCACTGCGACCAGCTTTTAGATCTATTGTGACAAATGCCCCAGTTTTATTTGGCTATGTCAAGTTGACGTATCGCCATTGGTAGTAGCAATAATCGAACCTTGACTGTTAGCGTGATCCCAACACGGTGCTACAGTTCGAATGAAATGTACCACCGCATTGGGGTTTGTTCTCCAGACATCAAAGGGTTCTATCAGCCCCCTGTCGAAGAACCTAATTCTTTTAGCTGCAATTGCCGGGCAACGGCACAACAAATGTTCCGAGTCTTCTGTATCTATGCCGCAAAAGCGACACCTATCATCTTGAAGCTTTCCAATCAGCTTCAGATGATACCGGCTCGGACAATGACCTGTTAATAGGCCAGTAAAGGAACTGAAATCTTTTTTAGAAAGTTCTAAAATTTTGCGAGTGTTTGAAACGTTCGGCTTTATGAAACGTTTCGACTGCCTCGCAGAAGTGGTGTTTTCCCAGTTGGATTTTATTTTCTCATGTTCCCATGTTTTAAACTCCATTCTGAGAGAACAACCAGACACACCACAAAATGGTTCTGGTCCTATGAATTGATGAGACGATCCAAGTCTTGCTAACATATCGGCTTTTTCGTTTCCTTCAATTCCACAGTGCCCTGGAACCCAAAATAGCTTTACCTGATTGCGACAAGCTAATTGTTGAAGTGATTGAATACACTCCCAAACATGTTTAGAAGTGCATGTTGCTGATTTCAAAGCATTGAGAGCTGCTTGGCTATCAGACATCATGCAAATGGTTGAATGTCTGTAGTTTCTGCGTAAGCAAATATTACTGCATTCTAAAATCGCCTGAATTTCTGCCTGAAAAACTGTAGGCCATTTGCCCATAGGAATTGATATATTGATCCCGGGGCCAGTCACTCCTGCGCCTACTTGATCGTTCAATTTCGAACCATCAGTATAAAATACGATTGATCCTGGGTGTAGTTCTGGGCCACCATTTGTCCACAGATTTCGCCCTGGATTAATCACTTCAAAAGAGCGATCAAAATTGTATCTTTTGCTCATCCAATCACTATTATTAACGATTAGAGAGTCGATACTGATTGTTTTAAGAATACTGAGATGCCCTCTCAGGTCACCATCAAAGAGTTGTGTAGTTCTTTTGAGCTTCAATACACTCTTTGCAGCTTCTAATTGTACAAATTGATGCAGTGGAAGGAGGTGAAGTAAAGTGTCAAGCGCTTTAGACGGTGTACTTCGCATTGCACCAGTAATTGAAAGAGTAGCTAATCTTTGAAGTTTTTCAAGCTTTTTTTGTGCTAATCTTTCATTTGTTTTAGGCCACCAGACCAGTGACGCATAGGTAACTCTGGGTCTCACAATTGCCGAGTAAATCCAGTGGATCATTTTCGGTTTCAATCCCCATTTTTTACCAAAAGTTTTTTTACTGATCCATAGATCACTTGTAGCTTTACCAACTACCTGCTCAAGATGTAAACTCCAATTAAGTTTGCTGTCTAGATATACTCCAAGATACTTGACTGTATTTGAAAGTTCCAAAAAGGTTCCTTTCAATTTCAAATTAGTAATTGATAATTTTCTCCGTCGTGTGAACGGTACGATCGTGGTTTTAGAAGGATTTATGCTCAATCCTTCCTTATCGCACCACGAGGAGACTAAATTTAAAGCAGTCTGCATTCTGTTAGTGATAACGTTGTCATATTTACCACGAACTAATATGACTATGTCATCAGCGAAGCCAATTATTTCGAAGCCCTGCGCTTCCAGTTTTTTGAGGAGATCATCGACTATCAAAGACCACAATAGAGGTGATAGCACGCCTCCTTGTGGGCACCCTTTAACAGCTCTAACAGTAATAAATGAGCTGCACAGGTTAGATGATATCTCTCTTTTTGATAACATTTCTCCGATCCAATCAATAATGCATCTGTCAAAACCACGTCTTGACATAGCATTCCTCATTGAATCGTAAGATGTGTTATCGAACGCTCCTTCAATATCAAGGAACGCAGCAAGTGAGATCTCCTTTGCCTCAAAGGATCTTTCTAATTTTGTAACCAACTTATGAAGTGCAGTTACTGATGATTTGCCCTCTTGATATGCAAATTGATTTTGGCTCAATGGGCTTTTTGCTAAATATGACGATTTGATATACTCGTCTAGTAGTTTTTCCATTATTTTCAACATAATGGACGATAAACTAATAGGTCTGAAGGATTTTGGTGATAATTTATCCTTCTTATTTGCTTTGGGAATAAAAGTGACCCGCACTTCTCGCCAAGCTGTAGGAATGTAGCCTAATGATAAGCTAGATTGGAACATTTTAGTTAAAACAGGTGTTACAATTTCTTTTCCCTTCTGCAGTAGTACAGGAAAAATTCCATCCCTACCAGGCGCTTTGAAGGGTTCAAAAGAATCAATCGCCCATTTGACTTTTTGTTCTGTAAAAATTTCATTGGCCAAAATACATTCATCACTCCTGATGCTTTCTGTCCCAGTTGAATCATCATTATTTTGATTATATCTCCTGGTTTCATTACTAACAGTATGTGATGCAAATGTATTTTGGTCTTCAGTTGAAACAAGAATAGAACACGGGAAATGTGTGCTTATCATGGTTTCTAAAATTTCGTCTGCACTCTTAGTTAAAGAACCATCTTCTTTCCTAAGAGTTCCTAAACCTATTGAATGATCTTTGGCGAGGACTTTTTGCAGTCTAGCAGCAATTGGAGTACTTTCAATGTTTTCACACGTGTGCCTCCAATTTATCCTCTTTGACCTTCTAATTTCTTTGTTATAAAGAGTGAGGGATTCTCTGTATTGATCCCACTGTTGCGTTCTTTTAGCCCGGTTGAAAAGTTTCCGGGTTTTCCTTCGAAGTTTTTTTAATTTAGCGTTCCACCAAGGAACATCTCTATTTGAAGAGCGTTCTTTGGCAGTGCAACTGTCATGAAATGCTTGTTTGATCAAGCTAGAAAGTGTCGAAGCGCTTTCTTCAAGTTCATGACGAAAATTTGGATGGTTATTCAATATACCCATACCGTTTAGCAATTTTGATATGTAAAGCTCCCAGTTTGTTTTCCTGGGATTTCTTGTGATTTCTATGAGTTGATTACCAGCCTCATATTCAAACAATATTTGCTTGTGATCAGACAAAGAAATTTCGTCTGACACATGCCAATTACTGATTCTTTCTGAAAGTGTGAGACTACACAACGTTAAATCAAGAACTTCTTGCCTAATTGCGTTTGTAAAAGTAGGTTTATCGCCTCTGTTACATATGTCGATTTCATTTTTTGAGATGAAATCTAAAAGGTGTTCGCCTCTAGTATTGATGTTTGTGCTTGCCCATATTGTGTGATGAGCATTTGCATCGCATCCAATAACGAAAGCTTTATTGTGCTTTCTGCAGTATGAGACAAAAGCTGCTACTTCTGGAGGAGGTATATCATCCATATCTCCCGGAAAATATGCCGAAGCAATACAAATTTCCGTTTTTCCATGGATCGTAGGTACCTCCACCATGATTGCAGCTATGTCACGAGTTATAAATTGTGTAATAGGAATTGAATTTACTCTTCCATTTACGAGAATCGCAGCTCGCGGTGGATACTGCCCTTTACTATATATTAACTTAGAAAAATTTGTAGTTATTCCGCATATCCTACCATTATTTGTCCATGGCTCCTGGATAAGTGCTATATCCAGTTTGCTCTCAGAAAATGTTTTGCAAAGTACAGCTGTTGCTCCCTTTGCGTGATGCACATTTTCTTGAATGAACCTTATACTATTTTTATTTTGCATTTTGATCCTAGCTAGGACCCAAAATTTGTTGATTTCTTTCCGTTTATTGCATCAACAGAATTTGTAGTATGGCCAGGCTTAATAGGGTTTTATCGTTCTCTTTCGCTCTACATAATCCTGGGATTCTTACGTAGTGATCTATGATCATTACAATATCGCCAGTATTCTTGTAGGTTCATAGAGTCACTGTAGCCCTACGTATGCTTTGGTCTTCTACTACTTATCAACACTGAAAGGAAATAAACAAAACACAAAACAACACAAACAAAACAGAGAAAAGAGAAAAAAAAAACAATACAAAAAAAAATAAAGTTCAAAAACACACGAAACGGATAGTTTAAAAATATATGGTTTAAAATTAATAAATAGGTATAAATAAAAATGTATAAAACACACACACAGAATTAAAAAAAAAAATAAATAACAATATATTTTTTATTGTAGTAGGAGCCCCCACTGTAATTAATATCCATTATCTTGGCGGTGTAGAAACGCCAGAAACGTTGTGATTGTTGTCATCTCACTTGCACATAATAATGATCACTCAACAGTTTGCAAACAAAATGAAGAGGATTTTACTGTACTCAAAATAATACCGTTTGCTATGAATTTGTGCTCCGGTGATTTGTTGAACACATAAGAAGCCACAAGGGCAGTAGATTGTGGATGTCTGTTTTATTTGTCTCACACGCGAATGCGAATAAAACAAGTAAACACCACATAAATATTCAGCACGTTACACCGTTTTTTTTCGTTCCTTCTATGCTGATGAGGAACATAACTTGCATGCAAGACAATCTCCATGCGAAAATTGATCTCACATTCTCACTCACTGAGATCTTTTATTGTTTCTCCCTAGTTCACAGACTATCACTGGGAGTTAAAAACTAATAAAATAATTAATTTTCACAGCTATTCACCGCACTACATGCAAAAATGCAATTCTTGGCGCTTGATAATTCAATGCACCAACCACTCGAGAATTATAATAGCCACTTTCACTGTGATTTTTATAACTTCTTCGAGACGATATAAACCGCACTTTTGCAACAAGCAGCAGTGTTGCCAAAAATTGATAGTTATTGGAGGCTATTCTCAACTTGTCACATTTTACAAGACCATTGTTCAAAATGGGGAAACTCTGGGAGAATTTCGAAAGAGTCTTCTCTGGGCGAATTCGGGAAGGATTTCCTGCATAAATGTCTGAAAGCGCTTCTAGCATGCAAGTAGTACCTATATGTTTAAAGTAGGTAACAGTGACTGTGAAAGAATCACAGGATATAGGAAAGTGGAACCATCTCGGCAGGGGTCCTATTTTGGGCACTTTTCTGCTATAACTCAGCCAATTCTGAACCAATTGACACAATATTTGGAACGCGATGAGATACGCAAACTTTCAAGTCAATTGGTTTTGAATTGACTGAGTTGTAGCGAAGAGTGCCCAAAATACCGGCCGCTGCCCAAGTGGTTCGCTACCCTATTCCTGAAAAAATCGAAAACGGATTTCTGCAGAAACTACTTTGCAGGAGCTGGAGGGGGAATTATTGACGAAATTCATGGATGGATTCCAGAATAAATCAGTGGATGAACTCCTTAAAAATTTCTCGGAGATATTTATAAAAAAAATTTCGATGACTTCTTGGAGAATTTCCTGGCTTCAGAACCCCTTTAAAATTATCTTAAATTCCAATACAAATCGCTGGAGAAATTCCTCTATAAATCCTTTAAGTAATTCAAAAAAAATCAGGTAATCATGGAAAAAATCTTGTGTGAATCCATGAAAAAGATGATGGACGAGTTTCTGACCAAACCCCTGAATAAATTTTAAAAAAGATTCCGAGAAGGATTTCTGAAGAAACACTACAGGAATTCATGGAGCAATTTCTAAAAAAGCTCTCGGAGCAATCTTTATGAGAATTCCTGGAGAAATTCCTGCAGGTATGACTGTAGGGGTCCCTGGAGGAATTTCTGAAAGGATGAGTTCTAGAGCAATTATAGGAAGGAATTCCTGGAGAAATTTATGGAGGAATATCTGAAGGAATTCCTGGAGTAATTTGTGGCGGAATTCTTGATGTTATACCCTGGAGTCCCTGGAGTTATTCAGGAGTCCCTGAATGAAATCCTAAAGGAATCCCTACAGAAATCCCTGGAAGAACTCTTGGAGGAATGCCTTGAGAAATTCCTGGAGTCATGCCTGTACGAATTCCTGGAGGAATCTCTAAAGAATTTTCTAGAGAAATCTCTAGAGGAATTCCTGGAGGTATCCCTGTATGAAATCCAAGAAGAATCCCTAGAGAAGTCCCAGGAGGAATTCGTAGAGAATTTCAGGAGCCCATTCAGAAGGAATTCCTTGAGGTGCCTCTAGATCTAGAGGAATACTTGTAGGAATCTTTGGCGAAACGAATCCCTGTAGAAATTTTTAGAGGAATCCACGCAGTAAATCTCAGAGGGATCCTGAAAGAATTTCCTGGGGATTTTTTGGAAGAATCCTTGTAAGAATTTTTGGAGGAATCCCAGGAAGAATTCCTGAAGGAATCCAAGGATCAATTTCGGATGTAATTCTAGGTGGAGTTCCTGAAGAAATCCCTCGAGGCAGTGCTGAAGAAATCGAAACTGTGAAGAAACCGTTGAAATTCCTGAGGAAATCCTGAAGGAATCTCAAAAGGAGTACGTAGAGGAACTCTTGGAGGAATCCCAGTAGCAGTTCCTGAAGCAACCCCTGGAGGAGTTCCTGAAAAAAAACCAGGAGGAATCTCGGAAACAATCCCAAGATGAATTCTTGAGGGAATCTCTAAGCAGTTCCTTGAAGAAGTCTTGGATTAACTCTTGGAGAAGTTTCTGAAAGAATTTCAGGAGGCATTCTGGAAGGAATCCCAAGAAGAGTTCTTGGAGGCATTTTTAAAATAATCCTGGAAGTTATTCCTGAAAGAATCACAGAAGGAATTCCCAGGTGAATGCCTGGAGGAATTCTTGGAGGAATTTATGAAGAAACCCCATGATAAATCCCGGAAGCAATCTCAAGAGGAATTGCATAGCGAATCTCAGGAGAGATTTCTTAGCGAATTCCTTGAAGAATTTCTGTAATAATCCCTGGATAAAAAAAAATCTGAAGGAATCCATGTCTGCAGTGATTTCTGGACAAATTATTGAAGGAATACTTGGATAGACTTCTTAAGGATTTTTGTGCAATTTTTTTAAAGAAATTCCTGGATTAATTTTTGAAAAATATCTAGTAATTTTTTTTTGCTAGAATTTCTGGAAAACATCCCTGCAAAAACACTTCGAATGATTCCAGATGGACCTTTTGGAGCAATATCTAGCGAAATTCTGAAGGAATACCTGCAGGCCTACCTTAAAAGATCTCTGAAGAAATTCCTCAAGGAAACCTCGAAAACAGCATTTTAACAATGACTGGGAAAACTTATAAAGATATCCCAGGACAAATCCCCGAATAAATTTATGGTTGAATCCCTACATGAATTCTTGAAGAAATCTCTGGAGGAACTCATGATAGAATCACTGCAGTAAGCTATGGAAAAATCATGGAGGAATTGTTCATACTCATATAGTTAACGTAACTAGAAACAATTCTATTTTGTTGAAATTGTCCAGATAATGGTTGATTTTCGAACGAAAAATAAACCATATCTTGAAAATTTCACAAAATATAACTAATAGAATTTCTTTCAAAACAAAAATTTTTTTTTGGGAATTTTTCCAAACTTCGTAAATAGTAAACTTTTTCAACCGATTTTTCTCAACAGTGGAAACTTCTGTGGAAAACAATTTTCTTTTTGTAGTTTAATAAAAATAAAATAAAATGTTCAAAGTTTTTTTGACTCATAATCTTTCAAATACCTGGGATTTCGAAAACGGACGTAAATTGGCGGAGATATGAGCTTAAAAATTACAAATTTCAGAGGGAGTGACCACAAATTTTCGATAGGGAGTAGACGAATGCAAAAGTACTAGAATTTCAAATAGCTATCGGTTAAAACTACTGAAGTGCTCGAAAAACCGGTTTTGTACCGTTGAGAAAGCAACGCTAGAAATAAGTAGAGGAAGACTCTAAAGGACCACGCCACCAAGAAACATAACAGTACTATAATTCATATGTAGTAAATTTTCAGAAAATTGGGGAGACAGTTCACTAATAAATATATAGCCCCACCATTCCGTAACTTCAACCCTTTACCTATATAGCCACCAAAGCGGATAATTGCGAAGCAATCTTGTAACTGCTCTTGCTGGAGTAGCAAAAATCTATTTTCTTTTCATTTATATTCATTACCTTTGTGTACCTTTTCGTGCCGTCGTCTATCATTCCGGTCGGCTGCTCTGGCGTTATCCGGAAAATGGTCCCGTCCAGGTGAACGACATGGGAATGCAGCAGTGCCGTTCGACCAAGGTGCAGATCCTGGGCGCCCCGCAGCTCCGCGTGGACCCTCCGAGTGTGACCGTTTTCCGAGGCGAATCACTGCTCATTCGGTGTCTGTCCCAGGACTCGGATCAACAGTACGGTACCCTCGGGTACAGTTGGACAAAAAACGGTGCGCTCTTCCAGTCGGATCCGACCGCCGAAATGTGGGAAGACCTCTACCCGGACGGCAGCATTCTGAAAGTGAAAAATCTCCAGGTAAATGAAGACAAATGCCAAACGGTATTTGGCAGAGAGCGTGCTACTAATGGATCCAATTTTGCTACTACCGTTTTTCGCTTCCTTTTGCAGAAATCCGTTGTCTACACCTGTATCGTATCGAACTCCGTTGCACCGATATCGAAAAGCGTCCACGTGACGGTGGTCGAGCCGGGAACCGTGACATTGTGTCCGAAAGTTTCCGACTATGGCGTAAACTGGCCGGCCAGTGCATCGGGGCCCGCCGTTTTGGCCGATTGCCCAGGCCGGGGAGAAGGTCAAGCCAGGAGGATCTGCGAGCAGCGGGACTTTGGGCGTCCGGAATGGCTTACACCGGACTTTTCCCAGTGCGTTCCGGACGCCGTCAACGAAATCGAGAGAGAGGTAAGTTAGTGTTTATTTAAAAACAACGCACAATGGACCGGTGAGCAAATTTTGGAAATGGGAAGCACTTAAGGAAAATCGGTTATAGGGTCTTGTACCATTTGGGCAGGTGTACCTATTTTGAGTACTTGCCGCAATAACTAAGTCAATTTTATACCTATTATAGTTATTTATGAAACGAGTTGCAAAAAGTTGATTTTTTCAACACGAGTCGTACATTTATCCAACGAGGCTTGCCGAGTTGGATAAATACGAAGAGTGCTGAAAAAATCGAGTTTTGCAACGAGTTCCATACAAAGTTTTATGCAATGATTTTTTCATAATGCAACCCATTTGAGTTGCATAATGTTCATAATGCAACTCAAATGAGTTGCATTATGAACATTATACAACTATTTTTCATTATGCAACTCATTTCAGTTGCATAATGAACCAGTTCGGAAAAAATGGACATTATGATACCAAAATGAGTTATATAAAACATAAATTATGATACTGAATTGCATAAATGTATTTTATGCAATTCAGTACAGTCAGGTTTTTTTTTACGCGGTTTTCATTTACGCGGCCGCGTAAAAAAAATCTCCATACAAAAAAAAATTCATCGTCTTATTTTTGCATGATTCGTCGAGAAATGGTGAGACTTTTTTACGCGGTTTTTTGAATTTTGAACTGAGTTTTTTTTTACACGGTACGTATCCCCCGCGTAAAAAAAACCTGACTGTATTATAATTTATATTTTATCTAACTCATTTTGGTATCATAATGGTTAATTTTTCCGAACTGGTTTATTATGCAACTGAAATGAGTTGCATAAAGAAAAATAGTTGTATAATGTTCATAATGCAACTCATTTGAGTTGCATTATGAACATTATGCAACTCAAATAGGTTGCATTATGAAAAAATCATTGCATAAAATTTTGTATGGAACTCATTGCAAAACTCGAGATTTTTTCAGCACTCTTCGTATTTATCCAACTCGGCAAGCCTCGTTGGTTAAATGTACGACTCGTGCTGAAAATATCAACTTTTTGCAACTCGTTACATAAATAACTATTATGCAATTAAATATGATAATATCCATTTTATAGGACTCATTTTAGTATCATAATGGCCAATTTTTCCGAACTGGTTTATTATGCAACTGAAATGAGTTGCATAATGAAAAAAAGTTGCATAATGCTCATAATGCAACTCATTTGGGTTGCATTCTGAACATTATGCAACTCAAATGAGTTGTATAATGAAAACATCATTGCATAACATTTTGTATGGAACTCGTTGCAAAATTTAATTTTTTCAGCACTCTTCGTATTTATCCAACTCGGCAAGCCTCGACTGCTGAAAAAATCAACTTTTTGTAACTCGTTACATAAATAACTATTTTGGTACTGGTGAGATACCTACAGTATCTAACTCTAAACAAAAAATCAAATCAATTGGTTTTAAATTGGCGAAGTTAAGCGGCAAGTGCCCAAAATAGGTACACCTGCCCAAATGGTACAAGAACCTATTCTACGTTGGGATGAAATGGCCTTCCACTATGTACCAGTCAAGAACTGCGTACCTCCTCATGTTCAGACCATCATCGTTGTGAATTTGCTTACAAGGCCACAGTGCACGGCTCCTGTAATATTCATGAACTAATACTACACCGCACGCACCAATCAAACATTCCCGATCAATTTTTGAATTCCATTCGCAAGACTACGATGTAAATATTCATCACCACAGAGTTGAAAGAAAGCTTCGAGGATAGCAGGACTCGAAGTTCTCTACCACCTTGTCGTTTGCTTTAAACAGCACCATTTACATTCATCGGCGACAAATGTCCTTCCGTTTTGGGGCAGACTCCGACCCACATTTTCGTGTTCGGTTTGCCATAGTGTTGGATGTTGGAGGAGAAGGGAGGATCTGTCGAAACTGGAACGTGGCGGGCTTATTTTATCGTTATCGATTTGGAAGGATTTACCATGCAAAAGAGTCTCTTTTGTTATTTTCGAGTGTTATGGGCACCGGGTTTTCCCCTTGGTGGTAGGACGGTAGCGTCTCTGTTTGATTCCTTTTCGAAGATGTTCGCAAATTTTCCGAGCAGAGATTAGAGACAAAATAAAGACTTATTTTGTCGACCCCTTTTTTCACCAGAAATTCTAATAGAACGGTTTTAATTTTATTCTGATCATTAACATTAAAAAGAGTATTAAATTCGTAACAAAGCAGTTGAACAAGAAAACACAATAAGAAAAATAGTATCAACCAGCCAGTTAAGAGCTAAATTTGATAAATTTTAATTCCAAACTCTTCTCGGATTGCTGGTAACCATCTCCCATCTCAGTATCTGTACCGATTTGGTATTCAAAGGAAAACCGCCATCTCCGCCAGCAACGCGCCGCGATAGTATGAATATGGAAATACAACCACACTGAACCACTAGGCGGCACCGGAATTGCAGCACAGGTAGACCTACCAACGAAACTGTATTATTAGTAAGGGCGGTGTGAATTTCTCAGAGGAAACGTTAGAGTGTATAAATATTTGCCTCTGGTCGTTCAGGGAACCGTGGGGTTTAAGAAACTGTACTGTATAGGTATTTGCCGCGAAGGCTCAATGCATAATTTAGGCAAGTAATAGAGTTTATGCTCATTTTATGGATAACTGTAGGCAAGTGGGTACCAGCTTCCGAGAGCACTACTGAATATTTTATTCGCGGAGATGAGTTCGCCAAATTTGAGATTGAAGTAAGTGAAGATACCGCTGTTTATTTTAAACAATTTCGCAGGATTTTAAGTAATATGTACTGTGTACCAGATTGGCTATTTTTGAACCATACGTGAAATAAACTAGGACTGATAACTTGGAGCATTTCTTAGAAACTTCATCTATGTAGCACTCAATGAATTCATCACAACTTTCTCTCGGAATATTACCGCAATATCTATAAAAGTATCACCACATAGATAGTAATTTCATGAGAATCATATATTAGTGTGAGCTGGGGCAAGTGGCGTAGTGGTCACACGTTCACTTCATTAGTGGATGGTCATGGGTTCGATCCCAGCCCCGGCACTTGCAATTTTTTGTCAGTTTCTCTTCCCCTCGAAAGCGGCTGACACCTGACCCTCTTCTGAGCATATGCTCTAACGGACTAGGATATTGGCTAACGGCAACGCTTATGGCGGTAAGCTCCACAGCGTACTAGACGCCAATCACGTATTATCCTCGATTTTCTTAAGCACCAAACGGTATTATCCTCGATTTTAATCTGAAATTTATCTGTATTGAACTGGCTGCGTGCGGAAATAAATTGGCACGCCTGCCACGCAATCATGTTGGGAAAACGTCAGAGCATAATAATCAAAACAAACGGGGGAACAAACTGAAGTTTTTATGGCGGGAGTGAAGCTGAAGTTAATTTTAAACCGCAAACATGCAATTTGGATGGCAAGACTGGTGCAACTATGATAATTTACGGAGGCAATTCAACTGGACTCGTGGCAATGTTGGGATGTTAGTGCATTACACGATCATTTGCCGTTGAATTGGCGGAGCAACGGAACGAAACATGTGTATATTCTCGCCGTAGAATCGAAACATCGACATGAAGAAATATGGCCATATGTGGCCCGCCGCACAGAGGTCCAATTTTGAGAAAAGCTGGCAGAAACTCATTTTTTGAACATGTCTTATATGGGATACAGTATATTGAGCATTCATCCTCAATTCCAGGAGCATTGACTGGCATTTAAAAAAATTGGAAATATTGATTTTGTATCTTGTTACAGCACTAAAAAGCTGCTAATGGAAAAAGTGCTGAATTTTTGATAAAGAACACAAACAAGTTCAACCACTTCAAAAGTCTATTGATATAAGTAATACAATTGTTTTCAAAAGTTTATTTGTAAGTTCTTGTGTATATCAGACATCTGCAATGGAGCAAGAGATCAAAATAACACTTTTGGCTTCAAAATTGACATTACATGTCATTAGTAGGAGAAATTCTAACAGTTTGAATTCAAAGTGTCTTACAAATCACTCCCCGCTACTCCCCGCGGGGGAGATTCCTTTCAAATGCTCGTTTATGTATACAGAATCGGTTAAAGAAAAATGCAACTGCCAAGAGCTGCCAAAACAATAGCTCCATGATGATATGTGTGTAGTAAAATTGTATGAAAAACATCAATTTGTTCGGAATCGACAAAAAATGAAAATGCCTTTAAAATGAAATTGAGCGCTAAATCATGTTCCAATACACTAATATAGGCTAAAACTATCAGACTACTATGATTTGGCAATTTTTGCCAGGTATTTTCAAATCTGGACCACTGTGCGCCGGAGGGGCTTTCGCTTCTTATTCTTCTTGGCGTAACGTACCCACTGGGACAAAGCCTGCTTCTAGTAAAAATTCAACCAAGAATCAGGGATTATCTTTCGGGGATGCCTCCAGGATTTCTATAAATTTTCCTCGTGTTTTTTTTTTGAAGATGCCTTCAGAAATATATTCGAGGATTCTACGGAGAATCTTCTAGGAATTCCCCCAAAAACTCCAAAAACTTTCTCATGGTTTACTCCAAGAACACCTGCGGGAATTTCGTCGTAGATTATTACAAGATTTTTTTTTCGGATTCTCCGAGATTCCTTCCCAGATTCCTGCAGCAATTATTCCGGGATTTCAGCGATGCCTCCAGGAATTTCATCGCGAATGCTTCAAGGGATTTTTTGGAAGTTTCCCTCAGGGATTTGTTTTCTTTATTTTATCTGCAAGTATCGTCGAGGATTCTTCGTAGTAATACTTTCTAGGAAATCTACAGGAAAAGTTTCAAGAATTTCTTCAAACAATTTTCAAATATGCTTCTAGGAAATCCTATGCGAAATCGTTAAGGAATTTCATCGAAAATTCTTTTAGGAATTTGTCTAGGATTCCCTTCGAGGAGTCCTCTAGTAAATCTTTCGGGAATACCTTCAAGAATTCTTTCAAGCATCCTCTAGCAATAACTTTGGAATATCTCCAGGAATTTGGACAAAAATTCTTTCAGGAATTTTTCATGGACTTTTCAGAAATTTCATAGGAAATTCTTCCAGGAATTCCTTCGAAGATACCATTGAAAACTCCTGCAATGTTTTCTCGATGACTTTTTCCATATTTTTTTCTAAGAAAGACCTACAGAAGTTCCTTCTCAGATTGCTCAAGAAGATCAAGAGATCAAGAATTTCGTCTGTAATATTTCCAAGAGTTCCGTTCCACGTACATTTCAGATTTTAGAGATTTCTCCAGGAATTCCTTCAGAGATTCCTCCAGGAATTGTTTTAGAAATTCTTCCAGGAATTCCTTCAGCGATTCCTCCTGGAATTCCTTCAGGGAAATCGCTGAAAGCAATCTTGAAGGAATCCCTGAAGGAATTCCTGAAGGAATCCCTGAAGGAATCCCTGAAGGAATCCCTGAACGAATTCCTGAAGGAATTCCTGGAGGAATCCCTGAAGGAATTCCTGGAGGAATCCCTGAAGGAATTCCTGGAGGAATCCCTGAAGGAATTCCTGCAGGAATCCCTGAAGGAATTCCTGGAGGAATCCCTGAAGGAATTCCTGGAGGAATCCCTGAAGGAATTCCTGGAGGAATCCCTGAAGGAATTCCTGGAGGAATCCCTGAAGGAATTCCTGGAGGAATCCCTGAAGGAATTCCTAGAGGAATCCCTGAAGGAATTCCTGGAGGAATCCCTGAAGGAATTCCTGGAGGAATCCCTGAAGGAATTCCTGGAGGAATCCCTGAAGGAATTCCTGGAGGAATCCCTGAAGGAATTCCTGGAGGAATCCCTGAAGGAATTCCTGGAGGAATCCCTGAAGGAATTCCTGGAGGAATCCCTGAAGGAATTCCTGGAGGAATCCCTGGAGGAATTCCTGGAGGAATCCCTGAAGGAATTCCTGGAGGAATCCCTGAAGGAATTCCTGGAGGAATCCCTGAAGGAATTCCTGGAGGAATCCCTGAAGGAATTCCTGGAGGAAACCCTGAAGGAATTCCTGGAGGAAACCCTGAAGGAATTCCTGGAGGAATCCCTGAAGGAATTCCTGGAGGAATCCCTGAAGGAATTCCTGGAGGAATCCCTGAAGGAATTTCTGGAGCAATCCCTACAGGATATCCTGGAGGAATCACTGAAGGCATTCCTGGAGGAATCCCCGAAGGAACTCCTGGAGGAACCCATGAAAGAATTCCTGGAGGAATCCCTGAAGGAATCCCTGGAGGAATCCCTGAAGGAATCCCTGGAGGAATCCCTGAAGGAATCCCTGGAGGAATCCCTGAAGGAATCCCTGGAGGAATCCCAGAAGGAATCCCTGGAGAAATCCCTGAAGGAAGCTCGCGCTCGGTGTTGTTGAGGATTTGCGTTGTGATTTCTGAGTTTTATTTTCACTCCTCAGAAAATCGCCGAAATCGCTTCCTCATTTTCTCGCGAGGGAGTTTCTGTCAAGCCTGAGCAGACCTAGCTGACCGACCACATTCTAAGGTGGTTGTCAATATAGCCGGCTATTTTTCATCTCTAAGAAATGGACGAGAACCCTATACTTGCCTCACCGGTCACAATAAGGCCTGAGTGTCCTATGCTGTGCATATGGCCGTCTCCATTCCACTCGGTCCATGGCTTTTTGTCTCCAGCTCCGCACTCTGCGTAGGGTCCGCAGATCGTCCTCCACTTGATCGACCCACCTAGTTACGATATCAATATAATATCAATATCTTTGTATTCGCGGCATTTCTGCAACACCTGGCGGATGGCGATCATCTGGTCCGTTGTAGCGCGTTCACCCATGAATCCAGCCTGATATTGCCCCACAATCTCTCTTACAATCGGTGATAGACGGTGGCATAAAATTTGTGTGATGGCGCGGTAGTTCCCACAATCCAACTTGTAGGCCTTTTTGTAGATGGGACTCACGATACCTTCCATCCATTCCTCCGGTAATACTGTTGATATCACCGCTAACCTAGGATTCGAAAGCTCCCACTGACATCGGGTTACTTGTTAGAAAATCTTACCGCATTTGGTGCTCCCGCATTTGATATTTGCATTTTGAATGCACACAGCATGGGAAACTCGTTGCCTGAATCGCTCAAGAAACCGTTTTTTTTTTTCGATCGCAGTACACAGTTGCGAAGAAATGACAGTTCAAATGGCAGTCACCGTAGAAAGTTTCTGCCAGCAATCGGTCAAGAAGTTTCTTGAGCGATTACCTACTGTTTGTTGGAATCCCAGCACAGTGGACACTTTACTCGGTACCTAACCGATCTACGGATAAATTCCCGTCCCGAAATCGCGTGATACGGAGAAAGAAAAATTTTGTACAAGGAGTGCTATTTACAGACGTCTATTTACAAACAACTCTAAGTACGGACTAAGAACAAAAACAATAACAAACATTGTCATATCCATCAGCATATATGCTTCGTCAACTGTTCAAATCTCACGCATACATTCATGGACACTCACGAGCAACTGCCATCATCATCTTACCAGGGGGTTGTCACATCACTCTTATTTCAAGTCCTACCAGGGGGCTGCCACTACTCTACTACAACACTCCTCCTTAGTGGCAGTCCACTGACATACTCCTCCTGAACCAAAACGCTTTACTCCTCCTGAGTCGAACCGTGTTGATTACTGCTGCAGGTAGTACAATCCGCCGCACTTTTCACCCACTGCAAGTACCTTCTCACCATCCATGATTCTACAACTTCTCGATCCAAAAACCACGGTATAGCCATCTTCTGTTATTCGGCTGACGGATAGCACGTTCCTTGATAATTCTGGCACGTACAACAGCTCTTTAATCTTCACTTCCACTTGCTCGCCATACATTCCAACTCCAACAATTCTTCCTTGGCCGCTACCTTTTGCTTTGACCGCTTTTCCATCTGCTAAGACCACTTCTTCTGCACAAGGATTCCACCAACCGAGATTCATCGTTGAATTCGTCATGTGCCTCGTGCATCCAGTATCGATTATCCACCTTCCAGCGTCCACATCACTTCCGGTAGTCAGATTAAAACATACATCCCGAGAACATGCACCATCGTTCACTGGATCTATATGCTGCAAAGTTGTTGACTTGACTTGCTGGCTTTGCTTCTTCATATTAGCTCTTGTCTCCTCCAACAACACTGGGCAGTTCCTCTGGAAATGCCCGCCGCGTCCACAGTAGTAACATACACGAACAAAACTTCTCCTATTTTCTTGCTGTTCTGTAGATTTCATCGCTTTCTCTTGATCATTCTCATTCATTTGTTTTTCACTTTTTCTTCGTCCTTCATCCAGCAGCTTCCCCTTGACATAGTCTAATTTCAAGTCTTCTTCCGGGCGGCCTTCTAGAGCGGTTACGAGCGGGCTGTAGGATTCCGGTAAGCTCGATAACAAAATCGCCACAACCAGATGCTCCTTAAGTATTTCTCCCATCCTAGCAAGCCGATGTACCGACGCCGAGACCTCCGCCAGATGTTCGGACATGTTTCCTCCTTCGTCCAAACGCAACGAGCAAAGTCGTCGTAGAACATGGATCTTATTTGATAATGATCCACGCTCGTGATAGCTCTTCAGCTTCTCCCACATCTCTTTTGCCGTTGCTGCCTCCATGATGTGGATCAACTGGCTGTCCTCCAGTGCCAGTCCAATCATCGCTCTAGCCTTTTCGTCCTTTCTGGTCCACGCTGACGTCACATCCGCTGACTCTGGCTTAGGGTCCTTAACCAGTGTCCACAAATCTTCACGCATCAACAATAGCTCCATCCTGAAGCGCCAAGTCGACCAGTTGACATCACTCAACCGATCGAACGTAATTTTTGCATCTGCCATTTTAAAACTATTTAGATGGTCGTTTTTCGTCGCACAAAATTTCCACTTTGGACCACTGCGTTGCGTTCAATGCCGATCAGTCGTCTACTCTTTCGTCCACACAAATTCCCTCCTTTTGTTTCAACACAACAATCGGCGCGATTTTCAGTCAAATCTGTTCGTATGACTTGAACAACAATGTCCGTACTGCCGCACTACTTCATTTGCCTACTTTCTTGCTAAGTATTTAGCACTTCTTCCAAATAAATATTTCTTCCAAATCTGCTCTTCGATAACAGTAAATATTTGAACTGATAGCAATCAGTATCTGAAACGTTCACTTAAACGCACTTCACAACATTTGTCTTCGAACAAAGCACACTTCAAACGCTCTTTCTTCCGATATCTGGGCCCATGACCTGTTGGAATCCCAGCACAGTGGACACTTTACTCGGTACCTAACCGATCTACGGATAAATTCCCGTCCCGAAATCGCGTGATACGGAGAAAGAAAAATTTTGTACAAGGAGTGCTATTTACAGACGTCTATTTACAAACAACTCTAAGTACGGACTAAGAACAAAAACAATAACAAACATTGTCATATCCATCAGCATATATGCTTCGTCAACTGTTCAAATCTCACGCATACATTCATGGACACTCACGAGCAACTGCCATCATCATCTTACCAGGGGGTTGTCACATCACTCTTATTTCAAGTCCTACCAGGGGGCTGCCACTACTCTACTACAACACTGTTGAACTCGAAACTGGGCTATAACAGTGTTCGGTTTTGTACAGAAGGGTACATAAGTTCGTAATGGGACAGACTTGCGATTACTTTTATTCATGGGACAATCTGACTTGGTGTTGTTTTTAGCTTTTATTGAACCAACTATATATTTTTATTCACGCCGCTGAAAGATCATCCGAAGAAAGATCGAAAACTGCCAAAAACTCAATCCTGTCCAAAATGCAGATGGGACTGACTTGCGATTCACGGCAGTATAGTATCAAAAGGCTAGCTACAAAATTAGAAATGGAAATACATTACGCAATACATATTTACCATTCTTAACGACATTGTTATTATAACGCATATTTTCTTCCTTTTCTCGTTCCATGAAACCAACTGTCCCACTACAAATGGTCCTTGACGATCATCTACGGATTTGCCAAACGATACACAATCCACTTGCGAATACACTCGAATGGAATTATCAAAAACGAAAACAAACATTACCACCGTACGAACCTTCATACGGAAATAACAATCCTCTCGAAAAAAAACCTCCGGAAAACCACATTCCAAATACCACGCCGCAACGACCGGTTTATAACCGTTCCTATGATCTCATAACACGCGGACGGCACGTAACAAAAAAAAAAAACTACAACCTCACGCGAAATGGCCCACTCCGGCAACGCTCTCATCACAATGCAAACACCACCATTGCTGCTGCTGCTGCTACGGATGCCATCGTCGTGGCCACCGCCCCCCAAAAAACAGTTCCGAGGGCTTACGTTCGGCTACCAGAAAACCAACGGCACCAACGTGCTGCAGTCGTGCCTGGAATATGCGATGAAACACTACGCCGGATTCCTGCCGGGGGAGGGTGGGGTGCTGCTGGAACTACTGCATGCGGTAAGTAAGGGGGAGAGGTTTGAGGGTTTTTTTTTTTTGAGCCGGTCAAGTGTATACTAGTGAGTGCGAGAATATTGTGCGACAGCGGCAGCCTTTTTAATTTGACCGTAGAACATTGTACGGGTTGACCACTGAACTGGACGTTCCATAGAAAACAAAAACCGTAATGTTTACCTCACCTGTTTCAATTATTCGATTTTTTTTTTCATTTGTATATGCTTAGTTTGCACCACATACCTATTTGAGCATTTGAAGAACTGATATTAAAATGTTGTAGTCACCTAAAACAGGAAATACCTAATTATTAACAATTTGTTAGTGTGAAAAGAAATGATGATGCAATTGCTTACCCACGGCATATCGTGTATGCCTCTGCGCAAGTTCATGCGCTCGTGGCTGTCTAGCAGAGGTTTACGTTGGTGCATGGATTGCCAATCGGTACTGTTGAAGTAAGAGAAACTGCTTTTCTAATTCGTTTCTTCTTCTAGCGATAGCATCCATTCTGCCCCGTATGCTTGAAGACGTTTTTTGAAGTGCCTAAATCATTTTTCTTCGTGAACACTCGTATGCAATAGATGCTAAATAGACTTTAAAAGTAAACATGTATCAAAAAACTAAACTTTTTTGACATCTTGCCAAGTAAAGTTGGCAAAAACCTTAGGGTGTCCATACTGCCCCGCCTCCCCTACACTATTTTCCGTGGTGCAATTTGGATCGGGACACCCTTTATGTCGTTATCTGTTCTGCACGGTATCAGACCATTTGGCCGAATGCCGTTTGGCCGAACACCATTTAGCCGAATGCCAATGGGTCGTTTGATCGAATGTCGTTTGGCCGAATTATGATCAAAGGATCCAGAGGAAGTTTTTGACATTCTAACCACCAATATGATTATCAGAAATATTTCCTTCTTTTAATCGTAGGCTATTTTTTCTAGCTTTGACTTTCAGGCTGACGACTCA
Source organism: Aedes albopictus (assembly GCF_035046485.1). NCBI lineage: Eukaryota > Metazoa > Arthropoda > Insecta > Diptera > Culicidae > Aedes > Aedes albopictus. The sequence goes on along the minus strand of NC_085137.1, from coordinate 174,908,296 downwards.
GAAACGTTAGCCATTTTTCGCTTACAAATGAACAATACACAGTCTGGGAGCTTCTCAGGAGAAAGATGCATTACCAGTCCGTCAACTTGAGGTTCAAAAATCACACCAGATCTCTGCTCCAGAATTAGCGGATATAATTCATTTTGGCACATATCTCTCAACTGTCGCAAATACTTTTAGGCGTTCTATAGCCACTCCAATTGTACTCCACACGCTATGTCTGAACTAGAAGATTATAAAAATTGAATGTACATCGGGTTTCTTTCCACAGAATATCAGAATTCATGCTATATTATCATATGCAGAAACTTTTAAAATATTTCATCGGGGAAATTTTGATTTTTTCATTTTTTTAGCTGTTTTTCATACAAATTTGCATGAAATACTCGTTTTCGGCCAATTTCTCTCCCATACAAAATGTATGGAAAAATTTTCACCGATAGATTATTTTTAAACCTTCTGCAAATGAAAATATAGGTTGAATAATGATGTTCTGCGAAAAAAAATCCGATGTACATTCAATTTTTATAATCTGCTGGTTCAGACATAGCGTGCTCCAGTTCCAGTGTGTAGCACGAAAATCGTATAAAACTGCCTACCACGTTTCCTCTTCCGTCCGTTTTAAGTGGTTGGGTTGAGAGGAGAAGTCTGCATATGGAATTTCTTCGCAAGAGTTTGCATTTGTTTATGTAACTAGAGGAGCAGTACGGTAGCTATCTGTTAATGAGACTGCTACGCCGAATTACACATTGCGATTATCGGGTGGAATGCATGGGAATGTGGGAACAAGGAATAGTAGTTTATTTTTCAAAAAAATGTTATATGTTTATTTGCTTGCAACTTAAGGCAGCTAACGATGTTGGCAATATAGGGTCTGAGTACCATAAGTATTTGTTTTTTTCATAGGATGAAAATGGGAATAAAATGCTTGATACGGGAATCAATACCCTACTTCTACTATGTCTCGAGTACCCACGGTAGCGCAGAGGGCCGAATTTAAAGATTTCCATGCAGGACGATTGCCCGCCATTCTCCTGAGCTGAGGCCAGGTCAAATTTCTGTCGGCTTACTTTATTTCCTTGTTGAGGCTGCGCCGCCATTAACCTCTGAGTCTGTCTTTGCTACGATGTCCTCCTGGATTCCAATCTAACGCTTGCTTACAGATTTCGGCGCTATCGGCTTTTGATGACATTGACGACAGAACTCCACGTTGGGGATCCACCAATGAGAGTCTAATAGAGGTGGGGAAGAAGATACTTCGTGTGCGCGAGATCCGTGTCTGGTGCAAAACATGTCACTACTACAAACAAATTAAGCTCCCATGAGAACGCGTGTCAAATAGTGACGTCACTATTTGTGTTTACATTTTTCTCTCCTTACTAATACATAGCCATCTCTTCTTCTTCCCCACCTGTAATATACTCACATTGGGGATCCACCATTCACGAATTATATACCGCAGGCATCTATTGATGAAGACCTGCGACCGTTGCGTGTTCTTCACTGATACACACCAGGTTTCGCTGGCGTATAGCAGCACAGATTTTTTGTAAATGAAATATTATTATTTTGAAGTTGGCTTGACCTGAAAATTAGTTTATAACTGCCAGGCTTACGTTTAATTTAATAAATATAATACAATACAGATTTCACGTTCGAGTTGAAAATTTGGATTTTGTTCCGTCGACAAATCTGGTTGTTTTTCCATTTGTAAACTAGAAGAAGCTGCCCCACCTTCTTAATCTGTGCACCTATTCGGTGCCACCATTGGCCGCATTTTTACTACCTACCAAATTATTGGAAGCTTTCAATATTCTCCAGGGTTGGCCATGTCTTCATCAAACGATTTGATTTTGTTGACGTTGATGGTAAGGCCTGCCGCCGAGGAGCGATTGGCAAGATCATTGAGCTTGCGCTGCATATCAGAGCGTCGTTGAGGTAGGAGAGCTACGTCATCAGCCAATTTGAAGTCATGGTGTTCCATGGTAATGGGCTGCCACAGCAACCCACGATTTGGTTCACGAACAATCGCACATTCCAGGATCTCGTCGATTACGATGAGGAACAGTAGCAGTGATATTATATATTGCGTCACTCCAGTAACGACCCGGATGGGGTCGGACAAGACACCTTTGTGCAGTACTATGCACGAAAATGCCCTGTACTGTGCTTCAATGAGGCTGATGATTTTCTCAGGGACACCCTTGCGCCTGAGGCCTTCTCACATCTTATTGAGACGGCCAAAATCTTTTTCGTAATCAATGAACACCAGGTAGAGAGACTCTTGGAATTCCGTGATTTGCTTCAGGATGATGTGGAGCGTGATAATATGGTCCACACAGGATCGTCCGGCACGGAATCCTGCTTGCTTCCGGCGGAGAGTTGCGTCAATCTTCAAAAGGTTTCCAAAGTGTTCAAACCAGCGTTTCAACTGGTCAGCCAGGTCGGCCAGTAACTGTCCAGACGTGTCTTTCACGGGCATCGTAGCATTCATCTTGGTCCCACTAAGGCGACGTGAAACATCGTAGATGAGACGGATGTTGCCGGTATTAACAGCTTTCTCACCTTCATCGGTTAGGGCACCCACGCTGTTTTGTCCCGTCTACATGAGCGTTCCACTTTCCTCTCGAGAGCCGAATGGCGCTGACGGGCTACGTCTTTAGCTCCTCGTGCTTTCGCTCGCTCTATCGTGGCTTTGGCGTTTTTTCGCTCCTCTATCTTCCTCCAGGTATCTTCTGTGATCCACTGTTCTCTCTGGGTGCGTAGCTCAGCCAAATTATTCTTGCCAATGTTGCCACTAAACTCTGCAAACAGCTCTCCGTTCTCGCTAATTTCTCGGAGACCATGGCGTTCCATGACGTGCTCATGGTCGGAGTTGTCGGAACCAACCTTCGCATTGAAGTCGTCCATGAGGATCTTGATATCACCATTCGGAATCTTGTCCACGATAGTATTCAGTTAGCTGTAAAAGTTCTCTTTGTCTTGCATTTCGGATACATCGGTGGCGCGTAGCATTGGATCATGGTAAGGTTTCCAACCCATGTTCTAAATCTGGCTACAATATCCTCTCATTAATAGGTTCCCACCTCTTGAGAGCAGCGTGAGCGTAAGCGCTGAGCAGGAAAACAACTCCACAGTGGCAAGGAGCGTGTTCACCTCGTAGGTCAGGGTATAGCAGAATTTGACTCGACGCAAGGACTCGACGCCAATCTGTGTTCTTCAAAGTTCGGCCAAGGGACTTCGCTTAGCTAGGATCTCAAGCTTCATACGGCATGCCCCATTGGCTAGTTGAGCCAGTTTACCCTGCTGGGTTAATACATTCCAGGTTCCAATTCTTGTTCGTTGTTTTGCGTCAAAAGTTGACGCCGTTGAATTAGTTCGTTAGCTTTCATTTTTAGTTTCTGTCTTTTTTTTTGGGTTTCGGGAACAGTAGGTTGTTGGCCACTCCTCCTTGGTGGTGCTGCCACCTTAGGTGTAGCTTCCGGTAGAGGAGCATTTCATACTCAGTCGCTGAATTCCAGAAGAGACGCTGTTTGAGCCGAGACGTGCCATCTCAGTCCAGGCTGCACACAACTCGTTGCTGGCGGTCTTTGTCATCTTCTGACCCATGGAAGCAAGAGTTAGGCCCTTTTGAGAACCACAGTTATGTTGGGCGCTCGCCTTATCAACTCACCGTTTTGCAACCTATGGGAGATAGCACAACTTAAGGTGATAGCTGGTGAGACGCTTACCAATAGATAGTACTCATGTAAGGCCCCCTTCTTGTCGAAGTTATCCCTGAAGGGCATACCGCGGAAATAGGGAAGAAAGAGAATGTGGTTTTAGTGGGTTGACCGTCATATAATCCGAGGACCCACCTCTTGGGTATCTGATCAGCAGATTTCCTTATTCTTTAGAAAAACATGCTTGGAACTAGGCTTGGGATTACTACTTACAGACGCATCTGTTGGTATTGTCTTTAAAGCTGTATTGATCAAAATCAACTGAATAGAGAGTGCAGACCCAGCGTATATCGTTTGTGGTCTTATAGATGAATTCAAGTAGTTTCAAAACCACTCTTAATCTTTGAAAATTGCACTAAAAAGCGAGGCTTTCTCACCAGAAAATGAAACAAGTGGTTTGAACGAATCAAAAATGCATAATACCGCCGGTAAATTATTTAGGTCCGCAGAAACCAAAAAATCATCGCCATTCAACCGAACAATAAAAAGTCCACCTTCCAAAAGTCGTTATTTTGCACTTTCGGATGTTCATAGAATTCATGAAAACAATGGCAACACATCCCTTTCCGGCTTTCAACAATCCTGACCGCCATAAATAAATTATTTCATCTAAGACCGACCAACGAATGTTGATGGAAATCGCATCTCCTCCACTTGTATCCGGCTCTTCCCTGTACATTTCCTGCAACAAGTGCGGTCGGCCTGTTTCAACCGTTTCTGTACAAACACACATACATACACGTGAACGTACACCCTCACAACGTTCTACCGCCATTCTCCGGTTACGAGATAGAATGTCTCGGTTACTCGGTACTGAAAACTGAAATTTCATACACAATTCACACAGCCCGCACTGAACCGCCAAGATAAAGTGCGATCTAGAGCTGCCACGCCATGCCATGCCAGAGAGCCCGAAAACCTTCCGCGAGAAATTATAATGATATAAAAATATGAGCGCACGGTCCGCCGGTGCCCCTCACCGGCCGCCCTTCTTAGCCATTTTTCCGTTGCAATTCCACCGCGAATTTGACGTTGGGTTGGGCTCTTGACACACCCAAAGCTACCAAACATGAACCATTCGCGGGCTAAGGGTATGCGTTATGTGACGAATTATTCCCTATGCTATTGTGGAAATCCGTGGAATCCTATGAGATGAAATTTCAGTTCAATAAATTTCACCGGAAAAAAAAACAATTGTAAATGGAATAAATAGGGATTGCGCCAAATTTCGAGCTGATTTTTTGACATATGCTTTACCAAAGGTCCGTATAACCCCAGGTTACACTAAGACACTTGAAACTATAGACCCCAAGGCTTGTTTTATTCAAAAATCGTCATCATCGCGCATCAACCATACTTTGTATAGTATGGGTCCTCAAATGAAAATAAAGCCACGTGTATGCTTTGTAGTGTGTATTCTTTCGCTTAGACTTGGTAAGATAAAATGCTTGTCGCATACCCTTTCCCGCGAGAACGACTCCCCAACCGGAATTAAATATTCATTCTCTTTATTACGAGCGAATTATTTATTTGAGTTTTAATTCTTTCGCCGTAATGAAATATTAAAAGCTCCTCCATACTCAGCGGGAATGCTGCTATCCGTCGAGAAATGCAGCGCTTTCGTTTGCTAGAATTCTGGTGGAAACGTTTCTAAATGTTTATCAAATATAATTCCCATGGTGAGTTCGAGTTAACGTTTCCCAAATCTCGGTGTGGATCGCTGGGTCTATGCCGCAAAGATTCAAGACTGCACCGGTCAGAAAACTTACTCATTTCTAGTCTAGTCTAGTCTAGTCTACACATACACAGCTATTCATTAAAAGAATCTTGGAAAATGATAGAATCGACTACTTCTACCATTTTTCTTGTCATTATTAATGCCTACAGTACATTGAAAATGCATTACAAGCATTAAAGCGGCCAGGCCTACTGTGCAGCGTTATTGATTACACAGCGTAACAAAAATTACCTTTTTTTTTGTCTCAAGAGCAAACTTATGTGTCTTCGAAGGATTTTGGGCCGCTGAATCCGAATCCGGGCTCAGATTTGCTCTAACACTTCACAATTTTGAACTATACCTCAATTTATAGGGCAAAACATGCGATTTTGGGCTTTTCTGCAAGCCTTTAAGCAAGGAAATATTTTTTTCAAGCAATCAAAAGGTTATTTGGTCAATTAACATCTAAATTAACGACTCATGCAAAATATTTCGTTTTACCAAATCGAATTTGATAGTTTTAAGCGATTTATGTTAGGGACGATATTTCCCATACAAGTCAGCCTCCAAAAGTTGCATGCAAGTTTTCATACTAACATAAAATGCTTAAATCTATCAAATTTGATTAGGTAAAACGAAATATTTTGCATGAGCCGTTAAATTAGATATAAATTGAAGTATAGCTCAAAATTGTGACGTGTTAGAACAAATCTGAGCCCGGGTTCGGATTCAGCGGCCCAAAATCCTTCGGAGACACATAACTTTGCTCTTGAGACAAAAAAATGTTGCGCTGTGTTATTCAATAAAACCATTAAACGGGGACATCTCGTACCAACCGCTCAATTTTGTATAGAAAGCTAACTACGTGAAATGTTCGGTGGGGGTGACGTTGCTGAGAAGGTTAGTGTCACCCCTTGGTTTTTGGAATCCTGGGATGAAACACAGGTATTTTGTCCATGTCCTGGCCCTAATGCCTAGGCTTAAGAGCCTAAACTCGCTCTCTGAAACGAAAAACACTACTGATCTCTCCCAATTACATGGTCAGGTTTAATGAACAAAATATTATAAGAACTTCAATACAAATCGGAAAGATCTCACCCGATTCAACCGATAACCAAATCCAACATTTTTGAAGTTTTCCTAAGAATGCATTCTTCAACCCCAGCTCGAAACGAAAGTAACCCAACGTGGTTCTGTCTTGCGTTTCCTTTCACTTCCGTCGCGCCCCAGCTTAGATCAGATTTATGTGAATCTTACTCATTTCTGATTTACTTTTTCTTAGCGTGTAAGCCTTTATTTGCTCAACCGGTTGAGACTTAATGAAATATTTTGGCAGTAATGAATCGACGAATTCCTCCAAGAATTTACCATAGCTTCCTTCAGTTATTCCAGTATGGGTTCCTACAGTACAGTACAGTACAGTACAGTACAGTAGGAATTACTTGAGGACTCCCTCAGGAACTCCTCTTCAGTAACTGCTACTGGGATTCTTTCAGAAGTTCTTCCTTCAGGATTTCACCAAGAATTCTTTCTGCGATTTCTTCAGTACTTTCTAGGATTCCTTCGGTAGTGTTTCGTAGGCTTCGTGGTCGAGCGGTTAGCAGCGTCAGTCGTTTAGGCGTCTCGTAAGCCTCGGTGTGTGGGTTCGATTCCCACTCCAGTCGGGGAAAACTTTTCGTTAAACGGAAAATTCTCCACTGGGCCACTGGGTGTTATATGTGTTGTCCATTATCGAATGTTTGTACTGTTCAGTCTGTAGAGGCCGCAAGGTCGAAGACGGTGTAATTGTCTTTTCTTTTTTGAAACTCCTCCTGGGACTCCCTCCTGGGATTTGTTTTGGAAATCGTCATTGAATTCCTCAAGGGATTCCTCCAAAAGTTCCATAAGTGTTTGTTCTGGGGATACCTACAAAGAATCCTCTAAGAATTCCTCCAGGGTTTTCTCGAGGAATTCCTCTAGAGATTCTTCTAAGAATTCCTCCGGAAATTCCTCTAGAAATTACTACGGAGATTCCTCCAAGTATTCCTATAGAAATTCTTCCAGAGATATCTTTATTGATTCCTCTAGGCATTCCTCCAGGAATTCCACCAGGCATTTCTCCAGGTTTTTTTCTGGGAATTTCTTCAGGGACTCCTCCAAGAATTCCTCCAAAAATTAATTCCGGGAGTTACCCCTGAAATATCTACAGTAATACCTTCAGGAATTTCTTCAGCAATTCCTCCATGAATTTCTCCAGAAACCCTCAAGGGATTCCCTCAGAAACTCTTCCAAGAATTACTCCAGGAATATATCGAAGAATTTCTTCTCCATGAATTCCCTAGGATTCTTACTGGAATTGCTTCAGAAACTCCTATGGACATTCTTCCAGAAATTTCTCCAGAGATTCCTCCATGATTTGCTTCAGGGATTCCTCCAGAGGAGCCTCCAGGAATTCATTCAAGGAATCTTCCTCAAATTTTTCCAGGAATTTCTCAAAAAAATCCTCCAGGAACTCCTCCAGGTGTTCCTTTAGATTTTACAGATTCCCTCCAGAGATTTCGCCTAGGATTGTTCCAGGGACTCCTCTAGGGATTTCTCTATGAATTCCTTCAGGAATGGTTCCAGAGATTCCTCCATGAATTGCTTCACAGATTTCTCCTGTATATCCGCAAGAGATTTCTCCGAGAATTCCTAGGAATTCCTCCAGAATTTCCTCCAGGGATTCCTTCAGAAGTTCTTCGAGGAATTTCACCTAGAATTCTTCAAAAGTTTTCTTTGAAAAAATCCACGGATTCCTCCAAGAATTTCTCGAAGAATTTCTTCTCCATGAATTTCCTCCAGGGATTCTTTCAGAAATTCTTCTAGAAATTCCACCAGGAATTCCTCAAAAGTTTTCTTAAAAAAATTCCAGGGATTCCTCCAGGAATTTCTTTTGGAATTCATCCAGAAATTCCTCCAGGAATTCTTGCAAGGATTGCTCCAAGAATTTATCCAAGCATTTCTCCAGGGACTCCTCCAAGAATTCCTCTAGGTATATTTTCAGAAATTCTTCCATGAAGTCTTCCAGGAGTCCCTCCAGGGATTGCTCCGGGAGTTCTTCCAGAGAATGCTCAAGGAATTCCTTTAGTGATTTCTTCAGTAATACCTCTCGGAGCCCTTTAAAAAAAAAATCAGGAATTCATTTAGAAATTTCATAAATCTTTCCATCACCTTTTTCAAGGGGTGTACCCAAGAACTTTTCCAGGATTACCTGCAGATTCTTTTGAATTACTTCAAGGATTTCTTAAGAAATTCTTCTAGCGATGTGTGTCAAAATTCTTTAAAATAATTTAAGAAGGATACATTGGGTAATTCGCCAATTGTTGAACACTACCCAAATGTTGAACAGTTTTTGAAAATGTTATTATAAATTTAACTTAAGTAATATTCCATCAACATAAACGTATGATGTGGATGCGTATACATGTGTGTCATGATATTGCTCCAATAAAGTTACAAAATTATACATATTTTACGTCAAAAATATCGATTGCAAATTTTGTACCGCTGATGACAGGAAAACTGCACAATTCTTAAGATTAATTTTAACATTCCGTAACTCGCGCGGTTGGCTACCTGCGTCAGCACCACACTAAAGCGGAGTACAAAAAGCGAGATTTTTTCAACGTGTTGTACAAAATACAACAGCGCGATTACTCGAGGGTTAAGAAATCGCTGTTACGAAATAAGCTTTGCTGGCAAATCGACCACAAATATCAAAGTCACGCCATGGTTACAAGAACTGGAAGGATGTCCTTAACAGTTTAACATTGTTTAAAATCACATTTTCAGTGCAATTTCGTTTAAAAAAATTATTTTTCTTATCACACTATCATTATGTATCTAAGATCCAATTGTTGAACACTGGCATAACCTACGATATAAGTATGTCTGCCAGGTCACTTTGCCTTTTTCAGGAGCGATCCACGGGTTTTCAAAGCATTTCAGGGTTGCTCCATGGGTGTTTTAGGGGGTTGAGTGTGTCCCATGGGTTTCGAGGAGTGTTTCAGGAGCTTTCAAAGGCGTTCTTTTCTTCAGTCGTTTTCGCTTTTAGTCAAATCTTCTCAGCCATTTTTTGCATTTGGTTATGTTTAAAACGATTTCAATCCACTAGAGCTCTCTCTAAATGGGAAGTGATTCCTTGGGAACGTTTATTAATTACGTCACGTTTTGAGGAGGGAGGGGAGGGGGATTTAGCAAAGTGTAACGTCCCATACAAAAATTTCAGAGGTCTCATATAAAAAGTGTGACCTAGGGGAAGGAGGGTATAAAATGGACAATTCTTGCATGACGTAATTTATGGACGCTCCCTCTTTTGAATGAATTGTCACTCAAATGACTAACTAGGCAAAAAACACGAAAAACCCGGAAAAATTCCACCAGAGTGAAAAATTATCGGATGTCGGGTCAAATTTTATCAAATGTTGGACCACTGTTGGACTCACATCGGATAACTGTTGGGTCTATGTTGGGTTTGGTGGCGAAAATAAAAACAGGTCAATGATAGGTTTATGTCGGGTTATACGTCATCAATTACGATGTACGAGCAAAGCTTGAACCGTTCAACAATTGGCGAGAATCGTCCAACATTAGGATGAGCTAGCTTATAGGTCACTGCATGAAATTCTCTCCTTCTCTTTCACTCTAACAGACATTTTGTAAACAACAAGGCCAAGAAACGTCAAAATCCCATACAAATTCAAAACAGTGCAGTGCCCTATGGAAGAGTTAAACATTTGGGTTAGAGACTTCCCATACAAATGTACTATTTTCTCTTTGAAAATGGAATTTAAGGGAATATAAATTAAATGGGAAGAATAAGAAATGAGTGGATCTAGACGTTCACTGGATATTTTTCAACTAAAGTGGAATTATGTACGGAAAAACAAACGAAAACAAAAATGCCAGTACTAACCGTTCAACAATTGGCGAATTACCCTACAGGAGCTAGGAAATTCTTCAAGAAGTTATCCAGTAATTCTTTCACAAGCATGTCTAAGAAATCTTTAAGGAATTGTTAATTTTCTTCCACGGATTTGCTTAGAAAACTATCCATAAATTCTTCCAAGAACACTCCCTGAAGCTCCTGTAAAGGAATTCCTACAGAATTTTGTCATGCGATTCTTTCAGCAATATATCCTAAGATTGTTTTTACTCCAAGAAATCCTTTAGAAATTAACTTGTTGATTTTTAAAGAACTCCTCCAGAGATTTCTCTAGAAGATTTTCCAGGCATGTGTTAAGGGTGTTCCTTCAGAAAGTCTTTCAGAGATTCTTCCAAAAGTGTGTCAAGGGACTCCTTTAGGAATTCCCTCGGAAATGCCTCAAGGATTTCCTCCAATTATTGTTCTGAGACATATCCTAGGATTCCTTCAGGAATTTCACCAAGAATTCCCTTTCGAGTTTTGTGTAAGGATTTCTCCAGAATATTCTCTTGGAATGTATCCGAAAAGTTGCTCAACAATTTTCCAGGGATTTCTTCACGAATCTCAGGAATATCTCTCATCTTTACTCTGAGATTCCATCAGGAATTATTACAAAAAGTCCTCCAGGGATTCTTCCAAGCAGCACTCATGCCACAGAAGGGCCATGGCAGCACAGGTTTTGGTTGCGCAGAAGTCAATGATGCTGAATAGTCAGTCATCGCTCCTCATAAGAGTTGTTTTTAGGGAATACTGGCAGCACTTCCGCTGACGAACCAAAACAGATCGAGGCTTGTGTTGTTGTTTTTATTGCAATTTCTTTTAGTTATAAGTCAACTGTCTCTGTAGAAACACCGAATAAATGATCTGTGATCCGTAGAAGTGTTCCGTGTTTTTCTTTTGCGATCGTGTAATTTAATCTGATATCGGGTGTCGGCCAATAAATGTAACTTTAAACAAACAAGTGGGTACTTGCATGCTAAATACGCTTTCAGACATTTTTAAAGTGAATTCACCCAGGAAAGATTCTTTAACGTTTCGTGATCTTGTTGTAACGATTTGGACTTACAAGAAATTCGTCAACTTTCCATGGGTGCTTTGATTTAATTCAAAATGTGGTAATCCTCCAGGAGCTCGGTTTGGAAATTCCGTTCGGGATTTTTCCAGGAGTTCTTCTGCGGTTTCTTCACTATTTTCATCCAAAGCTTTTCCAAGATTACTGACACTGAGGAAGATTACAAGTGCTCTTCCAGGGTTTTCTTCTGTGATTCCCAGGTAGTTCTTTATGAGTTTCTCTCGAGGGTTTATCGAAGATTTTCCTGGCGGTTCCCCCTGCCCAAGAAACACACATGGTCACAAAACAGTTACGACAGCGCAGGTAAAGGTTGCGCAGTAAGTCACACTAACTTCTGTGCAATCCTTATATACGCTGCCGTGACGGTTTTGTAACCATGTGTGTTGCTTGGGTGGAATTCTTCTAGGAATTTCTTCTGAGATTTCCAAATAGGTTTCATCTGGGATTGCTCCAGAGATTCCTTCTGGGATTGTTAGCGAAGTTATTTCTAGAACTCCACTGGGATTTTCTTCTGAGATTACACCTGCGGTTCCTTCTGGGATTCTTCAAGGAGTTCCTTATTTCTGAAATTACAACAGTCCAGGAAGATTCAACAGAAATTCTTCACGGTGTTGCTTCAGGAATTCCTTCCGATGTTCTTTCAGGTACTCTTTCCAAAATTCCTTCAGGATTCCCTCTGGAATTCCATAAGAGGTTTCTCCAGGAGTTTCTTCTGAGATTTCTTCAAGAATTCTTTCTGAGATTCGCCTGAGAAATCCTCACGGAATTCCTCCAGAAACTTCTTTTCATATTTCTCCAGGAACTTTTTTCAGCAATCCTCCAGGAACTCATTCTAGGATTTTTTCAGGAACTGTGTCCGGGATTCCTCAAAAAAAAAACCGTCCGGGATTCTATCGTGTATCCGTTCAGTGATTTCTTCGGAATCTTCTTCCGGAATTCTGTTCTGTTAGGAATTCACTTACCTTACCGGTTAGACTAAGGCCTGAGTGCCCTCTGCTGAACAAAGGAGTCTGTTAGGAACTACTTGCGCGGAAATTCCTCTTGGATGCTGTTCCTTCTATAACTCCTGCAGAACCTCCTTTATTTCCTACAAAAGGCGCATTCTGGTATTCTCCACTGAGTCAAAAAGGCTGTTGTAACTTTGTAACAGACTCCGATCCTACATGGGACAGAGCTCATCATTTTCTGCGAAACGACCAGTTCGCAGTCCATTGTACCGGGCCTGAATGTTATATTCAAAACATAATAGCGTCGAAGATAGGTAAGCACCCGCAACAATGTACAATATGACTTAAATTTTGCCAATTTATGTGTCGCACGTGTATGTGTTCAGCGCGCACGTGGAAAATTCAATTCAACCAACCCCCTGCCTGATGACGGCTTCACAATCCCTTTCCATCTTTTTTTTTCCTCTCGCCATTTCCGTTGCAGATTTTCCGCTACATCGAGCAGACCGGTTCGCAACACGAACAGGAAATCGCCTCGGACATCATCCTGCGCGTGGTCGATGTCATTATGCAGAATAAATTATCGCTCAACAATCAACAGGTGAGTCGGGTAGTTTTCCAGGCGGAGAATGGGTCGGGACCGGCGCGGGACGGTGGTGGTGGTGTCCGTTTTTGACATTTGTTGTTTTTCCCCTGAACATAACTCATGGATCCGGAGACGAGGGCTATTGAGGCAAATCGTAGATATCCATCGCGAGTTCCATCTAAGTGCTAATGAACTGATCTCGCTAATTAGTAGAATGTTTTTACCATTTTGTTGGATATTGCTGGTTCCCGGGAGGCACCAGGGTTAATTATATTGATGTTTATCATTCCATCATGCAACCATACAGTGATTCAACGTCACATTACTCACATTTATACTGAGGTGGATCTGTTTTCGACATAGGGATATTTCGAAATTAGAACAGCTATCGCCAACACAGTGCAGTTTTTCATTATTTATTTGATGATGATAGGAAAAGAGCAGAATTTCTATTTTTGTCAAAAATACGCAAAATTGCATTCTCAGTTCCTTGGATAACGACTTTTTTAACTGCATTTCGCCCCAATATGGAAAATTCAAAATTTATATTTTCTCGTCAGAGATGCTTAAAGGAATTCCTTCAAGAACATTTACTGGGATTGCTTCACGAACTGATGAAGTAGATTTCTTGGTAGATAGTTTCCAGGAGTGTTTTCTAGATATTCAACCGTATTTTCCAAGAGGATTCCTCCTAGAAAACCTATTAGAATGGAAACTCTTTAAAAATTCGTGCTGAGGTTCTCCGTTCTCCAGAATTTTTTGCTGGTGTTCCTGCAGGACTTTTTCCAGGAATTTCTACAGGATCTTCAGGAATGTATCTAAAAATTTAAATAAGAATTTCTTCAGTAATTCTTCCGAAAATAACTCCATGGATTTGTCCAGCAATTCCTCTGGATTTTTCTAGAGATTCTTTTGGGAATTTCTTGGTACAGCTAACACAAAGTATTTTATGATGTTGAATAGGATGCTAAAGTGGAGGCCATATGCGTACATGTTTGTGCGTATAACGCCTCCAGTTTTGCAACCTATTCAACAGCATATGCGATCGTGTGTTGACTGGGTAAGTTCCTTCAGAAGTTTCTGCAGAACTTCCTCCAGGAGTTTTTCGGAGTTGAAAAGAATTCCTACAGATATTTCCCTAACTTCTCCTTGCAGGTATTTTTACTGTAATTCGTCCAGAAATAACTCAAATAATATTGCTAGGAATCCTTCTTTTTTCAGGTGAATGCTCCAGTAATTCATTCTAGGATTTTCAAACCTTTCAGCTAAGATTCCTCTCAATTTTTTTTCCAGGAATTTTGTCTAAAATCCTAACAGTTATTCCTTCAGAAATTTCAATGGGGATTTTTCCAATGATTCTTCTGAAAATTACATCAGGGTCTTTTCATGAATTCTTCTGGAAATTCTTTCAGAAATTAGTCGAGGGGTTTATCTGGGAACTTATCTAGAGGTTTCTACGAAAATTACTTACAGGTTCCTTCAGGAATTTCTGTGTGATACGTCCCTTGCTTTCTTTGGTTATTTCCCTACAGATTACGCCTGAAATTCAACAACGATATCTGCAGTGATTCTTTTTAGGATTTTCTGGAGATTTCCTCTGGAGTAATTCTTCCATGGATGTTTCTCCAATTTTTTTCTAGAGATACTTACCTCTATGAATTTTACCAGGAACTTTGGTAACTGTTGATATAAGCCTGCTTTTCCGTTATGTCGTAACTGCTCCCAGTATTAAAATTGTGTAATGAATACGCAACAGGGAATGTTTTCGGCTAAAAACACTTTGGTAATTAAAGTGAAAAGGCAGCAGAAACGGGTCCAGTTCTGGATTAATGGATTATACACTCTTATTATTTCATTGGCTGGGGTTACACAAATTTAAAAATGTGTATAAATTGAAAAGGGCTTAAAAAGAGGGAATTTTAGAGGGAAAGTTGGAACCAAGGGGGTTTTCAGGGGCTTAGGGACGTCGAAACGTCGAAAGACAAAACGTCGAATGCCAAAACGTCGAATGCCAAAAGGTCGAATGCCAAAACGTCGAAAGGGACAAAACGTCGAAAACGTCGAAAACGAGTAATCTAAGCAAATAGTGAGTTCTTTATTCTTTTAAAGGATACTCATTCTTTCACTTGTATCTGCCAACTAGTTCAGTGGGAAGCCTTCCTGATGCTCCCTGAAACAACACCTCAGGGTCGGCATGTTCCTTGACCAGTTCTTCGTGGGTAGGGAATATTCACACTGTCGTATATAAAAAACTCACATCACGTCACGTTAAGTGTAAAATTATTTATTCCCGAACTTTCCCGACTTTTCTTCTCTTATTTCTTTGAGTCCCCTTCTACTGGCACCCAGTGTTGCATTTGAACTAAACGCGAGCCAAAAAGGAACTAAGCTTGGATGTGTCATCAAATCTTATGTGCGTCCTGACCAAGGTGCTGCCCTAGGACTTGGTGACGCATCTGCATGCATGCGTTGTTGCGCGAATATATGCGCCACAATGAAATGGGACATTTTGGCATCGGGCATTAAGATTCTGCACCGAAATCCGAATTTTCCGGTAATCCACGGTGACCATACTAGTTCCCCCTCTCAATAGAGGGTGACTTTCTGAATCGAATCAACCCAAGATATTTGTGAAAAAATGGCAAACAAATGACCATTTAAGTTTACCAGGTACCAGGGTGCCATGTTTTTGCGAGTGCAGTTCTTGATCAAATTTTGAACTGAACAATGTTCAAATATGTTTGATCGCAGCGTGCCGCTTTTGAACTTCAACGCAAATTGATCGCGTTCAAATGCAACACTGCGAGTGGCACACTGTCACAAGTTTCCTTCCACAAATTTTCAACATTACGTCACAGCATCCTTCAGGGTAGCTTCGATGGTAGCCTCTAGCTATCGTCTGCCGGATCTCTGGCACCTTAGGGTGACGATGGCGATCATCGGGTGCATTGTTCCTTCAAGGGCGTCTGGTTTGGTTTACAGCACGATCTGCCGGTACTTTCCATCCCAACGTAAGAGGTGGGAGGGAATGTCTTCCTCAATCAGAACCGGAGTTATACTTGAAATAGCGGGGTTTTGACTAGCTGTCCTTCTCTGTAATTCATCCGGTATTCACAGAATATGGTGCTAGTAAAATAATGCTAAGTATCCTCGCAATAATCTTTACTCAGCTAGTGGTTTCAACTGAAGCATTATAGAGCGCAAAATGAGTCACTGACCTTCAGCGTTCGGGCAGTGACCCCAGATAACGAGACAATGTTCGTGTGTCCCCATCAATCAGTTCGTCATCCTGCCATCTTGGTGGATCTACCGTATCACCACCCCTCTCAGGCTACCAACAGGATCGATTTAAATTCACACAAAATTTCCAAAAAAATCCACGCTGAACTGTGAACACATACACACTTTTCGACGTTTTGTCCTTTCGACGTTTTGTCCCTTCGACGTTTTGTCCTTTCGACGTTTTGGCATTCGACGTTCTGGCATTCGACGTTTTGGCATTCGACGTTTTGTCACCCATTCGTTTTCAGGAAGTTCTCATAGAGCCTTAATCCGGGAAGCGGTCGCGTCGTGTACTGAGTACACGCACCATGAAAAATGCACGCTCTTGGTACACAGCGTGAACGTGGTGTCGCTGAAGGTGGCCGAAGATGCGACTGCTCGAGGGTTAGAAAAGGAAGTTCCAAGGGGCTTCAGAGGCGTTTCGGGGGATTGTTTCTGAGAATTTCAGGAGCCTTTGATGAACATTACAAGGGATTTCATGGGCGTTTCAAGACATTTCAGAGAGTTTCAAGGAGTTTCATGAACAATTTTAGGGCGTTCCGCGATGTTTTAAGAACGTTTGATAGCATTCCAGGGGTATTTCAAGGGGTTTTCAACTGCGTTTAAGGGTTTTTTTCGAAGCCTTTCAAAGGCGTTTCAAATTGATTATGATTATTTCAAGGAAGTTTCAATGGGAATACCGTCTACCCCCGTTAGTTTGAACTGAGGTGTCGCAAACTAATCAGGTTCAATTTTAATTTGTGCTAGAAGTACCCTGTCGGCATCGGAAAAACACATTTCTGGCAACCTTATTTGATGTTTTGTTTTGATTCTGCATTCCGTTTCACCCCGTTCCATTATCAGAATGACGTTTGAACAATTTTTAATATTTTAATTTGAACGATGTGCAGATTAGCGGGGGTCAAATTAAAAAGTGTTCAGATTACATGCGGTCAAACCAAACGGGGGTAGACAGTAAGGAAGTTTCAGAGGCGTTTCAAAGAATTTCAGGTCGTTTCAAGGATGTCTCAGGCAAACTATCCAAGAGGTTTCAGGGGCATTTCAATATGCTTTGGAGATTCAAGGAGCGTTTGAAGACATTTCAGATGCGTTTCAAGGGGTTTCAAAGGTTTTTGTGAGAGGATATCAGGAATTGAGGAGCATTTAGGGGTATTTCAAAGGAATAACTGGGATTTCATGGCGTCTTAATAGTACCAAGCGTCACAGAGACTCCTGGAACCCCCCCCCCCCCCCCAAAACTCTATTGCACCCGCTGAAATCCCCTGAGACCACCTGAACCTCCTCTGAAACCTCCTAGTACCCCCAGAGACCCCATGAAACATTTGTGAAACCTCCACGTATTCCCCGGGATCCCCTGAAATGCCCATGAGACCATTTGAAACGCCCCTGAGACCCCCGGAAGCCCACTGAGTCCCTACAGAACCCTTTTAGACACCTTTGAGACCCTTTGAATCTCCTCGATTCCAGTGATTCAAAATGTACTGTCAAAACTTGTATTTTGTTCGACAATCATGAAAAAAGCCAACCACGCATGGCCAGAAGAAACATTCATGGGTGACTTTGACATTTTATAAACACGGCAAATTATTTTTTCAATTTAGTGAACCAATGAAATCTCAGTGGTTTCGAAAACTGTGGACAGAACATGTGGATAACTGAAGAAGCGGAAGGTGGGGAAGTGGAGAAATTGTGTGTTTTGAGAGTCACAACTACCAGTGGAGCACTACAACAATATTCAGTGGCTCTCAACTGTGTAGCTACGGCTCACGTCCAATAAATCAAGAATACTAATGTCATATGGATATTTTCGGACCTGGTTAGATAGCACAGCGTAACAAAAAATAACTTTTGGTCTGTCTCAAGAGCAAACTTATGTGTCTTCGGAGGATTTTGGGCCGCTGAATCCGAATCCGGGCTCAGGTTTGCTCTAACACGTCACAATTTTTAGCTATACCTCAATTTATAGGGCAAAATATGTGATTTTGGGCTTTTTGACTGCAAACTTGGAAGCTTGGAAATATTTTTTTAAGCAATCAAAAGGTTAATTGGTCAATTAACATCTAAATTAACGACTCATGCAAAATATTTCATTTAACCAAATCGAATTTGATAGTTTTAAGCGATTTATGTTAGGTACGATGTTTCCCATACAAGTCACCCTCCAAAAGTTGCATGCAAGTTTTCATACTAACATGAAATGCTTAAATCTATCAAATTTGATTAGGTAAAACGAAATATTTTGCATGAGTCGTTAATTTAGATATTAATTGACCAATTAACCTTTTGATTGCTTAAAAAAAATATTTCCAAGCTTCCAAGTTTGCAATCAAAAAGCACAAAATCACATATTTTGCCCTATAAATTGAGGTATAGTTAAAAAGTGTGACATGTTGGAGCAAATCTGAGCCCGATTCGGATTCAGCGGCCCAAAATCCTTCGGAGACACATAAGTTTGCTCTTGAGACAAAAAAATGTTGCGCTGTGTAGTTGATATCGCAATCCGATATCCTCCTCTCCTCTTCTTGGCGTAACGTCCTCACTGGGACAAAGCCTGCTTCTCAGCTTAGTGTTCTATGAGCACTTCCACAGTTATTAACTGAGAGCTTCCTCTGCCAATGACCATTTTGCATGTGTATATCGTGTGGCAGGCACGAATATACTCTATGCCCAAGGAAGTCAAGGAAATTTCCTTTACGAAAAGATCCTGGACCGACCCGGAATCGAACCCGTCACCCTCAGCATGGTCATGCTGAATACCCGTGCGTTTACCGCCTCGGCTATATGGGCCCTATCCTATGAAAGTTTTGAATCCAAGATGGCAATCTCCGTTTTGTAACGCCACTGAAACCTGTCAAAACCCCTCTGAAGCTTCCTGAAATGTCGCCAAAATCCTCTAAAGCTTCTTGAAATGTCCCCGAAATCCCCCCTCGAAATTCATATAACACACCTGAGACCGCCTGATACGCCTGCGTAACGCTGAAAATCTTCTGAGAACGCCTTCAAAATCTCCCTAAAACGCCCTTCGGGCACCATGTATCCCTCCTGAAACCCTCCGAAATCACCAAAAACACAGCTGCAACGCCTCCAAAACCCGTTGTAAATCCCCTGAAACTCTCTGTAATGCCTTCGAAAACCACTTCAGGGAGTATCAATTGAGTACGTCACGCTGAAATTGAGAATTTACAAGCTCTCGTTCCTTCGTTGGTTATCCCTATATCTTACACTTTACTTGTTACCAGACGCGCCAACTTGGTCAAATTATTGGGGGGGCAAAGCCTGGTTTTTCTGATTTTTTGTATGGGAAAATCTAAAAATCATCAAATATTGGGGGGGCAAAACCATGCTTGCCCCCCTAAGTTGGCGCCTATGCTTGTTACACTTGTCACACAGATTCGTTAAAATCCCGAAAATGGCCACTACAATGGCCGATTTTAGCACCTATTACCGATTTCTATAGCACAAATCTCCTCGAGAACAAAACCAGCCCACCTGAGCTAATGTTAAGCTTATTACAAGTGAGCAAGAATAGAATAATAAAATGCACTGTTGTTTGAAGTTTGCTTCTTGAGATTTAGGCGTCTTAAGTTCTGATGCACTGTTAAAGCGGGATTTCAAGACGTTTTTCCTTAATCGTCCCTGCGACCACCCGGTAAATCATGACACCCTTTAGAACTCCTTTAAACAGCCCTGAGATCTCCTGGTATCTCTTGAAGCACCAATTTCCCAAATGGAGGTGCCTCTGGAGACGACCTACTAATACTGACCCCCTGAAACCCTCTGAAACGCCCTTGAGACTCACTGAAACTCCTCTCGCACCCCCTGAGATCTCCAGAAGCGCTGCTGAAGTTCTCCCAGAGGGCCTTGAAGCCCCCCGGGACCCCTTTGAAATGACCCTGATATTTTCTGGTATCCCGCAGAAACCCCTTGGGACACCGGCAACCTCCCTTTGCTCTCCTCTATAGACGTAAATATTGCGCCAACCGGTTTCACTGCTTAAGGTGCGAGAAGGTTGTGTTCCAGTAGGATGACAAATAGTAAAAGATGTAATAGTTCTGCTGTAAATTACAAAAAAAAACATTTCTTCTACTGAAACTCTGAATATTCACTTCAATTCCATTACACCTACCATTTTGGCATTAGGGGATTTCAGGGGTCCCAAAAGGGCTTCATGGGGTCTCAGGGATTTTCAGGGGTCTTACAAAGGGTTTCAGAGGCGATCCAGTGGGTTTCAAGGGATTTCAGGAACGTTTCTGGTGTTTTTATTGGGTTTCAAGAGCGTTCTAGAGGATATTTTCCTGATATACCCTAAAACTCTGAAAAGCCTTGAAACCCTTTTGAAAGCTCGTAAAATTTTCCTTGAAAATCCTCTTAATTTACCCTGAATTTCCTGGAAACTTCTCCGGCACCCTCCAGAGAGTCAATGGAAATCGTAAAAACTCCTCTGAAGCATCCCTGAAACCCCCTTCGAGTCACCTCTCCTAAACCTTTTTGACACTTCCAAGAAACTTGAAAATTATTATCTGATAAATTTGAAACAGATAATTTTAAATTTCGAATAAAAAGGTCAACATTAGAATAAGCCAGCTTAACCTTTCTTTTGCATCACGTTGGAGACAGCTCGCTGCCGTAGTGTACGGTTTGTGTAAAAAATGACCCTAATGCCAAAGGAGGGTTAAGAACGCATTTGGAACATTTGGGTTCCAGACATCCGATACAAATGTTATATTTCCTCTGAGAAAATTAAATATGAGGGAAATCAAATTCAATTGGAAGTAAAAGTAATGACTGGATCTAGACGTTCACTGGATATGTTTCTACTACCGTGGAATTATACACGGAAAAACAAATTAAAACGAAAACTCCAGTATTAACCGATCTCAGTTGATAAATTACCCTAGATTAGGCGCACAAAAAACTTTTTCAAGGAGACAATCGATGAATACAATTCATTGGAAAACTTTAACCCTCCTTGTGCATTGGGGTCATTTTTTACTCACGCCACACACTACGTCAGCGAGCTGTTCCCAACGTGATGCATTAGGAAGGTCACCAAGTTCTCCGAAACAACCTTCAATAAAAGGAAATTGCAGCCTCATGACAAACAATCATCGCAACTGCATTTCTCTTCAGCATACTCTAGCCTTCGGTTGCATTCCGTTGGCCATTGTCTTTTTACGGATGGTGAGCTACACCAATGAAGACAGACGCGCATGGAACATAACACAACCGCAAGGACCCCAACGCCAACGACCCCCACCACCGTCCACAAACGAATCCCATTCGTTACGCAAACCCTGTCTAATCTATTATCGCCGCCGTTTCATTTCCCGTGCATTTTCTTCTTCTCCTTTCTCCATCTCCGACAGCAAATCAAGCAACTGCAGGATCTGGTCCAAGCAGCAGCCCTGAATCGTGAAACGACAATGGCGGCCCCGATCTCGTCCTCGTCGTCACTGTCATCGTCGTCGACGGCCTCCAAAGCGTCTCTGGCGGCGACCACGACCGTGACGCATCAACTCAACTCGTTCTATTTGTACACGGAATCAGTCAAAGGATTGCCGTTCAATTTGCAGATCTACGGGTAAGTGAGCGAGTGCTGTGTGAAAAGATGTGCTAGCTGCAGTGAGTAGTTTCTCCGATTGCTCGGCTCGGTTCGAGTCTGACAGGAGGACCCCCTTCGTGTGGTGAGCGGATTTTAATTAAATCCTCCATTTGTGGCGCTTGGTAAATGCTTTTGTTGCCACTGGGTACTATCCACGGTGGTTGGTTGGCGATGGTTGACGTTCGCTCCTGACAACCAACCGATGACAATCACCAGTTCAATCAACGTGGACGGCCAATTAGGTACATGGCTCATTAAATATGTTCGTTTCATCGCACAGAGGAATTCAATTTAAAGATGACGGTAAAAAAAAAGGGCTGGCTGTAAGAGCAGGTTATTCACAACCGATTATTTTCGTTTTAAATTTTAATTTAATTAAAAACTTGAAGTGAGTTGCCCTCCCATAAGCGGTCTTTTTTTAAAAACAGGCCTCCGTATTTTCAACCTTGATTGTGATTGATATAATGAACGGTTAACATGATGAAATTTATAAAGGATAAGTGGATCGAATATCATCATAGCGGTGTCCTGTTTGGCGATCCCATAAAATTTTGAAAAAAAAAATCGTAAATTTATATTTTTTATGCCACTCCGATAATGGGAAAACTTACTCACTCATCCGAAAGCCAGAAATTTTAAATACAACAAACCCATGAACCAACCATTTCCTTGACAACAATGATGTCTTATTATCTACTTTTTGCCACACCTGATCAAGAACAAAAGAACATCCTGAAGGTTTAGGTTTCTGTAGTCAGTTTCCTTTGAGGGGTTTACAAATTATTCGGAAACGCAGTTGCATAAAAACTGGACAGTTACATATGAAATGATACGAAGTTCACAGCTATCACATACAAATGAATTGTCCTGTTGAATATTCGCCGTATTATAACTGAACCGACAGTGGCCGGCCAGTCAGTCAATGCTATTAGCAGCATGATGCAACTCTACTTAGACTTAGACAGACTTGCTCGATAATTTGCGATGGAGATAGCTCAGTTCAATACAATTTTGTTTGACGACATGACTGCAAACTATATTAGTATTGTTTGTTCTGGGTGGCAACCCATCTGGAGCTTTACCTAACACTTCGATACCGGAATAGCTCGCACAGGATCAATGGAGTCATGTGATGAACTAGCGCGAGTTATCAGAAGGCCAGCTCCAGAGGCACGTTATCCTCCATTTGGGACATTTGTGCCATCGCCAAAATAAAAGCCTATTAAACAAGCTTATCATCATCAACCTGATGAAAAATGAAGGAAATAAGAATCAGGATGCCGATAGGGACAAGTAGGGAAATAGGAAAAAAAAAATACCCTGGAAGAGTACTAACGCTAAGTGTACCAAAATGGCTTCAAACAACACCCTGAAAAGAGTACTGTTATAACGCATATAGCCAAAGAGAGCCTATAGCTCTTTACCACAGCAGGTTAAGAACAACAGAATATCCTGAAGATTCATTGTTCTGAAGTCAGTTTCACTTAGTAAGTGTTTACCGAATACACGGAAACGCAGTTACGCAAAAACTGGACAGTTATATATCAAATGATACGAAGTTCCATAATCGGATTCACAGCTATCACATACAAATGAATCAGCGTGCTGAATATTCGCCATGTGATAGCTGAGTCGGCAGAGGCCAGTCAATGCTTTGACCAGCATGCTGCAATTCAGCTTTGACAGATTTGTAAGATACTTCGCCACCCCTAGAGATGGCTCAGTACAATACAATTTGGTTTGACGACATGACTCCAAACTATTCCAGTATTGAGTGGCAGCCCCAGGTGTCAATCTGAAGCTTTACCCAACACTTGGCTACCGGAATAGCTGGCTCAGGGCCAATAAAGTGCGAGCTAACTCATCAGCCAATTCATTTCCAGCAATGGAAGAATGGCCAGGTACCCATACAAGATGAACAGCATTTGCAGAATTCAGCTCCTCAATTTGAGTTCGACAAGCGTTAACTATCTTCAACCAAAAGTTGACCGAAACAAGTGCTTCAATAGCAGCCTGCACTCTTTGGCGAGCGTTCGTGCGAGACAGTCGCAACTTTTCGTTCGTCCGGTTTGTCTCCCGATACTATCCAGTTCGGTGGCTTTTTCCAGTGCTAGTTTTCCGAGTGATCAAGTGTTGAAGTGAAAATCCCTAGTGGGACGCGTGCGGTTGGCTAGGCCACAATTTTTGCCGCAAAAGTTCGTTTAGTTTGAGTAAAGTTCACGTTTTCATTTTATCACGTGGCGCATTGACCGATTATCGAGCACATCAGTGCAGCATCCCCCGCACACCGCGCCGCTCGCGCGGCCGTGATCGGCTTCTTCCAGTGAGTACCCAAGCTCATCGTCGTCGACAGCAGCAGCCCACCGAGAGAAGAGCAGAGAGCGTTCAACCGCCGCACACCAGCGCAGCGTCGGGCGCTCAGCAGCAGCTCGCTTCCTCCCTGTGCGGGCCATCCGATCGCTTGGACCTGTCGTCGTCGAGCCTGTGGCTAAACAGAGTGCTCAAAGATAAGTACATAAAGTTACCTCTCGTTGTTCCCCCCTCTCCACTGACTCTTTGATTAGATTTAATTTGGTACATAAGCAGTTTTTTCTCACTTTTCCTGTAGCGTTAATTTTGTCCCTTGTTTTTTGATTATTTCTCGTCCCTGTGATAGTGGTAGTTTAAGATTTTTGAGTGACCCGTGGTGGTAGTTAACTACCACAATGGGCGATGATGATGATGGCGGGGGAACATCGTACCGCATCAACGAAGCTTCGTTATTGGCATCGGACTGCTCGAGCCAACAAGGCGATGTAAATGCTAATCCCTTTGTCTCCCTTCACCCTGGTGCTTCTGCAATGGACACCAACAGTAAATCTGTTTCGACGTCCCCCCGCCTCAAGGCCTACCCTCCCGACTTTGGCGGGCCATATGTTGTTTTCTTCCGACCCAAAGGCAAACGTTTGAACACCGTTCAAATCAGCAAGGATCTGACTAAGCGGTATTCTTCCGTTGCCTCCATTGACATGGTCGGTACAGCTAAGCTTCGGGTGACAGTAGGCGACCGAAAACACGCTAATGAGATTGTGGCCTGCGAGTTATTTACACTTGAGTACTTCGTTTACCTACCAAGCGCGTCGATAGAGATTTCGGGGAAGGTCGCCGACGCATCTTTGACCTGCGAAACGATCATGCAAGGCTGTGGTCGTTTCCATAACCCTTCTCTCCCTCCTGTCCAGATACTGGATTGCCGGCAACTGCATTCGGTGTCCCAGGAGGGCGAGAAGAAGGTTTACACACCATCTGAAGAATTTTCTGTGACCTTCTCCGGATCTGCATTACCAGATCTGCTGGTGATTGGCAAACTTCGGCTACCTGTGAGGCTGTATGTACCGAAGGTAATGAATTGCATCAATTGCAAGCAGCTGGGCCACACCGCCCAGTACTGCCTCGCTGGGCCACACCGCCAATAAACCTCGCTGTGCAACATGCGGGGAGAGACATGTGGACGGTGCGTGTAAAACGCCGCCCAAGTGTGTTTATTGTGGCAGCGACCGTCCACATGATCTGATTGATTGCCCAAGGTACATACAGCAGAAAAAACATCAAAAACGATCGCTGCAGCAGCGATCACGGCGAAGCTACGCCGAAATGCTGAAAAAAGCTGCCCCGACCGTTGAATCCCGTAACATCTACTCGTCTTTATCTCTCGATGATCAGGGCTCTGACTCTGAGGTCGGGGACGGGGTTCCCTTTGTTTTCAAGGGTGAAACGAGGAAACGGATGAGGCTCCAGAGACCCACCAAAAAACCTCGGAATCTGCCTAGCAGCGACCCCCAACCCACCATGACAAATTTGAAGAGTGGTAAGAAAGCCACAAAACGTTCCCCTCCGGGATTCAAAATCCAGGACGAACGAGACTTTCCATCACTCCCGGGAACATCTAAAATCCCAGATGTCCCACGTTTTTCGAATTCTCAACCGGAAAGACAGCATTCGGAGCACCAGGAGCAACCTCAGGGTGCGCCATTGTTTACGCTCTCTGGCATTGTAGACATCATCCTCAGCTTCTTCAATGCTTCAGACTCCGTGAAGAACATTGTAAAAGGACTTCTTCCTTGCGTGACCCCTCTTTTGAAGCAGTTGGCTTCTAAAATGCCCCTCCTTGCGACAATCGTATCTTTCGATGGCTAATTTAACCACCGAGGTCGAAGATACGATTTCGGTTCTACACTGGAACTGTCGTAGTATTACACCGAAATTAGACGTTTTTAAATTTTTAATTTACAATTTACAATGCGATGTTTTTGCACTATCCGAAACATGGCTGACACCTGATGTAACCTTACCTTTTCCCGATTATAATATCATTCGCCTTGATCGATCCGACTCTTACGGAGGGGTGCTTCTAGGGATCAAGAAGCAGCACTCATTTTACAGAGTCGATTTTCATCCGATGACAGGCATTGAAGCCGTCGCATGTGAGGTGACTATCCGAGGTAAAACCCTCAGTGTTGCCTCCATATATCTTCCACCGAGAACTGCAATATTTCGCAGGGATCTCGCCCACATCTGCTCGGTTATGCCCGAGCCTCGGCTGCTCATGGGAGATTTCAACTCCCATGGTACAGGCTGGGGGGAACTGTACGATGACAGCCGTTCAACGTTGATATATGACCTCTGCGACGACTTCAACATGACAATTTTGAATACCGGAGAAGTTACACGAGTGGCACCTCCAGCTCAAGATGGCAGCCCTAGAAACAGCCGATTAGACCTCTCAATCTGTTCGAGCTCACTATCGCTGGAGTGTACATGGAAGGTTATCCAGGATCCTCATGGTAGTGATCATCTGCCGATTGTTGTTTCTATTTCCAATGGATCACATCAACCTCCATCTATCGACATCGCCTACGATCTAACCAAGCACATTGACTGGGAGAAGTACGCAGAAGCAATTATCGACGGTGAACAATCGGTAGAAGTCCTTCCACCGCGGGAAGAGTATCAGTTTCTATCAGAACTGATCATCAGTAGTGCGCGTCAGGCACAACGTCGACCAGTGCCAGGTCCGTCGGTTCGCAGGAAACCCCCCAATCCGTGGTGGGATAGTGAGTGTACAGAAATATATCGCGAGAAATCCGCGGCGTTCAAAGAGTTTCGGAAACGCGGTTCGGTCGAAAACTTCAAGCGGTTCGCTTCCCTTGAAAGCAAGTTCAAGAACTTGATCAAGGCGAAGAAAAGCGGTTACTGGCGTCGGTTCGTCGAGGGTTTGTCGCGCGAGACTTCGATGAGAACTCTTTGGAACGTCGGTAGAAGAATGCGTAACGCGTCGTCGGTCAACGAGGATCGAGAAAGCTCTCCTCGATGGATCATCAAGTTCGCAAAAAAAGTTTGTCCAGATTCCGTGCCCGTGGAGCGAATAATTCGTGATGTTTCCGACGATAGGGACGACATGGATAGGCCGTTTTCAATGATTGAATTCTCACTTGCTCTTCTTTCATGTAACAATTCCGCTCCAGGAATGGATCGAATCAAGTTCAACTTGCTTAAAAACCTCCCCGACGTCGCTAAGAGGCGCTTGTTGAACTTGTTCAATCAGTTCCTGGATAACAACATCGTTCCGGATGATTGGAGACAAGTGAGGGTGATAGCTGTTCAAAAACCCGGGAAACCCGCGTCGGATCATAATTCGTACCGTCCAATCGCGATGTTGTCTTGTCTACGGAAGCTGTTGGAGAAGATGATTCTCTTTCGACTGGACAAATGGGTTGAATCGAATGGCATGTTGTCAGACACACAGTTTGGTTTCCGCAGAGGCAAAGGTACGAACGACTGTCTTGCGTTGCTTTCTTCAGAAATTCAGCTTGCCTTTGCTCAAAAGCAGCAAATGGGCTCAGTGTTTTTGGATATTAAGGGTGCTTTTGATTCAGTTTGTGCCGATGTTCTTTCCGACAAACTACACGACTGTGACCTTTCCCCAATTCTTAACAACTTTTTGTATAATTTGCTGTTTGAGAAGCAGATGAGTTTCGCTCATGGTGACTTGACAGTTTCACGAATTAGCTACATGGGCCTCCCCCAGGGTTCATGTCTAAGCCCCCTTCTTTACAACTTTTATGTTAGAGACATAGATGATTGTCTCATGGAAAACTGCACGTTAAGGCAGCTTGCGGATGACTGTGTTGTCTCTGTAACGGGATCAATAGCAGTCGATCTGCAAGGACCACTACAGGATACTTTGGACAATTTGTCTACTTGGGCTCTCAAGCTGGGTATCGAGTTCTCTCCGGAGAAAACTGAGATGGTTGTCTTTTCTAAAAAACACAAACCGGCAAAGTTTCCGCTCGTTCTGATGGGTAAGACAATCACTCATAGCATGTCTTCACAATACCTCGGCGTCTGGTTCGACTCCAAATGCACCTGGGGGAAGCACATTGTGTATCTGATACAGAAATGCCAAAAACGAATCAACTTTATGCGAACTATTACCGGAACATGGTGGGGAGCACACCCGGAAGATCTGATCAGGCTGTACCAAACAACCATTCTATCGGTTTTAGAATACGGTAGCTTTTGTTTTCAATCCGCGGCGAAAACACACTTGCTGAAGCTTCAACGGGTTCAGTACCGTTGCCTTCGGATCGCGTTAGGTTGCATGAACTCGACTCACACAATGAGTTTAGAGGTACTTGCTGGTGTACAGCCTCTGACAGACCGCTTTGCGGAGTTGTCGCTCCGGTTCCTCATCCGATGCGAGGTTGTGAATCCGTTGGTCATAGAAAACTTCGAAAAGCTGCTCGAACAGAATCCCCAAACTCGTTTTATGAGTGTGTACTACTGGTACATGACGCTGGAGGTAAGCCCATCTCCGGTTAACACCAATCGTGACAACTTCTCAGACTTCGACAGCTCCTCTGTGGATTTTGATCTCTCTATGAAGGATGAGATCACCGGTATACCGGAATCTTTTCGTTCCATAGGTATTCCACAAATTTTTGCAAGTAAGTTCGGGCATGTTAGCGGGGCCAGACAGTTCTTCACAGATGGTTCCAAAACCGATGATTCGACTGGATTCGGTGTCTACAACGAATTTCATAGCGCCACCTTTATGCTTCAAAAGCCATGTTCGGTATATATTGCTGAGCTAGCGGCTATATACTACACCTTAGAGTACATTCGCACTCTCCCACTTGAGCACTACTTCATTTTTACCGACAGTCTAAGCTCTCTGGAGGCTGTTCGGTCAATGAAACCGATGAAGCAATCAGCGTACTTCCTGAATGGAATACGCCAAGTCTTGAGTGCTTTGTCCAAACGCTCATACATCATCACCATAGCTTGGGTCCCTTCACATTGCTCAATTCCGGGCAATGAGAAAGCGGACTCTCTGGCTAAGGTGGGCGCTAGCGAAGGCGATATTATGAGCGTCAAATCGCCTTCGACGAATTTTTTGAATTGGCCCGTCAGGAGACCTTGATCAGCTGGCAACACAAATGGAGAGATGGAGAGATGGGTAGATGGTTGCACTCCATCATTCCACAGGTGTCGAAGAAGCCATGGTTCAAAGGGTTGGATTTGAGCCGCGATTTCATTCGTGTAATGTGTCGGTTGATGTCCAACCACTATTTGTTGAACGCACATACCTTCCGTGTTGGGCTCTCAGAAAGCAATCTCTGTGTCTGTGGTGTGGCTTACCAGGATATCGAACATGTCGTGTGGGGATGCAATGAGTATCGTGAGGTCAGATCTGAGCTACATGAAATTCTCCGGGTCCGAGGAAAACAACAGAAACCCGTTAGAGAAGTGTTGGCAGGACTTGATTTGGAATACATGAACCTGATTTACCAGTTTTTGAAACGTGTTGATGTCAGAGTTTGATGTAGTACGTTCCTTGTTTTCGTTGTCCGCCTTTTGGTTTTGTTGTTCGCCCCTGTCTGTCGTCACCCCCTTCCGTTTGTCCTCTTCTTGTCGTTCTCTACCGATAAAGTCTTTTCTTTTTGGTTCCGTTACAGATATGAACAATTTGTCCCATCAAAGTTTTAGTATAAGTTAGCAAATAATTTAGTTTTAAACCCATAAATCCGTCCTTCCCATTTTTTTTTCTTCAATCCTTAACCTCGAAACAGCCGCGAGTACTTCGGCTTCCCAAACTAACATAGTTTTAAGGCAGTAATAAATTGTAAAATGTATAACAATTGTAAAAAAAAACAAAAGATTTCGGCTCAGTTATGCCCATGTGGCGCCCGAGCCTTCCAAATAAACGAATAAGTAAAAAAAAAAAAAATAGCAGCCTGGCTATCTGAAAGAAGTATATTACTTTGCCCATTATGTGCTGCTGAAGTGCGGATTGCACTCCGCACATAAGAGCAAAGATTTCGACTTGAAAAACGGTGCAGTGTCTACCAAGTGTAGCCATCAGTGTAACATACGATGCCGTCTGAAATACTTCTTTCCAAATATCCAGATGTCCACTCTTCCCGGGAAGGGAATTTCGTGGAAAATGTCCTATATGGGAAACTACAAGCAGTTGTAAGATCACTTGGAGCAAGGACAATTTTGTCCCAATTCACCAGAAGTGGAAACAACGAGGTGTGTGTTGATGTGCGGTTTACAGGAGTTTTCTCTAGTAGACCGAGTACCCTTAAACGGTGAGTGCAAGAAAGTGCTTCTTGTTTGAGATGAATGTCAAAGAGAACATCCGCGCTGCCGTGGGATTTGACGAGAACGCTTCAGACATCGCCATTAAACACATCCTTTGGAGATGGCCTATTTTTGATTGAATCGTTCTTACTTCGCCCTTCTGCCATCACATAAGACATCTATGAGGCCAATAATGGTCAAACAACAGTTATGTAAATCCATTTAATATACTTGGGTTTTAGACCCCAAGTTGTACCAAAGGATCGCCGGCATTGCCCGGAGGCCATTCAAGCTTTCTTGATTTTGAACTCAATCAAAGAAACGCAAAGGTCAACGAACGCCATTACGGTTTCACCTTTCCGAAATGAGAACAATAGATGTTTTACTCGGATTAACCGAAAGGCCATATTGGCGACACCAACCCTCAACTACCTGAAGGGCGCTTTGCATCAGGTCGAAAATGGTGGTGATACACATGCCAACTAACAATGTTAGGCAGTCGTCGGCAAAACCATAAGTAGAAAAACCGCTATTCTTGAGTTGCCTCAACAGCGTATCTGCTACGAGATTCCACAAAAGCGATGACAAGACTCCCCCTTGGTAGCATCCACAAACACTAAATTTCCTAATCCCTGCTAGACGCAATGTCGAAAAGAGATATCGGTTTTTGAGCATTTGATGAATCCAATTGGAAATCATTGGAGATATACCATGACTCCGTGCGGCTTCTAATATGGCATCGAAAAGCACATTGTCAAAGGCACCCTCGATATCTAAGAAAACACCCAAACAAGATTGCTTTTGAGCGAATGCTTTCTCGATATCGTAAACAACATTGTGTAAAAGAGTCACAGTGGACTTACCATATTGGTAGGCATGTTGGTTCACATGTAGAGGCACGTTGGCCAGATGAACATCACGGATGTGATGATCCACAATGCGTTCTAAGCATTTCAGAAGAAAAGAGGTCAAACTGATAGGTCTAAAGCTCTTTGCTTCTTCATACGACGCTCGACCTGCATTCGGAATGAACTAGATTTGGGAATTCTGTAGCAAAACTGCAAACAAGTATTTTTTTTTTTTTCAAAAAATGTTTGAAATAAACAAATCCCTTCTGAAGCAAAACAGGGTAAATCTAATCTGCCCCGGGAGATTTGAAAGGAGCAAAGCTATTAAGTGCCCACTCAACAGATTCTATAGTTACAGTACTCCGCATCGCAGCCAGAGAATCATAACTACAAGAAAATACATCAGGTTCATCCAAAGATGTAATTTCCACACATCCGGGGAAGCGTGTGCTGAATAAGCATTCCAGAATTCCTCATCTGAGGAAGCGAAATTGCCAATTAGCAAACGAAGTTCGTTCACTCGGAAATCCTTAGCTTTTGCAAGGATTTTGTTAAACCGACTGACTTCACTCAAATTGGAAACACTCGCACGAAGGTTTTTCCAGCCAGATCGTTCAGCAAATCCGACGGCTTTCCTGTAGGCCTTGAGTTACGCACCACGGTTGCTACACCATAGCCAGAGTCACACCACAGCCAGATAACCAGCTTATCAACACGCAGCATAACAACAGAGAATCGCATGGACCAATTAATCGGAATCTGCAGGTTATAAAACATTACCACGAAGTCTAGAAGTGGCACACCATTTCCGCAGAACAAGATAACCCAAACATCAGCTGAGGCCTGGATGATAAGAACGATTCTAGGAGGATGCGGCTGACTATAAGTACCCCAGGAGGAGGCAGTCTCAGTCAGTCTTGTTTTAATCTAGGTTCGTTACAGGCGAATAGCCTTAGGCGCTATCCATAAACTACGTAGACTCATTTTGGGCAATTTCAGACCCCCCCTCCCCCTCCGTAGACTTTTGTTCATACAAAATTTTCGAAATTTGTATGGAGCGTAGACTTTGGCCAGACCCCTCCGTCTCCCCCTAAGAGTCTACGTAGTTTATGGACAGGCCCTTAGTGTAGGATAGAATTAAGTCTCACTAAATATTTTTTCGATTGAATAAATGAAATAAAATTATTTTTTTTTATTTATTCACTTGAAGAATAAATAACTCTTGTGATCCGATCTGAAAGCCTCCAAACCAGCCGAACGTCGTCTGTTCCAATTCATTCTACATTGTTTCCTGAGTTTCGCCAGATCAGGATTCCACCTAGGGGTTTCTCTTGTGATCTTCACAGACCGTAGAGGGCATGCTTTTTTCAAAAGCTTCCATGATGAAGGTGGTTGTAGTAAAAACGGTATCATCTAAATCACTTGGAGTGTCAATGGATGGTGAGTATCCATGAAATTTGGCCGCAACCAAATCAGTAAAAAGATCCCAATTTGTTGACCGGGGCTTCCTGAAACGCAATGTTTGCTAAGTAACATTTGAATGTTCAAAAAAGATGTAGCGATGGTCATATAAAAATTCTTCATCTGACACATGCCAATTGGTCAGCTCGTGACTAATTCTACTAGAGCAAAGCGTTATGTCTAACACTTCCTCTCTAGCAGATACCAGAAATGTTGGGCGGTTGCCCATGTTAAGTAATGCAAGCTCTGTACTACTTAAGAACTCCATCAAACTGGAGCCTCTGAGATTGTACGACATTTCTCCGAAAACCAGTTCCCCGAAAGTTATTTCCCCGAAAAACGATTCCCCGAACGAACCGTTTCCCCGAATGGACCGTTTTCTCGAAATATTTATGGTACTATTTTTAGTACTGGTTTTTGAACAATTTCTTGAATAATTCCATTCTCTGCACTAGTTATTGAAAAGAAATAGCGGAAAGCTAGCCTGAGTACAAAGTGTGCCGTTGTGTAGTCTTTAGAAAGATGTCAAGATCATGGAAACTTTCACACCTCATTGATGTTGTGCATTCCCTCTAATCATAAATTTTTCGAGATATAATGTTCTTCGTGATTCTTCAATGAGGTTTGCCCTTCTTTTAAATATGGATCGTTCTTTACTGTTGTACTGATTGAAAATGATATGGCTCTCAACTAAGATCACGTTCATCATTATTTTCCCTTCTTTTATTCATAGGCTGTTCTTTCTATTTATTTTTGAATATTCAATCGATAAAAACGCCCTGTCATTGTGAAACACATGATCCAGATAAATTAAACTTTAAGTCTTAAAGTATTCTTGCTTGCGAAGGAAGTCTATGAGCAAAAGTTTAATGTGCTTTAAAACGAAAAGTCAATGGATTTCAATTTGTTCGACAAATAGATCTGAAGGTAAAATTCAGTTTTTTTTGTAAATCAATGGATCAATCATGACCAAAGTAGCATTTGGAATTGACATTTCTACAGATCATATTAGTAGTTAGACTGCCGATAATATTTTGAAAGAACAATGTATGATGAAAGAAGGGAGAATCTTTGATAAAGATTTCTACTATATCACCTATAGATACTAGAACAGTTGGTCACAAAAACAAAAAAATAAATAAATAAATAAAGCAGCAGTCAAATTGCTGATAATAAATTGAGCAGTTCAACTTGAAGGAACAGCCTATGTTTGAAAGAAGGAAAATTTTAATTAGTGAAAGGTTATCAATTTAGCCAAAAAGACGGTGTTGGATCTTCAAGCGGAAGTATGCTAGGCCGAAGTACGTTAGTTCATTAGGCTGAAAGGCTGAAAGTGTCATTACGCCGGACGGGCATCAGTCCGGTTGAGTTGAAAACCATAAAAAGACTCAGTTTGATCATATATAAAACCCAATATTCAAAAGAATAGCCGACTACTCAAAGAAGGTAAATCTGTCCTGGGACAGTCAGTGGTTTAATAAATTACTACCGTCAATAAGGTATGCAATATTACAACTAAAAACAACTGCGTGTTTTAAAAAGAAGCGAAATTTTCAGATGGAATGTTGGCAGAGTGATTAATTAATCATCAGTACCTACTTCGGTATGTGAGAAAAGGGAAAGAATAAAAGAATATTGTTAAATCATGGAAATATATCCCAGTATCCATAGAATGCCCTAGATTCGAGGAATGTAAAAAAAAACTCAAGGGACCTAAATGAACTGGTTGTCTAGGACTTCGAAAACATATTTTAACTTTGTTGATGAAGAAAATTAGAAAGACGGCCTACTGATCCATTCTACCCTATGAACTTCAGCTGAGCAACCCATTCGGCTTAGAGTACTTCAGCCTGACGTACTTTGGCAACTTCGTCCTAAAGACCGGATCCCCCTAGTTGCGCATTGGGTCATTGTAAATGGCATATGCAATAATCTTTTCGAAGAAACGGCACATTCGGGGAAACATTTTTCGGGGAAATGGTACATTCGGGGAAAAAACTTTCGGGGAAACTTCATTCGGGGAACTGGTTTTCGGGGAAATGTCGTACAATCGCCTCTGAAGTTAATGTCTGAGATGCCCCAGATGATATGGTTAGCATTAGCATCACTGCCATCAATTAGCGGAAGGCCTTTCGAAGTACAGTAAGCGATGACTTGTTTGAAATCATCCGTAGGGGATGGTTCATCATGCGGTAAATAAACCGAACAATAGACGTACCTGTTGAGGTTTCCAACAGATACATCAATTGTGATAGCACATACATCTCTGGTGGTTAGTTCAGAGTTGAGTATAGCAACGATTAAGTTGTTGACAAACACACAGGCTTGAGGCATGACACGCAAGTTTGACATTTCATGTTTACTGAAAGTAGCAAACACCGGATTCACAAGGTTTCCTAGATAGAAATTCCCCTTACGGAAGTAAGGTTCTTGGACCAAGGCCACTTGGGCTGAACCATTTTGCATAAGTCTGCAAAGATTGATCGTTGCTGTTCTTTTATGCTGAAGACGGATCTGAGCTATCCTAACCGAAGCCACTACGCAAACTAAGTAAGATTAAACTCTTCGCAATAATAGCACAACAAAGAACAGCAGCAATAAAACCAGATCGGTATCGATTGGAAAACGCCAAAGGCGATGATACACAGAATACACTGTGTAAATCGCATAATGCCAAACCATATTGGTGAAAATTTGAACTAATTAACAACATCTTCATGATCCCGCCCTTATTCAGCCTCAAGTAAGACTAAAGAAGGGCAGCTGATTGTCTCGGAGAAACACAAGGTCCACTGCACCATTGCTCCGGTTAGAGCAGTAAGGGAAACATACTGTGGAGGGCGCCCTGGTATTCCACAGGCTCCGTTTGCGGTTAGGTTTTTATTAAACCCCCAAGCCATTCATTCCTAGGCACGGTAAGCATGAAGCCGCGTCACACCATGAATTAGGGGTCACCTGTTGGTGGACTTTTACCCCCAGAACAGGTGGTCCGTAGTGTTATTCTTAGCCAATTGTGACAATCGCTACCGACACTACACAGCTATCCAGCTATCTAGCTATCAAAATTAGAGGGGTTATATAGAATTCTGTCCGAAACTTCGTGGTTACAATTAACCTTAACTAAAGAAATTCATTTTATGGATCATACAATGTATGTAATTTTATCAACCTACAACTTATAGTTTGAGAACTTCAAGGCAGGCTGCTACGCGTAACTATTAACCCTTCAAAACGTACAACACCTTGACGTTTTTACAGTCGATCGTTGACGTCCGTGACCGATGCCTATTCTTTTCCCACGGAGTTCAATTGGGCTTTGAGTACCGATACCGATTCAATATCGGTACCTCCAGTGTTGCCAGTGTTGCTAACAAATGTTGATGTTATTTCGGTTAAAAAATCTCGTTAATACAGACAAAAAAAAACTTCATCTTGCAAATCGATGGGCAATTCCTTCGAAAGATTTTGGGATCGAACAAGGCCTTCTCAGTATATACTACTAATTTTCCGCAACGATGAGCCCTCTCCCTCTCCCTTTTGCTGTTCGTTGATCCAACATATACTACGACTGATATCAGCCACGCTGACGCCGTTACTGCTATTACGTTACTGCTTTACTGCACCGTTAGGACCACGTTACTGCCTCCAGCAACGTAGAAACCGGAGTCAGAACATTTCTCGAAGGGACCCTGCGGAACCTTCAAAGTCAGTGATGTTCAACATGATAGACAAAAAAGGCAAAAAAAAACGCGACGTTTAGCCAAGTTTCAAGTTTCCTTCAGAAAGGTTGACCATTAAACGTATAAGTCAGTTCAGGGATTCTGCTGTGAAGAAAATTTACACCGGCACCCGGCGTGATTCAGCGTATTGATAACTGCGTGACGTTCGGTGACAGGATCGTCGTTCCCCAGATGTATCGCAGGAAAGTTCTAAAAAACCACCCACGACTCCTGACGATGCAGACCATACTGAAATCAGATCTACATTGACTATGCTCTGGGACGGGACCCGTCAGGTGCTAGTGCAAATACGAAACCATTTGCCTGTCAAAAAATACCACTTCTGATTGGCCGATTTGACAAAAGCAGCGTTGCGCCGCGTTACGTTCGTTTACAAGAGGGCACTCTGTTGTTGAGTTAGCCGTGTTGCTAGTAGTCACAGGTTTTTTAAACCTCGTATGATTGATAATTAATAACTAACAACATTAATCGTTTTTCTCACTTTCTGTGCTGTTTTTATCCGGAATTTGACATGGTGAAATGAAGTGCAAAACGATACATTATGGGCGCAGTGATGTGTATCATTCTGGGCTTTATTTTTACTAATTTTCGAAGAATCCGAAGGTTTGCCGGCAAGGGATGGAAGTCTGTGTGTGAGATCCAAACGAGGAAGATCAGATTGTTTTCAAACTCATTCTTTGAAATAGGATGCTAAATAAAACTAGTCAACAAGTTTTGATTGATTTGCATATGAAAAGTGTTGGCAACACTAGAGCAACCCCCGTATGAACAGTAACAAAAAGAATAAGAGGGATTGTACCAATGAGCTGTCACGTCTCGTCTTAGACTATGCTGATCCAATTGACAGATTCTATTGTCCGCGCAGTTGAAACCCGGAATTTTCGACTAGCGAAGTTGGGTTTTTGTCCAAATCCGTGCGTCGGACCTAACTTCGGAAGTGGTGCGCTGCATAGCGGACCAGGTTTACTTCGCTAGTCGATAACTCTGATTTTCAACTAAATTGAAAATACTAACTGGCCAGCAGTGGTCATCGTGCATGCTTGTTCGAAATCACCCAAAATTTTCTGGGAGCGTTCCATTACCACTTCCTTCACAATTGGGTTCTTTAGGGGTATCCAGGTTATTTCATAATCAGATT
Organism: Aedes albopictus; assembly: GCF_035046485.1. Lineage (NCBI taxonomy): Eukaryota > Metazoa > Arthropoda > Insecta > Diptera > Culicidae > Aedes > Aedes albopictus. The sequence goes on along the minus strand of NC_085137.1, from coordinate 174,870,614 downwards.
CTCCACCCAAAAATTAGTCGAAATCCAAAATTTCATAATATTTGAAGTCTGGGAACTATTTTTAAAATGCATTTAAAGTTTGTATGGGTTAAATTTTTTGTTCGGGGCGAACTGTCATTTTATCGATTCAACTGTCATTGTAGCCACAAAAAGTAAAACTGTTTTGTTAATTTAACCATCAAAACAAAGGTGTTGGAATCCAATAAAATCACGTTATACTCAGAAAAATGAGCTCTTTCGATTAGGCTATTCCAAATAGCAATATTTTATTCACTAAACAACCCAATTGCATCACTCGGAACTGCGTTCGCCAGCTACGGTAATCCAAACATATTGGTATCGGACAACAAAAGAAGATTCACCTTTGTATGAGAGCTCCCATAACTTCTGACGCATCAAAGGAATTTCGCACACTCGGATAGCGCCCTTTCACCCACAATCCAAAGAGCATGTGGAAAGATTTGTAGATTCTCTGAAGTGAACACTTCAGAGGCTAAGTGAGAGAGGAAATCATAGGCTTTGCCCTACACAGCTAGTTACAGTGTTTGCAGCAATCTTAAAGTTTAAAATAATTCTTTTGTCTTTTATGGCCTCTTGAGAGGTCAATTTCATTCATTCAAGTACGTATAGTACCGATTCTTTGAAACGCATACCATTTACCGACCAATTGTATAATCTTATTTGTAATGAAATTCCTGATATTCACACTTCTACTGAATATAACTAGAAATCAAAACCACTACGATGTCATAAACTTTGCATATTGGACAACATCCAAAAATTCAAACAACCGGAACCATTCCGGCGGCACGTTATAAATCCTCATTTGACACGTAATGAGACCTTTCTACCCGCAATCAATAAGTTCATGATTGATGTATTGTGCCACATAACTCACTCCACTTTCGAACCTTCGTACCTGTTTTCCCTGTCAATAAAACAACAGAGATTTATTAGTCAAATTTAATTAACGCGAGTATCATCATCAATACCGCATCATCCTCCCTCACTACACTACATACTGTTTCCCCCCTTCTCATTGCAGCGATCAACTGTACTCGGACCAGCTGTACATGGAGATGGATGTAACGAGCTCGTTGCTGGACATCGTTTCGAACGGAACCGTCCTGGTGACCGTCATATCGTACAAAAACCTCACCACCTTCCTGCCGCGGTTCTACTTTGCCAAAAATAGGTAAGCAAACATCGCCTGACCAACCAAACCAAACCAAACTCTCTCCAGCCAGCACCGTGATGGCTGCCGTACGTGGTTGGTTGGGTGCTCTCGAATTAAATATCACACACCACCACACGACAAAGAACTGGCTGGTTGAGTTGTCCATCACTTGTCCATTATTTAGGCGAGATGAGTTGGCGCTGGTACTGCTACTGCGGATGGATATAATATTGATTGACCGACCATATACAAATTACAACAGCTAGGGGTTGTGGTAACCCCTATGTGTGTTTTGCTCATTCTGTTCTGGAATTTTCCGGTAAATTCGGTTTGCACAGTTTTCTACTGAGAAATGGTTCCAATTTCAGGTAGCATTCACTGTTTCAATGTAAGCTTTGTGATCTAGTAGGAATGTATCAGATTTTAAGCGATTAGCATTGATACCATTTTGTAGTCTAGTCTAGTCTAGTCTAGTCTAGTCTAGTCTAGTCTAGTCTAGTCTAGTCTAGTCTAGTCTAGTCTAGTCTAGTCTAGTCTAGTCTAGTCTAGTCTAGTCTAGTCTAGTCTAGTCTAGTCTAGTCTAGTCTAGTCTAGTCTAGTCTAGTCTAGTCTAGTCTAGTCTAGTCTAGTCTAGTCTAGTCTAGTCTAGTCTAGTCTAGTCTAGTCTAGTCTAGTCTAGTCTAGTCTAGTCTAGTCTAGTCTAGTCTAGTCTAGTCTAGTCTAGTCTAGTCTAGTCTAGTCTAGTCTAGTCTAGTCTAGTCTAGTCTAGTCTAGTCTAGTCTAGTCTAGTCTAGTCTAGTCTAGTCTAGTCTAGTCTAGTCTAGTCTAGTCTAGTCTAGTCTAGTCTAGTCTAGTCTAGTCTAGTCTAGTCTAGTCTAGTCTAGTCTAGTCTAGTCTAGTCTAGTCTAGTCTAGTCTAGTCTAGTCTAGTCTAGTCTAGTCTAGTCTAGTCTAGTCTAGTCTAGTCTAGTCTAGTCTAGTCTAGTCTAGTCTAGTCTAGTCTAGTCTAGTCTAGTCTAGTCTAGTCTAGTCTAGTCTAGTCTAGTCTAGTCTAGTCTAGTCTAGTCTAGTCTAGTCTAGTCTAGTCTAGTCTAGTCTAGTCTAGTCTAGTCTAGTCTAGTCTAGTCTAGTCTAGTCTAGTCTAGTCTAGTCTAGTCTAGTCTAGTCTAGTCTAGTCTAGTCTAGTCTAGTCTAGTCTAGTCTAGTCTAGTCTAGTCTAGTCTAGTCTAGTCTAGTCTAGTCTAGTCTAGTCTAGTCTAGTCTAGTCTAGTCTAGTCTAGTCTAGTCTAGTCTAGTCTAGTCTAGTCTAGTCTAGTCTAGTCTAGTCTAGTCTAGTCTAGTCTAGTCTAGTCTAGTCTAGTCTAGTCTAGTCTAGTCTAGTCTAGTCTAGTCTAGTCTAGTCTAGTCTAGTCTAGTCTAGTCTAGTCTAGTCTAGTCTAGTCTAGTCTAGTCTAGTCTAGTCTAGTCTAGTCTAGTCTAGTCTAGTCTAGTCTAGTCTAGTCTAGTCTAGTCTAGTCTAGTCTAGTCTAGTCTAGTCTAGTCTAGTCTAGTCTAGTCTAGTCTAGTCTAGTCTAGTCTAGTCTAGTCTAGTCTAGTCTAGTCTAGTCTAGTCTAGTCTAGTCTAGTCTAGTCTAGTCTAGTCTAGTCTAGTCTAGTCTAGTCTAGTCTAGTCTAGTCTAGTCTAGTCTAGTCTAGTCTAGTCTAGTCTAGTCTAGTCTAGTCTAGTCTAGTCTAGTCTAGTCTAGTCTAGTCTAGTCTAGTCTAGTCTAGTCTAGTCTAGTCTAGTCTAGTCTAGTCTAGTCTAGTCTAGTCTAGTCTAGTCTAGTCTAGTCTAGTCTAGTCTAGTCTAGTCTAGTCTAGTCTAGTCTAGTCTAGTCTAGTCTAGTCTAGTCTAGTCTAGTCTAGTCTAGTCTAGTCTAGTCTAGTCTAGTCTAGTCTAGTCTAGTCTAGTCTAGTCTAGTCTAGTCTAGTCTAGTCTAGTCTAGTCTAGTCTAGTCTAGTCTAGTCTAGTCTAGTCTAGTCTAGTCTAGTCTAGTCTCTGCAAGAAGCCTACAGAGCTTAAAATACCGAACATAAATGGCTACAATATGTTCCCATGACCTGCCCACCCAGTTAGATAACAAACATGATACCATTTTTTATCCTCCATTTTCCAATTTTTCCGGCCGCCGCTCGGACAAACAACATCACCTGGACCTGGACACATCGCCATTCAGCTTCGGCACCGACATCGATTACATTCCGGCGTCGAAAATCATCTCCACCTGGTTGTACTACGCCAACCGCACCGGCTACGAACCGAACCGGCCTCTGCACGTTCCACTCGAGTCGGCCCACGTGGAAATTATCTTCCAGCATGAGAACTCGCCTACCAGCGAGTGGATACCACTTTGCGGGTAAGTTTTTATCAGTTTTTGGCGTGGGAAGTTTTTCTCGGCGATTTTCAGCTGCGGTCCTATTGATTTCACCGGAAAAACAGACCACTTGCTTGCCGCCGCCGCCGCACAGCATTGCTGCCGGATTGGATATCTCTATCTGATCGCCCAGAGTGCGGTTTCCGCCACCGCAGCAACACCGACGCTGGCTGTACGGATGGACCAGATGAGAGATGCACATGTTTCGATTTCCATTTGGTAGTTTATAGGCACGAGCCCAGCGTGCTTTATGTAACTTAGTTTTGTGGTATTAATCGATCGGAAAAAATAGGGAATACCGTGGTTGTGTTTGCGGTTACAGCTTCACGAGGACACTCGACGGCAACTGTTCATTGCTTTGATCTTTGCTGGATTCGTAAATGGACACAGTTTCAGTTCGGAAGTATAACAATGTATGAAAAAAACGTTAGGCATCCGGCAAAATTTGTGGGAAGTGAATTCACGATGTATTTTATACCATTATTTTTACGTGATTTTCTTGAAGTATCAGGATGTGCGGTTTGGAACATTCGTCTCATTTGATTCTAATTTCTATCTTCGTGAGCTGGCCTTTCTACCAGAAGGATCTCATAGTATCCTTAGTTAGATAGTCAGTAGGCTACTATTTACGCTGAATGAAGCATCTTTCTCCACTGCACCCGGTCTTGGGCCAATCAAGCTCAGTCCCCACGGACCTTAAGTGCTCTTAAGTGCTTGCCGCAAAGTCAGGTCCAGGCTAAGAGAGTCACCTCCGCGTCAAGGTTCTCACTTGCACCTTTTCGCCAAGGACCTCTTGGGTTAGTGCCTTGTAGGAGGTATCTTCTTGGATGCATCCTTTTTCAGCAGGGCTGCAATGGTGATACGACATGAAGCGTTCAAGATAGCTATGGTCCTCACAAGTTCCTACCTCATGTTTTTTTACGGGTCAATCGATGACAAAGACCCCCGGTTAAGAGTTGTGTGATTGGCTGGTAGTGCAGCATTGGCACTGTTGTCCTTCTGACTTCAGCTAGATTGAGGAGGTACGTCCCGAGCATCTGCTCACCAAGGAGGTACGGCTCAAACAGCGTCTTTTTTGGCATCCAGCGACTGAGTATCAAATGCTCCACCGAAGTCTATACCTAAGGGAAGCAGCATTGCCACGGTAAATAGGGGACCTTAGGCCAAACAATCTACTGTTCTCAAAACTCAAAATCCGTTACAGAAACCCGAAATGAAAGACTACGAACTGTTTCATTGGGAACGATTTTTAGCGTTAAGCTACGCAGAAGAATCGGAACTTGGAATGTATTAACTCTAGCCCTATCCTGCTGGACTGTCACAACTAGCCAATGAGGCATACCGTATGAAGCTTGAAAGTTAGAACCTATTAATGTGAGGATAACTGTGGCCAGATCTAGAAGACGGGCTTGAAATTTAACCATGATCCAATATGTGTAAAACTGAATATCAGTCGAAAAGGAATCCCCTTCAATCAGCCTGTCTGCGGTTACCGGGATTGAGGTTCTTCCTCGACGATGCTGCCTACTGGAATGATTCGGTTGACGTCTGAGGTAATCAACACCAAAATGTTCAGCCCTGTATACACTGTGATATACGAGCTCTTTCACCCCACACACAGTGATGCGCGCCAACCGATGCTGCCGAAATGCAATTCAAAGAGAACTTTTACAGCCAACTGAATGCTGTCGTGGACAAGATTCCGAAAGGTTATATAAAGATCCTCCACATGGGCGACTTCAACGCGAAGGTTGGTTCCGACAACTCGGACTATGAGCACGTCATGGGACACCATGGTCTCGGAGAAATGAACGAGAACGGAGAGCTGTTTGCAGAGCTTTGTGGCAACAATGACATGGTGATTGGGGGATTGCTCTTTCCTCATCGACCACTCACTGCACAAAGTGACATGGGCTTCCTGCAATGGCGTAACGGAAAATGAAATCGACCACATCTGCATCAGCCGAAAATGGAGACGGAGCCTCCAAGATGTTCGCAACACACGTAGCGCCGACATTGTGCCCGACCATTAAATTCTAATCGGCGAGGTCCGACTGCGCGTTTGCTAGGATCTATCGACAGGAGGAGAAAATCGGGTGCCGGTTCAACACATGCCGACTGGTAGACGCTGCGATGAAAAGGTCCTTCGTCGAGGAGCTAGAGAACCGTGCAGTGGATATTCCGGATAGGCGGATGCGTAGAGGATCAATGGAGTGTCATCAAGAACGCCTTCTTCGCCATCGGCGAGAACAATTTGGGTGAGCACCCGAAGAAAGCAATAGATCACAGAGCCGCGAAAGCCGCTAAGGAGCGAGCGAAAGCACGAGGAGCCAAAGCCGCAGCCCGTTAGCGCTATTCGGATCTCGAGAAGGAAGTGAAGCGCAACCCACAAAAGAGCGTGGGCGGACTCCCTAGCCGATGAAGGCGAGAAAGCCGCAAACACCGGCGTCATCCGTCTCCTCTACAATGTCTCACGTCGCCTTAGTGGGACTAAGATGACTGCTACGATACTCGTGAAAAGACACATCTGGACAGCTATTGATCGACCGGGCCGGCCAGCTGAAACGCTGGTTCGAGCACTTTGGAAACCTTTTTCAAGTGTCGGCCACGCCATCAACACCTCAACATGATCCGCCAAGGGTTCGACGCATTACCCATGTCAACACCGAAGCTCCATCAGTGTAGGAGATAGAAACAGCCATCCTTAGCATGAAATCGAACAGGGCACCAGGGGACGATCGCCACGAATATGCCAAGGAATTTCCTGAGGGAATTCCTTGAGACTTCTCTGGGGATTTCTTGGAAGAATGTCTGGGTTCTTGGAAATTCCTGGGGGAATTTCCTGCGGACTTTCTGGAAAAATTCCCGTAGTAACTTCTGGGGAAACTTCTGGAGGAATTTCTAGAAATATTAGCGGTGGAATTTCCGGATATATTCCAAGAGAAATTTCTTGAAGAGTTTTTGGGCAAAATTCTGGAAGAATTTCTCAACGAGTTTCAGGAGAAATACCCGAAGAAATTTCTGGAGAGATTCTCTGAGGAATTTCTACAAAATTCCAAGAATAATTTCTGGAAGAATTCCCAAAAAAATTGAAAGAATTTCTGAAGGAACTCTCAGAGAAATTTTTGGTGGAATTTCCGGAGGAATTTCTGGTTGCATTCCCGGAGGAGTTTCTGGAGAAAATGCTCCAGGGATATTGTGGAGGAATTCCCAGAGGAATTTTAAAGGAGTGCCCGAACGAATTTTGGTTTTCTGAAAAATTCTCTGGTGAATTTCTGGGAGAATTCCCGAAGGAGAATTTCTCTGCCAATTCCCAGAGAAATTTCTGGATACATTCCTGGAGGTGTTTCTGGTGGAATTTCCGGATGAATTTTGAGAGGAATTCGCGTAAAAATAAGAATTTGTGGAGGAATTCCAAGAGAAAACTCTGGAGGAATTCCCAGAGAAAATTTCTGGAGGAATTCCTAGAAAAACTACTGAAGGAATTCCTGGAGTACTTTCTGGAAGATTTCCCGGAGGAATTTCTAAAGGAGTTCCCGGAGAAACTTCTTGAGGATTTCCCGGCGGAGTTTCTGAAGCATCTCTTACAAGAGTTTCTTGAGGAATTCCTGCAGGAACTTCTGGATTTTTCAAGGAATTTCTGAACAGTTCATGATCCCTGTGGAAATGCTATAGAAATTTCCGATAGAATTGTCGCAGGAATTTTCTGGAGGAATTCCCAAAAAAAAATCTGGAGTAATTCACTGATGCTTTTCTGGAGGTATCCCCAGCGGAATTTGTATAGAAATTCCCGAAGTAATTTCTTGAAGATTTCCCGGAGTAATTTGTGAAGTATTTTCCAAAGATATTTATTGAGGAATTCTCCAAGTATTTTCTGGATAAACTTCCAGTGGAATTTATCGAGGAATTCCCAGAACAACTTATAGAAGAATTCCTGAAGAAATTTCTGGAAGGATTGCTAGTAGCATTGGTGAAGGAATTTCGAAAGTATTTGTGGAGGAATTACCGGGGAAATTTTTGGAAGACTTCCCGAAGATTTTTTTCTCCACAATTGAAGCAGTTTCTGGAGGAATTCACTGAGAAAGTTTGCAGGAATTCGCAAAGGAATTTCTGGAGGAGTTCCCAGTGGAAAATCTGGATTAATTTCTAGAAGAACTTCTGGAGGAACTCCTGCAGTAAATTCTGGAGGATTTCCAGAAAGAGTTTTTTAGGGAGTTCTTGAAAGAATTTCTGGAGAGTTTCCCAGAGGAAGTTTTGAAGGAATGCCCGGAGGAATTTCTAAGGGACCACGCGGAGGATTTAATTGAAGAATTCCTGGAAGAATTCCCGGAGTAATGTCTTGATTAATTTCCTAAGGAATTTTTGGATGTATTTATAAGGGAATTTCTAGAATAATTCGCAGACAAACTTTCAGGAGGAATGCCGAAGGAATTTCTTGTGATGTTTCTCGATTTTCCAGAGGTATTTCACGAGGGATTCCCTGAGGAAATTCTTAAGTTATCATTTATGGAATTGCTGAAGGAATCTCTGGAGGAATTCCCAAAAAAAATTCTGAAGGTATTCACGATGGATTTTCTGGCAGATTTCCAGGAGAAATTTCTGTAGGAATTCTCTGATGTTTTTCTGAAGGTATTCCTTACGGAGTTTTTGGATGAATTTCCGTAGTAATTTCTTGAAGATTCTTCGGAGAAATTATTGGAGGAATTCACTGGAAAAGTTCTGGAGGAATTCCCGATGAAATTTCTGGATTAATTTCCAGAAAAAAAAATCTGTTGGAATTCCTAAACATGTACGAATTTCAGGAAGAAGCCCTGGTGGAACTTCTGGAAGAGTTCCCGTAGGAATGCAGTTAAAGATTCCCTGAGGATTTTCTGCAGGAATTTCTACTGAAATTTGTATCCACAGAAGGAGCTTCTGCTACAGAAACCTTACAGAAAGATTGATTTGAAAAGAAATTCCTAAACTAATATCCAGAAAACTAATACACGACCTACGAGAACATGATCTATCGAAGCAATGGAAATAAAATCTGGAAAAGAGTTTCTCGAGGAATCCCAGGTGAAGTGTGCTGTGCACACTGCCAACGGATGAGACTTCGCGGGTTCTGGTACTCGTTCTGTTGGCAAAATACATGTTGGATTCGGAGTCAGTTTGGATTTCTATTCCGCATAATCGTTACCTGTTCTTAGTAGGCTTAGTTGGTTAAAGCGCCGGTCTATATAATACGGAGTCGTGGGTTCGAATCCCACCATAAAGCGATTTTTCCACAATTTCATCTTTTAATTTGTCAATTAATCAACATTATGTGTCTTATTATTTTTAAGCATTTTCCCAGTACGTTAAGTTGTACCTTTTGAAGTTTTTTTTTTCAATACGTTGAGTGCTGAATTTATCATTTCGATATTTCTAAATTTATCCACCTGCAGCTCATTTTAGAGGCTGAACCTAAGAATAAGGTATATGAAAAACTTGTACAGCTAGACCAGTTCTACAAGAAAGTCACGGAAAACCCGTCCTTTTTCGAATATCTAAGGTAAATGTCACGGATCATACCTTCGAAAAATGCCAATTGATATTCATTATGACAAACAATCCATTACAGGTATTCTTCGATATAACGTACCCTCGGGCCCATATAGCTGAGGCGGTAAACGCACGGGTATTCAGCATGACCATGCTGAGGGTGACGGGTTCGATTCCCGGTCGGTCCAGGATCTTTTCGTAAAGGAAATTTCCTTGACTTCCTTGGGCATAGAGTATCTTCGTGCCTGCCACACGATATACACATGCAAAATGGTCATTGGCAGAGGAAGCTCTCAGTTAATAACTGTGGAAGTGCTCATAGAACACTAAGCTGAGAAGCAGGCTTTGTCCCAGTGAGGACGTTACGCCAAGAAGAAGAAGAACGTACCCTCGATATAGCGTACCGTAATCCGGGGTTAAATTGATCACTTTAAAACAACTTTTGCGGATAACATCAGTGCCAATTCAAATATTGCCAAAAGAATTTCTGTAAAACCAGTACCCAGTATCTCCATGGAACCATGTAACAGAAGTTTGTTCAATAAATTTTAACTTTAAGTTAAATAGCTCCAAATATCAAAAAATTGGAAATGCCACTTTGGGGCGAAATTGATCAGTATACAGTTAAGCATCGGTTGGAAAGGAAAATATCCTTCTCCGCTTAATTTTGCTCTTCTAAAACCGAATACCGCGTTTAAAATCTTACAACTAGTGAATTTAATGCTTTAAATGCAAAATTAAATGTTGAAATTTCCCCTTAAACGCCTAAAGGTAGGCAATTGCATTTGAAATACAGTGCCGTTTCGGTTTTATCACTAGTCATTTTATTCACTACTCGCCAAATTCACTCTCGATTTTATCACGGTTTTCGTTTCGTTTTTATCACGCCTTGTTCTAAAACATCGCAAAATCAATATAAAAATGTAAGGCGCTGTTCATAAACTACGTAGACTAATGTTTGGCTATCTATAATCATCCCCCCTCGTAGATCTTCTATTTTTAAGCGACAATAGCGCCTGCCACGTCAGGTTGCAGATCAATGTGGGGATGCGAGGGAAGTGATGATTGCAATCGCTTGTTGCCAACAGACCGCGGAGTTCACTGCAGTTGCATAAGTTTATTCGGATATCAGACTAATGTTGGGAAATGTACATTTTTGGCAAAGGGTTCACGCATTGGCACGTGATGCCAGGCGCAAAGTGATAGATTGTGGGAAAACTACTGAGAACCGGCACAGTTCGCTCGGTTGCATAACTTGTAGGCGTTATATAAATCTATCACTGGGCTGTGAAAGTTGGAAGGAAGGGGAACGGATTTTTTTCTTCAATCCGTTTCTGGTTATAGCGATGGCTATGAACATACGTTTATGCATGAGAAGAGAGAATAGATAGAAAGATACAAAGTAGGACGGAAGGGACGAGCCTGGGATTGAACCCAGGACCCTCTGCATATGAATCAGAAGCGGTAGACACTAGATCACTAAGCTCGTCTTCAAGTCACGGTAGACCCGTACATAAACTACTTAGACATTAAGGGGAGGGAGATCTGGCCAAAGTCTTCGGTACATGCAAATTTTCAAATTTTGGCTTGAACAAAAGTCTGATGTGACCCAAAATGAGTCTCCGTAGTGTATGGACAGCGCCTAAGCAATATATTCATTGACAGATTACTAAAACTGTGTTTAAATTGTGAAATACGATTAAAAAATGTTGCAGTTTCTCGATTTTTAATATAGCATTTACATTTATTTTTTATTTCGCCAAATTTACGGTTTCGCGGAATTCACGGTAAATTTTTTTTTGACCGTGATAAAATCGAAAATCCACTGTAAATGATTTATATCACAATAATTGACTATTTCATCATAAAAAGAACTTATTTTTAACTAATTCATGTTCTGATTACCTACAAAACTTCCCATCCAAGGCTCCACAAAAATGTTAAAACATAGAATTTACGGGAAGTCCTATTAGCAATCGATTGTTTAGTAGCAATGATTTCAGCTAACTGAGAAATACATTGCAAATACCTAAAAAAATAAGGCAAAACTAACTTTTTTCTAAAAATTAAAAGTCTACACTCATCTCTAGACATCTACGAACCAGATGACGTAAAAAAATTAAGATCATTACGACGCTTAAGTGTTCCTAACATGGAATAACAGTGTAGTACCCGAATGATCAATTTCTCCCCGCTGATCAATTAGACCCCGGTTTACGGTACCCTCGATATAACGAATTCGATATAACGTACATTTTGCTTCGATATAACGTACAACATTGAAATTTTTTATTTTTTCCCTGGAATATGCTTCACGAAATCACTCAAATCAATGTTTTGTTGCAGCATTAACCTTTTTACCCAAAATTAGCGCAATTTGGGGAAAAAATTGGTGTACCGTAATCCGGGGTCAAATTGATCACTTTAAAACAACTTTTGCGGATAACATCAGTGCCTGTTCAAATATTGCCAAAAGAATTTTTGTGAAACCAGTACCCAGTGGATCTACATGGAACCATGTGAAAGAATTTTGTTCAACAAATTTAAACTTTAAGTTAAATAACTCCAAATATCAAAATATTGGAAATGCCACTTTGGGGCGAAATTGATCAGTATACAATTAAGCATCGGTTGGAAAGGAAAATTTCCTTATCCGCTTAATTTTGGTCTTCTAAAACCGAATAACACGTCTAAAATCTTACAACTAGTGAATTTAATACTTTAAATACGAAATTAAATTTTGAAATTTCCCCTTAAACGCCTAAAGGTAGGCAATTTCATTTGAAAAAAGTGATTTCTATTACAATAAATGACTATTTCTTCATAAAATGAACTTTTTATAACTATTTCATGTTCTGATTATCTGCATAACACCCCAACCAAGGCTCCACAAAAATGTTAAAATAGAAAATTCACGGGAAGTCCTATTAGCAATTGATTGTTTAGTAGCAATGATTTCAGCCAAATGAAAAATACATTGCGAATTCCTTGGAAATATAAGGCAAAACTAACTTTTTTCAAAAAAAATTAAGGTCTACACTCATCTCTAGACATCTACGAATCAGATGACGTAAGAAGTTTAAGATCATTACGACGCTTAAGAGTTCCTAGTATGGAATTACAATGTAGTACCCGAGTGATCAATTTCACCCCGCTGATCAATTTGACCCCGGTTTACGGTACGTTATATCGAAGCACAAAAAACGAAATGAGTTTTTCATGAAAACTCATGTTTTTCATTATTGGTTTTGTGAATTTCACCGAAATCATTACTTGGGATTAATTTCACGACGAATACATTAATACTAGCATAAAAATATTAAATTTTTCTCTGCTTTGGTATAACGTACACTTCGATATAACGTACAAAGAGAATTATATTTTGTACGTTATATCGAAGAGTACATACCTGTATTATTGTATTCACCTGTTCTCTTTTCGTCAAACATTTACCAAGCACGATATTCAAAATTAAGTGTGATGAAAATGTTTCACGGTAAATAGAATCAAGGATTAAATATTCCCTTCAAGACCTGTTTCAATCTCGAAAACAAGCCATGTAATCCTATCTTCTTAGGTTTTCGCCCTTGGCTTGCATCGTCTACAAACAGAAAAGAAACCAACAGACAGCGTGTGTGGGTAGACGTCTTCTAACTCCAATCAAGCCTTCACGGCATCCCGCCGCAAACACAACCTGCGACAACAGCAGCAGCCATCCCTTCCTAGCAGAAAGTGAAGTCTTTATTTGTGTTTTCCCGTGATGTCCATTCAAAGAAAATAGTCCTTCGATGATAATCCTCTTATGGCTAAGGAGGCTTCTATTTCAGGCCGAAGGAAACAGTGACACAAACATTGTGGTTCCACTTACATACATTCATATGTACCTACGAACGGTGATTTATGCCGCAAGAACATCAACTACATGACAACTACAGCATCTTTATTCAGGAGAAACATGCTTCGGAGTTTATTCGGCCACGGATACTGCGCGACTGTAGTAGGTGCCATTGAGTATGGCATGTGAACTCGACAGCTGAGGTGTAATAAGACGATGATATTATGAATTGTTACAGTTTGAGCTTTGGCTCTGATTATAGGGCTGAAAGAGTTTCAGTATCTAGACATCTGCAAAAATTCTTTCACTTGTTATAACTGAAATTTATCTCTCTGCGGTAAATAAATCATGTTAATGAAGGCGAATGCGAGTGCTAGCTTGTATCGGGTATATTATGTGGGAATTTTGCGCTCTTATTCAAAGGAAAATCATCGTAGTGGCTAATATGTATCTAAAAGGTCAAGGAAGATACTTGGGATTGAACCCATTACCGAATGAAATAAAACACTAGTCCACCTAACTTCCATAATTCTCACAACTCACCTCAAGATTAACTACCAACTAACTACCTCCATTAGAAACATAATGCATAGCCATCCCTCACTCACGTGTCTGCATTCTCATTTTCCTCCCCCTTTCCAAACAGATACGATGCAAAGGCAACCTTTGAACCAACGTGGCGAACCGACCTTTGCATCACCGAGAATTTGATGGAAAACATTACAAGATGCATTTGCCCATTATCGGGCACATTTGTGGTGCTGCTGGCCAGGAAAAACTACAACGTAAGTATGCTACTCTCCTCTTCACCCTGTCTCGATTGAATGGTTTGCGAAACGGTCCATAATGGACGACGGAATTCTCCCCCCATCATCCTCCATTCGGAACAAACCACACTTACCGAACCGAAAGTTTCCCATTTGCTGCGTTTGGCTAGTAGTACCAATAGTCTGTGATGGGTGTAAATTTCAACTCGCTCCTGCACTGCAATGCTTGGGATATGGTAGCTTCGGATCGCATCCTCGTCGTGACTGGACAGAAAATCGTAGAGTCAAAAGCTCAACAAAAAAAAACTATTCTCTTCCGACACTTGAAATGTGGTCGAGCATGTTCTTGACGGGATTGAATTACTCATCGTTGATGGTTCCTGTGAGCGATGCTCCAAAGGACCAACTACATAGGATTCGTTTTCATCGTTTCCGTCCAGCTAGGAACGGGAAGAAAACCAATCCGGGAAGCAACACAAATCATTGGATTTCCACAACTGTATGTATACGTTGGATTCGAAGGCCATATTCTGTTGCTGCTGACTGATACTGCTGCTGCAACTGTGGGTTGTTAGCTGATGCAGTCTGCTACCAATTACGGAAATGCTGAAATCAATGCTGAGTCCGCAAGATTTGATACAATTGAGCATGATGCGATCCTTGGCAATACGGAATGAGTTGAACTTTTAAAAGTAGACTGAAAGGGAAATTGAAAAATCTTGAAACAATATACTTTGTTCATGCTCATGCTCATTTGATATTATTCTATTCACCAGAGTCCAGATATTGATCTTCTTGGCGTAACGTCTTTAATGGGACAGAGCTTGATGTTCATCTTATAATTCAAGGAAATCTCCTTTACGAAAAGTTTCTGGACCGACCGAGAATCGAACCCGGCACCTTCTGCATGGTCATACTCAGGGTGTCTACTACTTAGAAAAACCTGGAATAGTGGGAATCCACAGGGAATGCACTATGGGGCGGCTCCATACAAACAGGTGGCCAAAAATATGTTCGCGTCAATTTCATAATGTCTTGCTCCTATTCGTAGGGTTTATGCCTGAAAAATATAAATAATATGTTGAACAGGTTGTTTTAACACGACAGTTTCAAACAGCATGGAATTATAAGGGCATTGCACACTTTTAAGTGTTTAAGCATATCTGTTCAAATTGTATTCCAATTCGCAAAGAGATCCAAGACCAGATTAAGACTGCATTATTTTTACATTGTTTTCTACCGAGAAAAGCAGCCATGACGACCAAATGTTTCATCAGAGGTATTTAATGGCCAATAGGGTGATTTTATATAGCAATATCTCAATCATCGCCGACAACTTGATTGGAATTGCAAAATAGTAGCTAGTAGCAGCCAAATTTGATTTCAATGTCTCCCAGGGATCCTAAACAAAGACATAAAAGTAGTCCCCAAGCGAAACTTTTTTTGTATAGAACGGTCTGTATGGAGATAATTTGATTTTTTAAATGTGGTATCATTTAATAGTTTAACAATCAACATTTCTACGTCTGATACGTTATTCGAAAGGTTTATAAGCAAGCTTTTAGAAACTACCTAAAAAATATGACATTTTTCATTTAAGCCAAAGATATGTTAAGTTGAACATTACATTGGTTTTACTAAAAATCGGCAATGGTCTCATTCTGCTACCAATATCTCGATAAGTATAGATATTAGCAAACTTATATTCTGGGGTTTACTGGTCCAAGTGGTCTACTTTCAACTACCGAAGGTAAATCTCAAATTGAATAAAGTCAATTTTCGATTTTTGGTCACCTGAATCCCCTTAGTGGAATGGTGTGATAAGAAGTAGGGAAATTTACTAATTGTAGATCTACTCAGAAAAAGAGTGTACAGAGCTTACTAATTGTTGGTATGAATAAAAAAGGCTCGAATATGAATTGTTTATTTCTTTCAAACATGAGCTTTTACTACATGTTTTTCCCGTAATGCTGAGGGTTCTTACTGGAAACTAGCGGTTCCGTTAAGACGCTGAAAACTCCCCAAGCCCGTGCGTAAGGAGGGGGGGGGGGGAGGGCTTGTGAATTGGGTGTTAACCCCCACCCCCCCCCCCCCTACCACAGTTTCATATACTAGACGCCCCTCCGCCTTTTACCGACCCCAAACCCAAGCCAAAAACCCCTCCCTTTACGCCTTTGCTGTGTACGGTCCTGCCCAGTAAATCGAAATTCAACCATCGCGCAACAATAATGACAATGTCGCAACCTGTATTTGTTGCGACAATCCACCCAATACAACATAAATTTGTCCTAACTTGAAAATAATAGGATAAACATCGTACACCACGAGTTTAGAGATTTTTAAGCCTTGCGTTGCAAATTTCGAACGGTAACTTCGAGTCGGTAAACACTGCAACTCTGCTGAAGATATCATCAAACATCAAGCAGTTTCGACTTTGAGTTAGTAATAATTGATTATTCACGAGTTGAAAAGTACGCAACAAATTCCGCTTTTGTTTTGTCTGCAACAAAATTTTTCGAGATCATGTCATTATCTGTTACCAGTAGGGATAAAGAGTAATCGTCGCGCCTTCTTTGTTGCTTGTTTTGTGCTTCTTTTGTCTGACAATTCTCTTCATTGGTCCTGCCAGAAGGTTATTCAAAAATCAAGTTAAATCAATTAGGAATATGGATAACAGTGCTAGAGGATTAAGAAAAGGTCTTAGCAGATATTTCCGGCAAACCAACGATTCCAATAGGATGCTGCAAATTCCATGTGAACGCGGATGAATCTGGTAGTTAAAATCCATCTAGGAATACCGCTAAACGAATTGTTTCAGAGTTCCAACTGATGGGACTTCCTCAGGAAATCTTTTTGGGATTTCTTCCAGAGATGCTTCAGGAGATTCCCGGGACTTCTCTAAGAAGTCAGAAGTTCGTCTGAATTAATTCTGGGTTTATCCGATTTTTTTTTCCAGAATGCCTTTTTGAGATTACTGCTATTACTGATATTTCTCGTTGAGTTCTTTCCGTAATTTTTTCCAGAGTTTTTTCGAGGATTTTCGTCTTAGTTATTTACCGTATTTTTTGCTGTGTTCAGTCCTTCTAGAAATCGCTCCTGGAAATCGTCCCTATAAAACTATTTAAGAGCTCCTGCAGTTTTTGGTTTTTCATGGATTTTTCCAGGAGTTTTACACGGAATATCTGCCGGGATAACTTACAAAATTTCTTGTAAGAAATATTCGGATAAAAAAAATCGGAAGATATCCAGGTGAAATCGTGCGCGAAACTCTACTAAGGTATATTGGAGAAATCTCAAAAGAATCTTTAGACGAATCCTTAAAAAACTGGGACATCTTAAAAAAAAGTTCTAATGGTAGTCCCGAGAGGAAATCCTAAGAAAATTAAAAGGTAAGTTCTAAAAACCTCTAAATCCTACGTGGAAATCCAAGAGAAACGTCGAAAACTCTCTAGGAGAAATGCGTGAAAGAACTTCTGCAAAACCTCGCAAACATCCCGAGAGGATTTGTTAAAAAGCTATCCCGGAAATTCACTAATAGGAATTCTTGAAGAAACATTGGATAAGTTTTGGAAGGATCTCCGGTAAGTATCCAGCAAGAAACTCTGGAAAAAGTCCCGGGAGGAACTCCAACAGAGACCCCGTGAAAGACCCCTTAAGAAGTTCTGGCAGAACCTCTGGTAGAAATCATAGGAACAACTTCCCGATTCCCCGAATGGACACGGAAGGAATCTAGGAAGCAACTAATGATGAAAAAAAAACTATTGATGGAGAACTGGAGAAAGCCAGAAAAAATCTTAAAAAAAAACTTTGATAAATGCAACGAAGGCCTCTTTGGAAGAGTTTCTGGGGGGAATTACGAAATGATTTAAAAGAGGAATTTCAATAGGCATTCCGGACGGCATTCAGAGAGTTATGGATAAAATTTCGAGCGTAATTCTCAAAGGAATTTGGGACCGAATACTTAATAGGTTTCTCGTCAAACTTCTGAATAAATTTGTGAAGGAGTTTCCTCCAAAGCAATCGGAATAGCCAAGACAATCGGTACCACCAGTTTTAATTGAAAATTGTTGAAATGTTATCGTAGTTTCCAGTTTTCCATAGGAATTTCATCTAAATCTCTAACTACACCACCAGCACAGATAACAGACGTCCAGTTTCAAACTGTATTAGCAATATGATCTGTGGGATCACAAATTGGAATTCTTAATGTTTTTCCCTGATTTTAAAGTGTGTGGATGTCTTTATTTTTAAAAAGAAGCTTCCGGCGGGAATTTCAAAACAATTTCTTGAAATTGACCCAAAAAACTATGGAAAAAATCTACCCAGCTAACAAAAATTCTCACATGTATGATGTTTCATAGGCCATATGCGTACGTGCTTCCATTTACCCGCATGTAAAGTGTACGTATATCGCCTCCACTTTTGCATCCTATGCAGCATCAAATACGAAAGTGTGTTTGCTGGGTAGAACTATCCTTAACCGGAATATCGGAAATAATCACGACTGGAATCCTGGAGAAACCCAGAGTAATACTTGAAGGAACCCTGGCACGAAAACCTGAAGGAATCCCTGCAAGAATGCCAACAGAAATCCTTGAAGGAATCCTGGAACCCAAGCAGCACCTGCAACATCATGCAGATTGTGGCTTTCTATGCTTTGGTCTAAATGAGTTGCACTAGAAGCACACGAAACTTCCATCTTGTCAGTTGAGTTGCATTTAAACTCCGAAATCCGTAAAGTTGCGGCTTTGTTTCATAGAAATCACAAATTACCACGTGTTTGACATCGATCTGTGGAGGCGGAGCTTACATATTGCTCGCAAGTGATAATACAGTCAGCTTACATTAAATGCGTTATGTAACATGCATGAAACATCTAACTCTGGTTTGTTTGTTCAGATTAGGTTCCATATGCGTTACCGAAAACTTGAGCGTCTTTTCATTTTGACAGTTCTCTAACTTGTGACAAAGAAGGTGCAATAAAGTAACAAGTAACTTCAGTAGCTTTTATGGTGTGTTGAGCATCGATTCTCTCACAGAGCGTTTGGTGTAGTATGTAAGGTGAGTAGATAATACTCCTGGTGTCCATGGTTCGAGTCTGGACAAAATCTTTTCCCAACTTTTTTATCATTCCTCCTCGTTTATGTTGCATAAGAATTCAGAATCTGCGCTTTTTGGGTTTCAAAGAAGAAGCAATTGTGTTCTGTCGTCCGTAATACGGACAGTGAATAAATTGCACTAAGGTTGCTGTTACTGGATTAGCAACAAGTCGTGTTGCTTGGGAAGCAATCCATGAAAGTATTCTGGAGTAATCCGTAAAAGTTAAGAGAGTATCAAAAAAGTCTCGTAGAGAATCTTGCAAAGGGATACCCTAAAGGATATCCAGGAAAAAAATCCAGGAAAGAATATCGAGAGGTATTAATTAAGGAATCCCTGATGGAATTCGTGTCACTTCAAAGTTGGATTCCTCTGCTGCAGAATGCAGTAAAAGCCGTTCAAACTATCAAATCAATTGTCTTTTTCTTGTCGGTACAATGTTTGTTTACATTTACTTAGGCGAAGTAAGAAGGATGCAAGCAAATATGTGCGTGGATTTCCTACATACGAAACATCGTATTTCACATCCACAGAGAAAGATTTCTTCTTCGCACTGGGATGGCGGTATCATGATATCTGGTGGGCAAAAATATGAATTGAAGTATTTTGGTCGTTTTTCTGAATCCATTTCAATTTAAAAGCTTTCTGTCTAAAAGTACTTTCATAATCATAAATTTTGTCCGTTATATGTATTAGTATAGTGGAGTAAACATAGATCCGCGGACACCGCTGACTAAAATGTTTCAAACGTGTAAATAGTAATTTTCAAAAGTGCGATGATTGAATATGACGTCATGCGTTTGATTGATGTTGTCCAAATCGTGACGTAGTAAGTGCTGGTTGAAAGTTGTATTTCTCAAGCGTCATAAACCAAGCTCAAACATATGGTAAACAAAGCGCTTTGTCAAATCAGTGATTTTGGTTTAGTGTTATATATTTTGGTTGTTTGAAGATGTCTGGATTCGTGCCAAATAATCGTCATTTGCGGGAAGTGTTGATTTTCTTCTTCCATTCGAAGAAAACGGCGGCTGAAGCACATCGAGAACTCCAGAAAGTTTACGGTGATGCTGCTCTGAGTGAAACAACGTGTCGTGATTGGTTTCGTCGCTTCAAAAACGGTGATTTTAGTGTTGATGATCGTCCGCGTGAAGGAAGGCCGAAAAACTTCGAAGACTTTGAATTGGAGGCATTGCTCGATAAGGATCCGTGTCAAACGCAAGTTGAGCTTGGTTCAGGATTAGGAGTTTCCCGCCAAGCCGTTTTCAAGCGATTGCATGCTTTAGGAATGGTTCAAAAGCAAGGAACTTGGGTGCCTTACGATCTGAAACCAAGGGATGTTGAGCGTCGTTTTTTCGTCTGTGAACTACTGCTCCAGCGGCAAAAAAGGAAGAGTTTTCTACATCGCATTGTAACAGGTGACAAAAAATGGATTAATTACAGTAACCCAAAACGGAAACATTCATGGGGACTGCCCGGGCATGCCTCAACATCGTCGCCAAGACCGAATATTCATGCTTCGAAGGTTATGCTGTGTATTTGGTGGGACCAAGTTGGTGTTATTTTTTAGGCATCGTACACAAACTACGTAACGCTATAGGGGGAGGGGGGAGTCTAGCTTAGCGTTACGATCCATACAAAATTTTTTGACTTTTCATACAAAAAGCGTTACATGGGGGGAGGGAGGGGGCCTGAAAAAGCCAATTTTTGCGTTACGTAATTAGTGTACCATGCCTTATGAGCTGTTGAAACCAAACGAAACCATTACCGGGGAACGGTATCGAACTCAATTGATGCGATTGAGCCGAGCACTGCACGGAAAAAGGCCACAATACGAGCACAGACACGAAAAGGTGATTCTTCAGCATGACAACACTCGACCTCACGTTGCGAAACCCGTGAAAACCTACTTGGAAACGCTAAAATGGGAAGTCCTACCCCACCCGCCATTTTCTCCTGATGTTGCACCGTCTGGTTATTATTTGTTCCGTTCGATGGCACATGGTCTCACTGGTCAGCAATTCCACTCATATGATGACATCTCAAAATGGCTTGATTCCTGGATAGTATCAAAAGACGAACAGTTCTATCGAAATGGTATTCACGTTCTACCAGAAAGATGGGAAAAAGTCGTAGCTAATGATGGGCAATACTTTGAATAATTCCTTTGTAACCTTTGTTTTCATAATAAAGTTTCTTTTTCACCAAAAAAACAGCGAGAACTTAGTTGCGCACCTAATACGATATTGTCACGTAAAAGGTGTGACGAGAATTATGATATGCAAGATTATTTATAAGTTTGTAATTGATACCAAATTAGCCATAAGGCGTAAAGCGAGGTGCAAGAATAAATTCGATCATTATTGGTCGGTGCTTGGATAGACGGAAATTAAATAAAAACACCTACTACAATCCCTGTAAAATAAATAGAAAAACAACGTCGTGGCTTTCATCCAACATCTGAATTGCAGGTGTCAGAGCAGTTACCCGATAAAATAAGCTCTTCACTGCCAGCAATACGAATCCTTTTTTCTCTTTCTTAAAGAAACAAAATTCTTTCCAGCAGTTTCTTCCTTTGAAAGAATTCCATCAGCTTGCCCCCAGCAATCACAGAAATCCAACCAGAGTTGCTGCTTCATGGTGATTTCCTGGCGCTCAAATGCTTCCCGTAAAGCAATGCCATAAAACACACCCATGAGCAGCAAGTAAACCATCGCAGTCACGAAAAATACAAAAAAAAGCAAGACACTGCACACAGCAATAAATTCCCGTTTAATTCTGTTTAATGATACTTAAGAAACCATTTAAAGCACATTCCTTTCCTGAACTTCCCGCTGGCAGATAAATACGAAACGAGATAAAACACACGACACCCCAAACGGAGGCCGCGCCTCCACCGCCGCCTACAATCCAACCGATTTCGGCTCGGATGGCATTCGGGGAAGAAATTTCAAGGAAGGAATGTTAAGTTGCTCGCCGGCTAGCAAACGTTCCAGGCCGACTTTTTCTGTCGGCGGGCTAGAGGTCTTACATTACCACATGTGCGGTCCTGGTCGTTGTTGTGACTGTGAGTGAGTGAACGTTGTTAGAAACCGAGAAAGGAGTTTTGACTGTGTGAAACCGGACCGGACCGGATGGACGCCTGTTGAACCTAGAAGAGCACATGGTTAAGTACTCACTGCTGGTGTTCGTTACCGGTGAGGAATGGTCGGCAGGGGACGGACAGTGCCCTCATCAACGGGAATGTTGGACATGTGTGTCTGGCCGGTTGCTTTTCGAGTGCTTTGGACCAGTCCTAGTTGCTGGAATGTGAATTCAGGAGGAATGTGATACACATCTAGGCTTACACATTTGATGCCACATTGAAATTGGTACAGAAATTGTTGAAATTTTGGTTGCTGTACCTAGTTTTAGATAATGATTTTTAGGTATGTGCCTAGATTTCGATGTTTTAATTGGTGGGAATATATTGATATCTTTAACCTATTTGACGTGCCAGAAGCCTACACTTGTACTCGTACTCGTAAATTCTATATATACAGTGCCGATCAAAAGTTTGGGGTCACCCCCTCAAAAACATGTCATTTTGTTAGGCCCATATCTCCGCCAATCTGCGTCCGATTTCAAAACCCTAGATCACGTTCAAAAGTCAAAGAAGCTTTGAACATAATTTAAATTAAACTTTATCAAAAATGTTTATATGTAAACATAAACTAAAGTTGCGAAATTTTCTAAAAAATTGATATAAACTTACGGCAGTGTCGTTGGAAATTGGGTCAACCAAATTTTAAGCTTTCAACTGCTTTTTTTCGAGCTTGGCTAAATAAGTACCGCCGTTCGGGGTGACTTTGGGCCTAGAGGGTCACATTGGTCCATCGATCCCATGGATTCAATACAATACAAGTAAAAGAATCCGACGGTGACTGCAAAGTATGTTAGAATTATGTGTTCTAGTAGTACGGCACTCAATATGCATTCCCGTCGTATTCTAAACGTGTGGAAGAGTGGCCCAATGTCACCCCGCTTTGGCGCAATGACACCCCGCACGACGGTAAATTAACTCTTTATGTTATCGGCTAAAAGTTTGGGGTCACCCCTCAATATGATGTATCAGCCAAAAGTTTGGGATCACTATCGTAAAACATGGAAAAGGTTGTTGGGGATATCGTTGTCATCTTCCATTTAATTTCAGTTCTTCTGGGCTTATTTGGAACAAAATGAATGGTGCTAACTGCATAGGCATTGAACCACACGTATTTGTTAAAATGAACATACTAAAACTTTTGCCTCATGTTTTGAAATGTGGTGAAATGTGTTAACTTTACATAACATTTTTATATATAAAGTAAATTTAGTTAATTATCTTTAAAATGAGTAAAAAAGGATTAAAATTCCACTATAGATGACGAAGATATCACCAAGTCACTTTTCCATGTATGACAAAAGTGACCCCAAACTTTTGGCTGATACATCATCTTGAGGGGTGACCTCTAACTTTTGGTCGGTGACATCAAGAGTTGATTTACTTAATAACTTTTTTCCTAGATTTTTTAGCCGAGTTCGGCAAAAAGAAACAGTTGAAAACTAGTAGACAATAGGTTATATTACCGCACTCATATTAAAATTTGGTCGACTCAATTTCCAGCGATACTGCCGTAAGTTTATATTCATGTTTTAGAAAATTTCTCAACTTTAGTTAAGTTTACATACAAGTATTTTTGTAAAAAATTCACCAAAATCATGTTCAAAGTTTCTTTGACTTATTATCTTTTGAATAAGATCTAGGGTTTTGAAATCGGACGCAAATTGGCGGAGATATGGACCTAAAAATGGCATGTTTTTGAGGGGGTGACCCCAAACTTTTGATCGGGAGTGTAAGTAACTCCAACAAAGTAACATTGCCTAAATGGAGTTCAGAGCTGATTTGATAATTAAGGTGAAGATTAAAGAATAAGCATCTGTTCACCAAGGAGATGCGGGCTCAAACAGCGTCTGTTCTGGCACCCAGCGGCTGAGTATAAAATGCTCCTCCACCGGAAGCTATAACTAAGGTTCCAGCCCCACCATGGTCGATAGGAGACCCAAGGCAAACAACCTATTGTTCCCGAATCCCAAAAACCGTTACTGAAACCGAAAATGACACATTACGAACTGATTCAACGGCAACGACTTTTAGCCAGAAACAACGGACAATAATTGGAACATGGAAAGTATTAGCCCTAGCCCAGCAGGATAAACTGGCAAAACTAACCAATAAGATAGCCCGTATGAAGCTTGAGATCCTTGAGCTTGAGCGCCCACGTTGCGCTCATGAAGTGGGGATCTATTGATGAGAGGATAACTGTAGCCAGATTCAGAACACGTGGACAGGATTCCAAAAATTATTATCAAGATCCTCATGGGCGACTTCAACGCGAAGGTTGGTTCCGACAACTCGGACTATGAGCAGATCATGGGACGCCATGGCTCGGAGAAATGAGCGAAAACGAAGAGCTGCTTGCAGAGTTTTGTGGCAACAATGACATTATGATTGGGGGATCGCTCTTTCCTCATCGACCAGTGCACAAAGTGGCATGGGTTTTCCATGACGGCGCCACGGAAAATCAAATCGACCACATCTGCATCAGCCGAAAATGGAGACGGAGCCTCAGTTCAGAAGCATGCTATCGAAAAACAATGTATGGATGAATTTGACCTTGTAATTTTATCTGAAAGTTTGCCGAATAACATTGGGGTCGCAAACGCATACCAAAGTCGTGAGCGAGCTGTGAAGGCAACTCTCCACAGCGTGAATGTAATTTACATTCACCGCGTGGAGAGTTGCCTTCGCAGCTTGCTCACGACTTTTGTATACTTTTGCCACCCCAATGTAATTCGGCAAACTTTCAGATAAAATTACAAGGTTAAATTCATCCATACATTGTTTTTTGATAGCGTGCTTCTGAAATGAGATAAAATCAAATGAATGTAAATCTTTGCAAATGAATGGTCGCAACCTTGGATGGAAGCGTAGAAGATCAATGGAGCACCATCAAGAACGCCTTTATTGCCCCCCGCGAGAATAATTTGGGTGAGCTATGCACCCGGAGAAAGCAGTAGTGGATCACAGATGATAACTGGAGGAAGATAGAGGAGCGAAGGAACGCCAAAACCGCGGTAGAGCGAGCGAAAACACGAGGAGCCAAAGCCATAGCCCGTCAGTGCTATTCGGCTCTCGAGAAGGAACTGAAAAGCTCATGTAGACGGGGCAAAAGTGCGTGGACGAACTCCCTAGCCGACGAAGGTGAGAAAGCCGCTAATACCGGTGAAATCCGTATCCTCTACGATGTCTTACGTCGCCTTAGTGGGACCAAGATGAATGCTACGATGCCCGTAAAAGACACGTCAGGACAGTTACTGATCGACCCGGCCGACCAGTTGAAACGCTGGTTCAAGCACTATGGAAACCTATTCCAAGTGTCGGTCACACCATCAACATCTCAGCATGATCCGCCAAGGGTTCGACGCATTACCCGTGTTAACACCGAAGCTCCATCAGTGCAGAAGATAGAAACAGCCATCCGTAGCATGAAATCGAACAGGGTCCCGTCGGTCGATCGCATATCAGCTAAGATGCTCAAAACTGACCCCGTAGTATTCGCACAACTACTGCATCAATTATTCTGCAACATAAGGGATACCGCAACATTTCCGGTCGTCTGGATGCAAGGCGTCTTAGTAAAAGTGCCCTGGCAGTTTGCAATAATTGGCGGGGCATCATGTAACTGTGTATCGTTCTCATCCTTAACTGGATACAGGAGAAGAATGACGCAACTCTCAAACGACAGCAAACAAGATTCCGCACCGGACGATCCTGTGTGGACCATGTTGTCAAGCTCCGTATCATTCTGGAGCAAATCAATGAATTCCAAGAGTCTCTCTACCTGGTGTTCATTGATTACGAAAAAGCTTTCGACCGTCTCAATCACGGAAACATGTGGGAAGCCCTCAGGCGCAAGGGTCTCCCTGAGAAAATCATCGGCCTCATTGAAGCACAGTACAGAGCATTTTCGTGCAGAGTAGTGCATCCGGGTCGTTGTTCGTGTGAGACAAGGATGTATACTATCACCACTACTTCTCCTCATCGTAATCGACGAAATTCTGGTATGGGCGATTGATCGTGAACCAAATGGTGGGTTGCTGTGGCAGCCCATTACCATGGAGCACCTAGTTTACTTTGAACTAGCTGATGATGTTGCTCTCCTAGCTCAACGGCGGCGCTCTGATATGCAGAGTAAGCTCGACGATCTTGCCAGTGAAACTTGGTGTGTATCTATGGAGAACACTTAAAGGCTGCAGGTTCTCATCAATAGATGCCTGCGGTATATAATTCGTGCATGGTGGCTTCAAAATTGAATCTCTAACGTGGAGCTCCAAAGTCGACGTCATCAGAAGCCAATAGCGAAAGAAATTCGGGAGCGAAAGTAGTGGTAGGTCGGTGAAACTCTACCGCGAATCAACAGAAATTCATCCTGGCCACAAGTCAATGCGATGCGATGGCGTGTGGATGGATGGAGATCTTTGAATTCGATCCTCTGCACCACTCTGTGGGTGCCAAGGACTGAAAGATGAAAGTAGATAGATAATTCAATTGTTACGGCACATAAGCTTGTAAGAGACAAGTGTAGCAATTCTGTTGATGCACCTATTCCTCGAGGCATGTTACGCGCGCTTACTACCACTGAAAGGTCTACAATAGAAGATCTCTCAACAAAAGAAAAATTTCTTAGACTAAAACCACTTAGGGTGTACCAGCTTGCATTAGTTTGCAGAAATTGACCGTTTACACTACACAGACTGAGCAATTATCAGGGGGATTGACACTTCCTTTTCTAACCGGGAAATTCGCATTTATCCGTTCCTAACCGTCGCGTCGCTAACCGCTGCTAAGCGAGCAGCAGTTAGACGCGGTTAACGAGGTTAGCAACGGATAAATGCAGATTTTTCCGGTTAGCAAAGGAAGTGTTATTCCCCTGGCGATCATTAACATTATGCAACGGGCAATACACGAAACACCCAGTGGTCCAGCGGAGAATTTTCCATTTGACGAAAAGTTTTCACCGGCTGTAGCGGGAATCAAACCAACACTACGAGGCTTACAAAACGCCTACATGACTGCAGAGATGCATTTTGAACGCTCATGATCTGTGAACGTGCCAAAATTGTTCCCTTAAAGCTCTCAAGAGCAAGTTCAAAATTATGAACACAATCTAGATTACTAGATTGAACACAGATCGGTGTTCAGAATTGACAGGTCAGGTGCGTTTGGTTTGGATTGGGAAATTGGAAGTAGGAGTTTTCTATCGACAAGAAAGCAACATTGGAATCACTTGGAATGCTTCCGAGTCCTTAGCTATCGTTAGGTATGCCATTCTCATTACACAAGGCCGGAGTGAGCTATTTGATTCCATTCCAAAGAAACCATGGCGTGTTCTCACTAGCCCGGTTGGGACCATCAGATACGCGGAAGTGGTGCAGTAAAAACCACGCCATAATACCGTTGAATACAAGCAGATGTCCGAGCCTAGCCGGGTGTACTAAGAAGAGCACTTTTATTCGATACTGTTGGTGGAACAGTCAAGTCTCCATCGGTTGTCCCCACAGTAGTGTATGGCCCACGCATTATGCCTCAGTTGCTCGGATGTCTTCCAAATAGATAACTAAACTAATAGCTGTTTACATTCAATACCTTGAACCAGCATTTAATTGACTAATATAAAAATGACTATTCTATTCATGTAATATCGAAATCCCAGTCTTCAATTTGGCACTTAGGTCGAACATGGAAGAATAGGGCACCGCACTGTTTTGATTTTGTATGGGATTTTGACGTTTCTTGGCCTTGTTGTTTACAAAATTTCTGTAGGAGTGAAAAAGAAGGAGATAATTTCATGCAGTCCCCTATAGCTGTAAGTGTCGGTAGCAATTTGTTGCTATCAGTTGCTAATAGCTACGAAGAGCACTGTGATCAGGCGCCTCAAATGTTTGAACATGAACACGGCTCACGTGAGCACAGCTATTGAACAGAACATGAACAGAATGCGTCCAAATGCATCTCTGCATGACTGATCCGCTAATCGCACAGCACCGAATCCCACATAAACTTTGCTTACTGTCTTAGCCATCACATGAACTTTCATGATTAGACTTTTCGCAATCACAGTTCAAAAAATAACAGTTACGAAAAAACCAAACTGGTATCGTTAAAAGAACTCAGGACCCAAATCTGTAATTTTGAATAAAATCTCACTCATTGTCATAGACTTCCAATATTGTCAAGATCATCTCATGTAATGAAGCATTTTATTGTTGCATTGTCGACAATTATGTTCCACTGTACCAGTCCATCGTCATGTTTATTCGACGAAAAAGTTAATTCCACGTTGTGCCCTGCTGCTTGCCAACGAACAACTGATTTTCCTAATGATAAATCAACCATAAAGCAGCAGAAGATTATATTGGATCATTACTTCTCAAAGCGTTTCGCTAAGAAATAAAAAGTCTCACAAACCTTCTCCACAACCCCCCACCCAACTTCAAACTCCAACTCCAAGTGGCAGATAGCCAAGTTGATTGATGACACCAATAAAGATTTCATAAATCATGCGGATCTATGACGCGGTCGTTCATCGAAGACTGTCGCGCCGGTCCCAATAAAAACCAGTACCAGTTTTTTTCTCGCAACATCAATAGGCGGATTGCCCCACGGCTTTAAATACGCCAGTTTGTCGCCGAAGAATATTTGACATTTATTACAGCCCTAGCTGCAGCCAGTCTGAGCCGGGATCTAGAAATTAAATTTTCCCTCAATATTTCGGCCAAGATAAACTTCACGGTAGATTTATCAAAACTGCTGAAGTTTTCGAAAAGATTCCACAATGTCCACTCTCCGTCCACCCCTACTTTCAACACGGGAAAGCTGGTCGGAATAAAAGACAAATAAACGCCATTGGCTAGGAGGGGAAGCTCCCGAATATCTGCACCCCAGTTAACAAACGTTCCCAGGCTTAGGCCGGCTCGACGACAGCGCTAAGCATAGAAACGCCATCCGACATCGTCATCGTCGCCGGCTTGGAAACCGCTTCCGCTCGACTCGGACAGAAGCGGATAGAAAAATTTTACGACCATGTGCCCCATAAATCCTTTGGCTGTCGTCGTCGTCGTCCCTTCTGATTCGCGCGCTGCCCTTTTTCTCGAATAGATCCTTTTTTATGAAACCCGATTTCATTACCACACATCCAGAGGCCATCATCTCCTGGGCGTCTATTAGTTGCCACCACAACCTCCCCCGCCGGACAATTGTGTCCATTATGGCTGCGGATTTTTATTCCCACGCTCATTCATGCGCATGAGGGAGGGGAAACTTTGGGCTGACCCACCTTGTGCTGGATACAAATGGGGTACGATGACGATGACGCAGACGGGGAATGCGATTAACGCTACGGTTGGCCGCAAAACTGTTTGATAGTTGCACTTTATGGCCGAAACAGCATCCACAGAGCTAGCTTTCTGGTTACCTTCCTACCTTGTACACTAGAGTGGAGAAGAATGTAAGGGCCAGTGCTGCAATAGATCTCCGCAAAACAATGGATCTGCCCGGTTGCATTGTGGTTTTGTGGGGTCATAAAGCTTAAATGCAAATAAAGTGAGATTTTATTTGTTATTCCAAGGTAGTGGTATGTTTGCGAAAAATGGAGCTGGCAATGGATCTTTTAAACGAAATGCTTCGGAATTTCTTTAAGCAAAATTTAAATGCATGGATTGTTTCATGTTACTAGATTTAATGGAATATTTTAATCTTAATGGAGCTAAACAAATGACTATGGTTTTTATAAGAAACATTAGTTTTATAGCTGGAAAATATTTCGTGAAACGTAGATTTCCATATCATTATGCAATATTCCATATCGCATACCCTTACATCAAACACTATAAATGCAAAAGATATTGATTTAGCTGCTGAGTGTATAGGTCAATGTTAAATCAAGGTTTTTATTATTGTAAGGGTTTTTATCAGTGCCCAGATACAAAAAGAATTGTTGTTCATAAAATTAGGTCAGGGATAGCAATGAATCTGTGCCAATGAACATGAAATCTACATGTAATCCTCTCAAAAAAACCAAATGACTTTTCATGCAAACATATCTTATTATTGCGCATAACAGTTTGTTTGAAGCTTAATATCTTCAAGTCTCTACACTCAATATATAAAACTACAAATTATTAAGTCAAAACTACTGTTAGTTTTCTCGACAGTCGTTCAGTTCCTTGTTCTATTCACATTTTCCCAATACATAGTTGATATGTCGATCAAATTGTTTCAACTTTAAAAAACACATTACACAAAAGTTGCAACAGTCACCCAACTAACAGACTGGTATGTGAAAACAAATCTTCGGATTACGAGACCGTACCGCCAAGTGCATCCCGTTATACGTGTACAAACTTTGCCTATAAAACTTGAAAACTCTGCTCCCAGGCAGACCAAAGCCGAGCGAGCACACACTCCCAACCACTACTGCACTGCATTCAACAATTCGCGCATTATAATACCAGTTACCAAGCCGGCCAACCCGCACCAAAATGACGTTCACTTTTTAAATAATTGAAGAAAAGATTACTTTTTCAGCCAACTTTTTCCCACTGACAACCCATTCTCGTAACATTTTACGTTCGTTTTCACCACCGCGCCCGCCAGACCGCAATTGCTAGTCAGCCGAGCTGAGTACATCCTGATGCGAAAAAGTTCTCGAGCTACAGTGATGCGGTCTTATGTTCGTCCAGGGTGAATTTCTGCCTTTGTTCTGCCTTTTCTCTGCTTTTGCTCTGCTTTTGCTCTGCGCTCTGCTTTTGCTCTGCTTTTGCTCTGCTTTTGCTCTGCTTTTGCTCTGCTTTTGCTCTGCTTTTGCTCTGCTTTTGCTCTGCTTTTGCTCTGCTTTTGCTCTGCTTTTGCTCTGCTTTTGCTCTGCTTTTGCTCTGCTTTTGCTCTGCTTTTGCTCTGCTTTTGCTCTGCTTTTGCTCTGCTTTTGCTCTGCTTTTGCTCTGCTTTTGCTCTGCTTTTGCTCTGCTTTTGCTCTGCTTTTGCTCTGCTTTTGCTCTGCTTTTGCTCTGCTTTTGCTCTGCTTTTGCTCTGCTTTTGCTCTGCTTTTGCTCTGCTTTTGCTCTGCTTTTGCTCTGCTTTTGCTCTGCTTTTGCTCTGCTTTTGCTCTGCTTTTGCTCTGCTTTTGCTCTGCTTTTGCTCTGCTTTTGCTCTGCTTTTGCTCTGCTTTTGCTCTGCTTTTGCTCTGCTTTTGCTCTGCTTTTGCTCTGCTTTTGCTCTGCTTTTGCTCTGCTTTTGCTCTGCTTTTGCTCTGCTTTTGCTCTGCTTTTGCTCTGCTTTTGCTCTGCTTTTGCTCTGCTTTTGCTCTGCTTTTGCTCTGCTTTTGCTCTGCTTTTGCTCTGCTTTTGCTCTGCTTTTGCTCTGCTTTTGCTCTGCTTTTGCTCTGCTTTTGCTCTGCTTTTGCTCTGCTTTTGCTCTGCTTTTGCTCTGCTTTTGCTCTGCTTTTGCTCTGCTTTTGCTCTGCTTTTGCTCTGCTTTTGCTCTGCTTTTGCTCTGCTTTTGCTCTGCTTTTGCTCTGCTTTTGCTCTGCTTTTGCTCTGCTTTTTATGAAAGACACTACACCGTCTTCAACCAGAGGTTGCACAGACTGAACATTCACTAACATTAGGCAACGGACAACACGGAACACCCAGTGGACCAGTGGAGGATTTTTCGTTTGACGGAAAGTTTCCTCCGGCTGGAGCGGGAATCGAACCCTCACTCCGTGGCACTCACAATACGCCTAAACGACTGACGCTGCTAACCGCACGGCCACGAAGCCCACAACTTTTGCTCTGCTTTTGCTCTGCTGTTTGCTCTGCTTTTGCTGTGCGTTTTACTCTGCCGGTTTCTACCCTTCACTCTGCGCTATCCGCTCAAGCTCTACTTTTCACTCCGCGTTTTGTTTTGCATTTTAGTTAACTTATTCTTCTGAAAGTAATTCGTCAACTATTAAATAATTTGTACTTTATTCATGAGGAGAATTTTAGGGGACTTACAAGGAAGTTACAAAGGGTTTTTGTAGATTTAAGGCATTTCGGGTGGATTCAGGGGGATTTGAAAGTGGTTTCCTAACATTTCAAGATGTTACAGAGAGGGTATACGAGCGTTGCAATGTGCTTAAAGGTGTTTCCAGACTTTTCAAGAGGTTTAAGGACGTTTAATGTGGTTTTAAGTTTGTCAGGGAGTTTGAAGAGGTTTTCAGAAGTTTTTAAGGCATTTCAATGCGAGATTTCAGATGTTTTCGGGCACTTCAGGGAGCATTTTATTGCTGTTCAAAAGAGGTTCCAAAGTGTTCAAGACGCTTCTGAGGGGCTTCAGATGGCTAATGAGGCGTTTGATTTGGTTTCCGTGGGTTTCCAAGAGAGTTTCAAGGGGTGTGAATAGGTGTGGCAAAGCGTTTTAGGGGGTTTCAGGTGGTCTCAAATGGTTACCGGTGGTTTCATTAAGCTTCCAACAAGGTTTCAAGAATGTTTCCAAAACGTACCAAGGCGTTTCAAGACGTTTCAATGGATATTAGGGACTGCTAGTTGTTTTCTAGAGGAGCTGTAAGGCTTTTCAGTTAATTCAATGGGGTTTCACACCCCTGAATCCTCCTGAAATCCCCTGGAACACCATGAAGACCTCTAAAACCATCCGGAAACCTCCTGAAACCACCTAAAACCCTTCCGAAACCTTATTGCAGCCCTCTAAGCCCTTTGGGACCCCGCGAATAACTCTGGAACGTCAATGAACGCCAGTGTCTCTTTGAAACGCTCATAAAACCTCTTGGAGTTCTCTGAACGCCCCTGAAATCTCCTAAGTACCCTTGAACAACTCTGAAACGCCTCTGCAACATACAGCAACTCACCTAAAATACCCCTGAAACATCCTGGAACAGACCTGAAACTCTCTCGAACCTCTACACCACCTCTTTAACTCCCCTGAATACAACAGAAAGCTCCTGAAAAACTCTTGAAACGTACAGAAACGCACCTTAAACTCCCCTAAAATCCTCTCAGACCCCTACAACATCTCTTGAACGCCTCTGAATCCCCAAGAAAGCTCCTAAAACACCCCTCAAGCATTTCAAAATGTATCAATTGTTTTTGGGGCTTGCTAGTAGGTTTCCAGAGGTGTTTTAAGGGGATTGAGTTGATTTAATAGGATTTCGCGTAACGTCTCTGAAATCCCCTGAAAACCCCAAGAACGCCCTGAATTCCCTACAACAACACTCCGAAAACCACCTGAAACCTTCGGAAACCCTCTGAATCCCCCTGGAACGTCTTAGAACGCCCTTGCGCCCCTTGCAACGCTAGGATTCTTTGCAGCGCCCTTGAAATGTCCTAAGAACCCTAGAACACTTCTGCATGGCTTCTGAAACATACAACAACGTACCTAAACTCAAATATCTCAGAAACGTCCTGGAACTCACCTGAAACTCTCTCAAACCCCTCTGGATCGTCCCTGAATATCCCGGAAAGCCCCTGAAACATACTAAAACGAACCTGAAGCCCCCTCAAAATTCCGAGAACGCCGCTGAAACCCTTAGGAAAACCACGGAAATTACCTGAAACCGCCGGAAATCCCTGGAGCGTCTCTTACACCTTCCTGAGGCCCCCTGAGAAACCAATGGAACGCTCCCGAAACCCGAAACTTGAACGCTCCCGATATCTTCAACTCCCTTACCACTCCTTTCCTTACTCACCGAAACCTTACCTAAACCTTTTGGAGCCGGAGGGTTGATTGATTGATTGATTTGTTTTAATGATAGAGACTTTCAGTCCTTGGCTAGTTCGTCTCTTTTCAGCCGGAGGGGTCATATACGACCCCAACATAGAACCGGCTGTATAAATACACACATTCAGTAAAACAGAATACTTTCTTCGGCAAAGTTGTTGCAAATTAAACCCTATTTGTATTGAAGACTTTATTGACAACTTAGAACATCCTGAACACTATGAAGTTTTGAGAAACGAAATAATTGACCTAGCTACTTTATCGGCGCTGCAGTCTTGGGGAATCAAAACGACTGTTTTGGATTTGTCCCGACGTTTCGGCTCTGTTTCGAGTCTTCTTCAAAGGGAAAATTCTGACTAGTCACTTTTTGTTAGAATGGACATAGGACTGTCGGTGTCGTGTTTGTGTCTGTACATCGGATTTCTTGTCAAGTGAACCGTAGCTTTTTTTTGGTAGCTAGATCACACATACCAGTCGAACTCTCTTAAGTACCGTTAACCATGGCCTCAATCCGAAATAATTGACATACCAGTTGTTCTAAAAGCTGAATTTGGATATGTGTTTTGTTCATATGTATTCATTTAGCCTTCGTCAAGAATATCAAAAGGTATTTTTTAAGACGGGCTTAGTGGTCTACTGGCTACCGCTTCTGATTCGTATGCAGAAGGTCATGGGTTCAATCCCTGGCCCGTCCCTATCATCCTAATTTGTATCTTTCTATCCACTTTCTCTCTCTCTCTTCTCTACATATACAACTCATATGTATATTCATATGTTCATAGCCATCGCTAGAACCAGAAATGAATTGGAAAAAAGTCGTTTCCCTCCCTTCAAATTTCCACTCACAGCACAGTGTATATAACGCCTATAAGTTATGCAACCAAAGCGTGCTGTGCCGCTTGACCTTATTCACCTTATTCACCACACAATCTATCACCTTACGAACACTATAAATAACCCCCAATCCATGGATCGCATCACCGACCCAACGGTGACTCCCAGATCTCCCATCCTTTCCGTCTAACAAATACACTTTGAGAATAAGTGGAGTGTCCCAGCCCTTATTCATTAGGATCTCAGTGCAATTGGTACCAGCTCAGATCAATCACGGAGGAGCAACCATTGACATGTATAGTCAGATTTGATCAAAAAAATAAAAAATAACAAAAGGTGTTTTTTTTATTCTGAGATGTTCTAGGTGTTCCAATCTGTTCTATAGTAGAGTCCTTAAAATCTACAAGAATAATGTTATGTATTTTCACCATAAACAATAGCATTGCATAGTCTACTGAGATCCGTGAAGCTCTTGAAATCTACAATATCATTTATAGACACTATATGAATATTCCAGGTTAGTCAAACTACCGTGGAGTTCAGAACTACAGGTCTACACTCGTAACAGTAACCATATCTGCTATACTGAGTAACGTTGCTACTGCCCAAGCACCTGAAACTAAATCAGAAATGGTCATCGTTGCAAACA
Source organism: Aedes albopictus (assembly GCF_035046485.1). Taxonomy (NCBI): domain Eukaryota; kingdom Metazoa; phylum Arthropoda; class Insecta; order Diptera; family Culicidae; genus Aedes; species Aedes albopictus. The sequence goes on along the minus strand of NC_085137.1, from coordinate 174,835,486 downwards.
CCAAACAGTATTGATCAAAGAAGCTGATTATTTTACTAAAAGCCCAGAAAAATTAATTGAGAGTATCATCATCCGACATATAACGGATAAAATCCCAGGTAGAGCGAAATGGCAAATGAAGGGACATTTTTACCATTAAAATAGAATGTTTAAATGGCAGAATTTGCTATTAGTTTGTTTGAAATAAGAGTTAAAATAACAAAAATAATAACTAAATTTCTATGGCATAACAACTAAAGAATAACTTGTTTTGTCATTGTAATAACAAAATAATAGCAAAAATAATGTCAAAATGAAAACATATTTTAATATGATGGAAAGTTATGTTATCGTTTTGATATTGTGGCAGGATAGTATGATAGTAATATTTGTTATTATTGTGTTATTATACTTTTTTATAATAACTCGTCAATTACAAGTTTTACAATGATAGCATATTTTATTATTTATGTGTCATCCTGAGCTATTCATAAAAAACTAAAGAATTGCAAATTTAAATATGAAAACAAAATATGTTATTCTTTAGTTATTGGTTTGTTGTTCACCTCTACCCGGGATGTTTGTTACATAAATAAGACAGAATTATTATTCAATGTGTTCCATAATACATACTTAGTGGCGTAGTTGTGTTTATCGTGGTTTCAGTCTTCTTTTTGCATTAAGTGTTCGTCAAAATACTGCTTCCACCTTTCAATTACATCATGTTTTGCCGTCAAAATGCTCCCGCTGTTATACTTGCAATTTTGTCCCACATTTTGAGACTTGATCATCTGATAAAACGGCCTAGCAACCCCATTACTTTGGTCACTTCACTATAGGTCTTGCCAAAGTGGCCACCAACCCGCGACATAAAAAACAGGACTAATTTCGAACGTTTGGTCCGTACGAACCATCCATTGAGTCACTGTACAGCACCGAATCAAGAGGGAGGAAAATTGCCCTTTCACTGGGGCGACGACGGTGCGGCAACGGTGACACTTTCTGATACTAACCGATTTTTCTACTTTCTTTCTCTTCCTTGTGCCGGGCGCTCCCGATGGAACTTTCTTCTACATGGCTAAACCTCATCAAACAACAAACGACCGGCTGGTTGGCTGGCTGGCGGCCTCACTGCGAACCATCGTCCTGCCACCGACCGCGCGGCAAAACAACAACGACAACCACCCTTGGCTCTGCAGGCTTCGGTCACGAAAACCTCAACCCGACCGATTCTGGTGGTGATAAGCTGCGGATGTTGCTTTCTGCAGTCGTGCATAGCGTTCGCCATCATGCTGCCGATCCTGTACCAGCGGAGATGCTGTGTGACCTTTTTAAAAATGCAATTCTGCTCCGCCACATCGATGGCGATGGCAATATTCATCCTGGGATTGCTACAACTTTTCCCACAAGTAAGTACACCTCCTAGCCCAGAATCTGGAAATATAGGCAGGCAGGAAGCATGGCCAGGCCGTGTTGTATATGGAACGCCTGGGCTGCTACACGAGGCGTTGACGATGGGGACGACGTTTGTGGTGTGGATGCTTTCCCTACACCACTACGGGAACCACTCGGGTCTACTTGCTGCTGTAGAGAATGCTTCCCCTATCCGTCATTGGGAATCCTTTGGAAAGATGTTCAGGAGAGTGATTCTCAATGTTTTTAAATAATAATCCTAAAATATCATATCCTTATTTTTATAATACACTATTACTTTGGGAATAACGCTACAAAGCAAAACCTTGTGGTAAAGCCCAAGTTTTAAATCTATTTGTGAGCGTATAGGAAAGGAAAGGGATTTTTAAACCTTTTATACGTACATAAAAAAGAGGAAGAAAGTTTCTTTAAAAAATCCATCACCTGTTAAGGACAAACGTCTTGAAATCCCGCTTCAACAGTGCATCAAAACTTCAAAAGCACAAATCTCAAGAAACAAGCTTCACACATCAAAGCATTTTATTATTCTGTTCTTGCTCACTTGTAATAAGCCTTAAATAAGAAGATCAGGTGCGCTGGTTTTGTTTACAAAGAGATTTATGCCCTCGAAATCGTAATTAGGTATCAAAGTTGGTCATTGCGGCGGCCATTTTGGGATTCTAAAAAGTATGTCCTTAAATTTTGTTGTCTCCTCAACGCATCCTCCTGGACCATCACCTGTTAAATATTCAAAAATCAATTTCGTGAATCGCACGTTGTGATCCACTGCCTATCAGCAGTAACAGCTCTTGTAACAAATAAGTACGTACATGCAAGAGCCCGGTAAAATCAGGCAAAACTTATTTTCGTCTGAACACGTCGTCAGAGTTAGTCGCGGTGCGGTCTGCTCTTTCGATGTCGTCATTGTTTCAAGCATAGCCAAAGGTGGAACCTTCGCGTAAAGAGTTGGCTCCTTGCTAGCTTGGAAAACACGGTGTAATCTCCGCAGCACAAGTGACAATAACAATACCGTCGTTATTGTTGCAAAGTTTCTATTTATTTATAAGCCAAATATTAAACAGCTGGCATAATGGATGAAAAGCACATGTTGGTCGTTGCGAGGTACTACTCGTGGCACGTGGCATGACGCTGCATTCAGCTTGCAAGTAAGCGACAAAACTACAATATATGCGAAGAAGGTGCTTGGGGTAACTGAACGGGACGAATTAAAAGCAGAAGAACCAACAATGAGAGGTATGTTTACTTTGTCTCTTCGTTTGTCTGCAGCAGTCTGTTTCTAGGTTGGTATATAAACAATCTGAAATTGGGTTAAATGAACAAGGATTAAAAATTGAGCAGTTTGCATGAAAATTTCACGTCCACTTCGATTGCCTTCAAACCAATTCGGATCAAGAAGTAAGCTCAGCTGTAACAGAGTATTATAGGAGATATGACTGTAATAATCGGGGAATTTTGAGGGCCACACGCAAAAAAAATCCGTTCCGATATACGTGCACTCCCAGTCACGGCAACGAGAACAAACGGGAACTAATAAGAAATGTACACCGTGAACTAGATTTCACGTTTTCTAGAACGCCCATATTGACAGCTGGAACTAGTTCCAGTTTACGGTGTATATTTGCTTGTTCTCAAATTTGCGTTTGTTTGTTCACGTTTATCAGAACGGATTTCTGAGCGTGCACATATGACTCTTAGGGTTTTGGTTCTCGCTTTCCGAGAGGTTGAGATCACAGCAATAGGCACAGATTGCTGCCCTCGCAACAGAGACAAAACAAAAAAAATAACTAAAAAATACTGGATGCCGATGCCATTTTTTGTCAATTTACACAGATAATCATTACACGTACATGAGATGGCCAAAATGTTTGGGATAGACAACTCTCATTTCTTTCACGTAAAAGTTCAGCAAGCTGTAACATAGAGTACATCACAAATTCTCAAATTTTGGTTGTTTGACAACCTACTATATGTGCATCATTGGTACAAATATGAGCTCGATTGATTAATCTTTTGCGAAGCCAGAACCGTTCGCGTTAAACACTATTTTTAGACAACAAATTTTTGAACTGTCAATATGATACGACGTTAAAAAATGAAATATTTTCTCACGACGAAAAAAGTTATACCGGCTTGACATTTGCACCCATATAGAGGAAATTAAGTCAAATTTATAACACCACCTAACAATTACTAAATTTGTTCTTGATATATACATTTATTTGCTCAACATCACATTTAGGACAAGACATAATCAACAATAGTACGCCACAACACTCGGATTGTGGCTGCCGCTATCCATCGCCGGTCGCGCTCCACGCTCCACCTTGTCCGTAGGTTCCCAGTTTTCGCGTCACGTACTGTTAATGGATGCTCTCTAAGAGGAATTGAGGCCCTTTCAAAAGCGTTTCAAGTAATTTATGGGGCATTTCAGAAGAATTCAGGGCCGTCCTTAAAACCTCCTGAAACACCCGGGGAATCCTCCTGAAACCCTTCCCTGAATCGCTACTGAAACCTCCTGAAACGACCCTAGGACCCCCAGTGACTCCCTGAAACGCCTCTGAAATCCCTGGTACCCTCCTGAAAATCCCTGAGACTCCCTGAAACGGTCCTGAGCTTCCCCGGGACTACCTGAATCCCCCTGGAACTCCCTTAGACTGCCTAAAACACCTCTGGTATCCCCTAGAACCCCCCTGGAGCCCCCTGAAAACACGCGATATGACCTCAGCATCCCTTGACATTTTTCTGTGGCTCACAGCAGTAGAGAAGGTAAAACCTGCTGCGGTGATCGAAATTGTCTGAGGATGGCTGAAGGAAAGTAGTAAGCCGAAACGTCACAACATACAATACATAGTTTCCATTGGCTCTCCGAGAAATATCAATAAAACAGATAAACAGTTGAGGGGGTTAGAAGTAAAGGGGTGTAAGTGACAAAAACCCACTTTCGAGTAAATGAGGTTTTTCACCAATTTTTCTTCCCATACAAAATGTATGGAGTTTCAAAATCGACCCAATATTCTACGATATATTGTAATTTTTCCAATCATCGTAAAAAAATCTTAAAAAGTTCCTGAAACCTTGAAATCTAAAGATTTTTTTTTATATGTTTAGCTCAAAATCGACAAAATGGTCACTTACACCCCTTTGATTCTGGACCCCTCAGTTGTTAGTTTTTCAACACCATCGGCAAGCTACTTATCCACTAGCAAATCTTCTGTATTAGTCACTCATTATCTCATGAACTTTCTTATCACCTCTAGTTATGCATCACCAATCGCATCTGCACCTACCTGTTGACCATTTTAAATGCACAGTTTTCTTGTCACGTACATAATGGATGCTCTCTTACAGAGGCGTTCCAAGAAATTTATGGGATATTTCAGAAGAATACAGAGCCGTCCCTAAAACCGCCTGACACATCCGAGAAACCCCCTGAGTCCCTGCCCTGAATCGCTACTTAAACCTCCTGAAACGTCCTTACGACCCCCAGTGACTCCCTGAAAAACGTCTGAGACCCCTGGTAGCTTCCTGAAAATCCCTGGGACTCCCTGAAACGGTTCTGAGACCCACTTTAGCCCCCTCGAGACTACCTGGAGCCCCCTGAAACCCCCTAAAACTCCCTAAAGCCGCTTCAAAATGGCCGTGATACCTTTGGTAAACTCCAGAGATTTCCCTAACTGTTCCTGACACCCTCTGAAAGGCTTCTGAAACCGCCTGAAATCCCTTCTGTAACCCCTCTATAAACACCCCCAGCCACTGTTGCCATAATTACCACCATTATTACAGATTCATATGCACAATATTGGCGCGGTGATTTATACAAATATGAACCGTAAATATTATCGACAATACAGTCGTTTCTACAAATTTTCATAAAAAATCTATTTTCACTAAAAGTTCTATCATGGGATTGAATTCACGAATTTCTTATCACGTTCAATGCCAATGGTATCCTGTGGGTGATGCGCAAATTCTTAAACGACTGATGTTTGAATCTGCCTGCATGGCTGCTAAACACAGTTCACAGTACTTCGGTAAAATAGTCTGTACGGTTATTTTTTTTGTTTTAAGTATTCCCGTAAAATTGGTAAACACGCAGACAGACGTTCAAGCTTGACTCAGCAGCTTGTTAAAAATATGGCCGCAGAAAATTTCCAAGTGGTAATCAGCGATCAAATGGCGTTAGCGGCGTTCCCAATCAATCGCTGCCCCACATGCGCGTTCACCACGGTTATCCTTCAGTCGTATGGCGGTGAAAAATCACACTTAGGTACTTCACTCTAATAATATTTTCACATAATTTTTGCTAGGTAAATGATTGTTATATTTAAAGTCTAAGATGTTTCGTATAAATAAATACGCATAGGATTCGTGTAATCTATGATTTGGATGTGTGATATATGATATAACTTCAATCGCCTTGGCATATCTTTGTGAATGTAACAATGTGGGAATCATTCTGAGTGGAGAACTAGCTGGTAAGTGAGTGGCCGAAAACATGTGGTCTGGTCCATATCAACTGCATTGTGACAAACGGTAGCCTATTTAGGTGTTGCTAGTGAAATTTTATGCCGGAAATTTGAATAAATTTGTTCGAGCTTGAACGTCTGTCTGCGCTAAAGGATATCTGGAGGTCTCAGGGGCAGAGTTGTAAAATGTCATAAAACTGTCATTTAGTTATTTGCCATTTGCACTGCTCCTGTTATCACAAGTTTATCGACTATATCGTTATTTCACCATAACTTACCATCTATAGTTTATGTTCACGGACGGAAATTTGCACTGGATATGGCGAAATAGAAAATGTCATGACATTTTTTTTTCAAGACATTTAACAACCCTACTCATTTCAGGGTATTTCAGGAGATCCTAGAGGTTCTCATGTAGGTTCTGCAAGGGTGATCCATCGAATCTTAGGGGTGTTTGAGGGGGTCCCAGGGTTTTGCAGACCTGGAGGTCTCGGACGCGTTTCAGGGGATATTTGGAGGTCTAAGGGGCGTTTCAGAGGGTCTCAAAGGGCATCTGAAGGTCTCAGAAGCGTTTCAAGGAGTCTAAGCGGTGTTTCAATAGGTTTCAAGGGGTCTCACGAGGTTTATGGGGGCCTCTGATGCACAACATATTCATATTCAAACGCTCCTAAAATCCCTGTAATCCCTTTGAAATACCCCTGAATACTCCTAAACTCCCCAGTCAACTAGGCATCGTATAAGATGTTGCATAAGATGTTAAAGTGGAGGCGATATGCGTACATTTTACATGCGCCTAAATAAAGGCATGCACGCATATGGCCTCCACTTTATCATCTTATGCAACATCTTAAACGATGACTAGTTGTCTGGGTCCTGAGATCCCTCCATAAAACCCTTGAAACCCCTTCAAATGCTCCTGAAATGCCTAAAAGCGCCTCTGAAAGCTCCATAATCCCATAGAAACGCCCTTCAAATACCCATAACACAGCGAAACAAAAGTTAACTATATGAAGCAATCAGTGAAGTACTAGATGTGTAGTAATGAGCTGAATTTTTGTAGGATGAGAAAGTAAGTTCTCCGTTCCTGCAACGAAATGGAGCAAAACGTTTAGGTATTATGATTCCTTACCTGAATGGATGCTGTTTGAGTAAAACTTTGAGTTACTGTGTTGTTGAAGAGGCGAGAAACCGAGAATCATAATATCCACACTTTTTGCTCCATTTCATTGCTGAACCGAGAACTTACCTTCTCACCATACAAAAATGTAGCTCATAACTACAAATCTAGTACTTCTCTGTGGGCGTCCTATTGGAATCGAAACCGGAAGAAACTCCTGCAGAAAACTTATGAAAAATTCGTCAAAACACCCTTGGACTAGCTCTAGTAAAAACCCAGTGAATAAGCCCTGTGGAGACTCTAGCATAAACCCCAGGGACATGTCTCATGGAAATCCCAAGAGAAAGACGGGAAAGAATCGCGGAAAAACATGCCGAGAGATTCCGTAACAACTTCTATGAAATATCCTGACAGAAACTACTATGAAGATCTCGGGATAAACCGTGGGAAAAATCACACGATTTTTTCCAAGTTACATCTTGATGACCAATTAATCTTCCAGAGGTTTTGAAAACCATCACAAAACCTAATACCTTTCATTTTGGCTTGATGATTCTAAGATCCACTTCTAGTATATACGACTAAAAATTGTTACTTGGGTTTTTTTTTTGTGAAACGCAAGATGAGTTGTAGGATAAATTCCACGAGTGAGTAAAAGTCCCGGAAATAATTGTTTAAATAAAAAAAGCCAATGAGAAACTGGAGAAATAATCCAGGAAGAATTCAAGAAGGAATAGCAATGAAAAAACGGTAAAAAAAACCGGAAAGAATCTTGTGACATATCTTCGAATGCTTTCCAAGGGGACGGAGTTTTTGGATAAATTCTTATGGAGCATTGTCGGCTTGCTGGAAATATCTGCTTGATCTGGGAGCTATCATGTTGTTCATCTAGCAAGGTAATCCAGATTCCTTCTCGTTTGCTAACTTGCATTCCGAGTAATAATCCGAAGGAATCTTTAACTTCTTCACAAAGCCACAAGCTTCCAGTAAGAACTTTCAGCATAACGGGAAAAATATGTGTTACTACACCCGAGCTGAAGAAAATATCAACAGCATAATAAAATATGTTATTTTGGCAAAATAACTGTATAATGGAATCAATAATTTTTATGTTATAACCATATCTTATTATGCTCTTATTATGTTATAAGCGTCTGTCATATGTGTCATAACAAAAATCATGACAAAAAAATGTTCCTGAAATACCAATTTAATAACATGTTTCGTTAGATTCACTAACAACTAAATAAAAATGAATTTTGCAGTGAATTTGAAAACTTGTTTTTATTGTGTTATAGTTCATCACATACCAGTTGCCTAGTGGTTAAGGCTATGGATGGCCAATCCGGAGACGGCGAGTTCGATTCCAGTTCCGGTCGGGAAATTTTTCTTGACTCCTTGGGTATAGTGCCAAGCCGATCTGTTTAAAAGCACAGGTCGTACGGCAGAAGTTTCACGCATTCGATGTATTCGTTTAATACATGACCTACTTGCCTAATTTCACTTCTATAAATTTCACACTTGTTCGCAACCAAGCGAATACTATCATATCTGAGCGATTCCAAGCAACAGCATCAAAATTAAGGAAATTTTTTAATTCATGATTTTCTATTGAACTGAAACTTTGCACAGTTTTTCAATTCCATCTAAATCGCCATTTTTCGATATCAAATTTTTATTTTGAATCACGACTAACTTTTCGAAAGGGTGTATGTGAAAATGGTTCAATAACACAAGTTTACAAAATAAAACGAAAGTCGTGAACTTCTGTCAACGACCAACATTTTTGAAGCACAATTTAGTGCTGATTTCGAAACCGACCTTCAAAAAATTTAAAGTAGAACAGTTTTTGAGTTTTAGCTCAATATCGAGTTTTGTAACTTTTCAAAATATGTAATTTACTAAAATTCAAATATATTGCGTTTTGTTCAACCAATTTTAAATCTTTTTCCATAAACTAAAAGCTGAATACAATACCATTCGATCATCTAAATACAGGTTTTGCGTCAGATTGATGAAATTCAAGATATTGGCGAGTTTTAGGGACGATCTTCTTAAATTTTAGCAAAATTCCCAAAATTTTTTGAAGAAATGTATTTTTTTCAATAAGAAAAAAACAACTTAAAAATTCTTTCTCGACGTTTATTTGACATATCATATGTAGGCGAGTTACAGTAAAAATTTCAGCTCAATCGGAGCATTGATTACGGAGAATGAGATGTTTGAAGTGAGCGACTTTGCTTAAAAATAGAACAAAAATCGATTTCAAATCATCAACCTTGTATGGAAAGTCGAAAAAATTTCCGCTCTACTGTATTTTTTTTCCTTCGCGTTTTCGAACTCAGGGCATGATTCTACACCAAAAATGGTCATCAGCTTACCGAGTTCAAAAATGCTGTAAACTAGTGTAATATTCAAAAATCTGTACAGCCAAAATGGTTCGTTCGATTGCTATGAATTTTTCAGCAAAGTTAGATAACTAAATGGTGATTCCTATGAAAATATACACTGTGAAAAAAACATCTTTTTTAACATTAAAAATATCATTTTTGTCACAAAAACTCAAATATCTCAAAACCCTATCTTTTTACCAACGCAATTTTTTTAGGGAAGACGGTCCATTGTATTAGCAATCTACCATAAAAATTTGGTGATGGTAAACTAATAAACAAAAAAGTTATAACATTTCAAACATTTCACAATTTTCACATTTGGTAAATATTTTTTTCTGTGTAAATTATTTCGGTCAGAAATCGCAGTTTGATGCTGATTTTATTGTTCAGCAAAGTTAGATAACTAAATGGTGATTCCTAAGAAAATACAGGGTGTTATGTTCCTGAGTGCAAACTTTTTAAAGGGTGATAGAGGACCATAAATGGTGAAAAAAATTGTTCTACGCATATGGTCAAATCTCAACCGTTACGTAGTTATTGAACATTCCATGTTTTTGATTATTTTTGCCTTAACTGGCTATAACTTATAAAATGGTCAGATTTTTCGCAGCTTTTTGACCCTTATTCGAAAGATTTTTGAATTTTCTATCAAATGGCATCTTTGAATCGATTGGTTTAGTTAAATAACTAAGTTTTCTAGAACAAAATAGCTAAAAATAGTGTGTTTTAATTTGTTTTTGGCAATTATCTTTGAAACATGTGTAATAAATTAAAATTATTTCTTTGGCAAATTTGTGGCCCCTGTTCCACTCTACAATTTGTTCTTTGACATCAAACTTCTAGCTCTTATCGTTTTCTTGCAATTTTGCTTTAAATGTGCGGCACAGTGCGCAAAAAAGGGCTTACCATGACAAATTTATTGCAAATTTATGATCTGACATGCAATGTTTAAATCGAAATTGCAAGAAAACGATAAGAGATAGAAGTTTGATGTCGAAGAACGAACTGTAGAGTGGAATAGGGGCCACAACTTTGCCAAAGAAATAATTTTAAATTATTACGCATTTTTCAAAGATAACTGACAAAAACTAATTAAAACACACTACTTTTGAGCTATTTGCTCTAGAAAACTTAGTAATTTAACTAAACCAATCGATTCAAAGATGCCATTTGTTAGAAAATTCAATAATCTTTCGAATAAGGGTCAAAAAACTGCGATAAGTTTGACCATTTTCAAGTTAGAGCTAGTTAAGGCAATAAGAGTTAAAAACGTGGGAAGTTCAATAACTACGTAACGGTTGAGATTTGACTACATGTGTAGAATAATTTTTTTCACCATTTATGGTCCTCTATCACCCTTTAAAAAGTTTGCACTCAGGAGCCGAACACCCTGTATACACTGTGAAAAAAATATTTTTTAACATTAAAAAATATCATTTTTGTCACAAAAACTCAAATATTTCAAAACCCTATCTTTTTACCAACGCAATTTTTTTAGGGAAAACGGTCCATTGTATTAGCAATCTACCATAAAAATTTGGTGATGATAAACTAATAAACAAAAAAGTTATGACAATTCAAACATTTCACAATTTTCACATTTAGTAATAATTTTTTTTAGTGTAAATTAGGCTAATACAAATTTCGATTTTCTCTTATGTCACCGCCCCCTCGGAAAATTTTGGTCGGAATTCAACATTTTGAGGGGGGCACAAATAAAATGTTCAAGAAAATCAACAAATTTAAGGTGTAATTCGAGTTCCACAGAAACTTTCTTAATAAATCCGATGAGTTTATCTATGTTGCCTAATTGTTTGGATATTTTTCCATCGAATACATTTATTATTTATCATTCTCCCCCTTAACGAGTCAACGAGCGCTGTGACAAAAGAAGAAAATGAGATTTGTTCCTGCCTTTATTTCGGCCGGAAATCGCAGTTTGATGCTGATTTTATTGTTAATGGCCTTGCGTGAGTAAAACAAGCTGTTTTTATTATGTATTATGTATATTATATGTACAGTAATGTTCCGATTTTATCACGCCCTCCGCGCATTAGTCGTTTATTCATTATTTGCTGTTACATTTGAGGACAAGTGTTTTCCCTCTTCTTCAAAATGAATGTTGAAAGCGTGTTTTGCAACGTTAAAAATATTGAAATGGGTATAGATGTTGAAGTATATATCAAAGCATTTTTGAAAAGGGGCGTGATTAATTGTTTAAACTGATGTCGCTGATGGTACGGTGACATGACTCTCTGCACTTAGCACTTCTGGCAATTTCTCAGTTGTTGTCGTTTTCGAACTTCCTACGCCCTGCTTTACCGATGATATACAGATGGCTCGTTTGTCAAAGTCTAGACGGCAGGACGTGCAAATGCGTAAATTTGGATTCAATTTGGGCATAACCAGTCTCTTTCAGATTATCTATGGTGCTTTCGGTGAGATTTCGTAACTCCTTTGATCATTTTTTTTCATCAAACGGTCTACAAGAGAGAGTTGAGTTGAAGACCTTTGAGAAAGCGACTGTTCATGTTGTTCGTTAGATTATAATAAACAAAATCACTTATTAGTTTTAACTGACTAGTTTGGTGTTGTTTGCTTGGCTGAAGAAAAAAATTACTATTTAATATCCATAGCGGTAGTATTTTTTTTTTTGCTTTTTCGTGAGCATTGTCATGGTATGTATACAGACAAACAAACGTAACACTGACGAAATTTTCATTGACCACGCCTTTAACGATCATTTTGAATCTTGGTTGTGGCTTTCATAACCAGAAGAGTGCCCATCATTTTTCTTTGCGTTTGACGTTTCACACTAGCGCTTTCTGATGACGATATTGCACATCGCAGTATTTCGTGAAACATTTCCACCAGGTGGGGGTAGTGTGAACTGGGCGATGGATTTTCACGTGGTAGGTAACTCTCATGCATTTGTTGTTGTTGAAGTTACTCGCATTCTTCCGATCATAAAGTCTGTTCTCTAAGAGGTATTTTTTGAAGATAAACTAGACGTATACCCGAGCAGAAGAGAAAAACAACAGCATAACAAAATGCGTTATTTTGGCAAAATAACTGCATAACGGAATTAGTAATTTTCATGTTATTAACATAACATATTGAGTTATAAACTTGGCTGTCATAAGCGGCAAAATAACAAGTCACATAACAAAAATTTGTTCCTGAAAAATCAATTTAATAACATGTTTTGTTAGTGGCAATAACAACTTAATAACAGTGAATTTGGGAAATATTTCAATAACAAATTTTGATATTAAAGAGTTATTGTTCGAAAGCAAAATTAGGGTAAAAACTAACTTTTTTTACTCATTTTTGGGTAATTATTTTAAGTGTGTTATTCTATTTTTAGAAAATAACAGGTCACATAAAAAAATTTCGAATTCATTATAAAACTTACAAACATGGACGAGATTTGAACCTCCAATCCTGCTATCGTAAATTTTCAGTCGCCTTTACCAATGAGGCTATCACAGCACTTGCAGTGAGGGACGATAGAAGCTTTACTGGTTCTACGTATTGGCAGTTTCCCCATTCCCCCATTTCATGTTTGCCAGTCGCAGGACAAAAATAGACAGAGATTTGAATGCAAGATCAAACAATGAACCTCTCTCTCTTACCAACAGCGCTATCGCGGTGCGCAGACATGTGCACTGTAACACTAATAACAGTGGTGGCGTTCGCATGGCCCGTCGTCGGCTGTTTCGGAACAAAGAGAATGACGAAAAAGTTGCTAGTCGACTATTTATGATTGAGCTTCGTCATGGGGTGCATTTTGGCGGTGACAAAGATTCTTTCCAGACGGAGATGATTTTTTTTAATTTTTTGTTTTGTTCGCGTTGTGAGAACGGCGATTATACATGTACCTACGTGAGCGAAGGTAAAAGGTAATTATATCATATGCCGATATGATTACTTCTGCAGAAGCTGTTTAGTTTTATTCTGTTTTAGATTATTTTTAGTAAGATATTTATGACATAATGTCAAACAATATATGATCGAATAATAATAGATCGAAAGAAAAAAGTTATAATAGACAAATGCAATCATCATTGAGCAGAATTGTCTGTATAGTTGACATTTTTATTGATTAGAATTATTTAGTAGGTACCATATTTGCTATCTCCACTCTCACTAACATTCATTACTTCGTAATACATAGTCTGTTCGGTACTTTTTGAAGTTATAATTAGAGGTTAGAATAGCAGTACTGTTAAAATGACATATAAATTCAACTAAGTTTACTCAATTTTGAGATAAAAAAAAACTCATTTGCAGATGTATCACTTTTTGAAGGTAAAATTTTACTTAACCTATAAGAATTGGGAATCGTAGAAAAGTGATAGGAATTTGGCACCGTAACGGGACTGGGATATTGAAACAGGGTTCCTGATTTCCACTTTTCATCTTCTTCCCCATTCGAAGACAGTCAGCAGCGAACGGTTGTCGCTTGAGTTCGTGTGTGTGCTTGTCAGCGACGACAGCAAACTCCGGCGAACGGTGGGAAGCCACACTTGGAAATTATTCATTCGTCCACATTCGCATCGCAAGCGAATGCGATTCGTGAGTGATGCGATTGATATTGTGCGTACGAATTATTGATGTTTTCGAATTATATCCTTTGCTTAACTAGCATTTCAGCGACAATACAGTAAAAATGTATGTATTACATGCAAAAATTCTCTTCTACTTATGATAATAGCCGCTTCGATCGCTCACCAGTATTCTTCACCATTCGCCATTCATTCATTCGCTTGCGATCCAAACTGCGACGAATGGCAACGAATATTCATATCAAGCAGATGGCTCATCGCTTCCCACTGGTGATGGGGTTGCGTGTTTGATCACGACGATCCGTTTGCTGCATCTTTCTCGATTCGCTTCAGCAAATAGGAGTGAATATGAATGGAGTGAGGCGAATATACCGATCCTTGTATTGAAAGAAGGAAATTAACACAAAGATAAACATATCAATAGCTATGATGCTATATTTACCCAAAACTCAAATTATAGCAATGAATAAAATAAAAAATACGGAAGAGTCTGATGAAATTTCTAGAAGTTGCAATGCCTTTATTTTTTACTTCATAATATGAAACAGCAGACAATAAAATAAAGAAGGTAAACTATGTAATGGTTATATCTGCGATGAATTTTCTCCGATTTTAACAATATTGATCTCATGTGATCCAGATTTATTTTTTCCATCAACAACAAATCCGACTGAACCGATCTGGTCATCGTGAGTTAAGAAAAAACCCGAATTGCCATACACGTGGAATTTTCCATAGACCAGCTGCAATTGGCTTCTTTAGTGGTGTTGAGATAATTCCATATTCACAATCTACATGCCAAACTGAGCCGACATCCAAATTTTCATGAACTTTGGTGCCCGGGAACCTATTGAAAAATCGATTTAAAGTTTGTATGGGAGCGATTTGTCGAATCACCCCTCGTCGCATTTCGTACTGGGCGGAGCTGTCAAGCAGTTGCCCAGCTGTCAAAAGGTGATTTCAAAAAATCTTTTTGTAATTGAATTTAGGTATCAAAATAAAGTTTTAAGAATCTGAAAAAAATCATACTGGCTTAAAAAAAGGTGCTCTTTCGAATAAAATCAAAAAATCAATATATTATTCTTAATTTAAAAACCCAATTGGTGATTGGTACAAGTTAAGTACCTTACCAAGAAAAAAATGTTAAATTTAAATTTATACGTTCAATATGTAGTCCGTCCAAAGTCTTATACCGTACATCAAACCGTTTTTAATTAGATTTTGTTTTAGATTTTATAGAGGCATTTTAAAATCTTCTCCTGTGTGGTAGGGATAGGATTTTTCAAAACACCATCGTTCTTCTTCTTCTTCTTCATGCACCATCAAATCACCAATAGCATATCTGCCCAGCCTAGGCCCAAAGTATTGACTTCAAAGTAATCATTACGAAGCATAAATGTCAATTTCTTGATTTTGCTTTGGCTGACCAAGCCAAGGTTGACCGTAGCATTTTCATAATTCAAATCTCAATTTGTTCATCGAGCACATGTTCTGTTGTGCTGCACGTGGATGTCAAAGCGTTTTCAACAGTGTAATTACGAAGCATGTTTCATGAGAGACCATATCTTTTCAATACGCTAACTCCACAACAACGCCGATATTACTGCGCCACTTGGGCAGTGGCTGGTATTTTGGGTACTTTTCAGCTACAACTCAGTCAATTTCAGAAATTTAGCAAAACCTCGCGCCGCCCAGCAGGGACTTTGTTTTGTACACATTACAGCACCTCCATGTCACGTAATATACCACACCTCTTATCAAATGTGATACCGTAAGCGTACCATACTTTGCGCACCTAGGGCCTAACTTTGCGCACTTTTCAAAAAATCGTTAAATAGTTTTTCTGGTGCATTATGCAAACTTTTTCCCACGGAATACTAGCTAATGATATGGGGCATGCACTTTGTCTCAGTTTGGATGTAATGATAAATGGAAGAGGAAGACAAATTGATGAGTGAATATGCAGTTGCTTTCCCTAAAATGCTGTAAATAACGTTGTAGAATGACGTAGGTTTTGTTTCAAAATTTGTTTTAGTTTAGATAGCAATACCATAAAGTATTTGTGCACTCTCAATAATACAATAATAACCAAACTTGTTCCACAACAGAATGTAATATTGAAATGTTATTTAAGGGCTGCATACCAATTGCTTGGTCATAACAAAATAAGATTGTCCAACGAAACATGTTATGGAAACGTAATGCCTTGATAATTCAATAATAACAAAACAAGATATAAAAACAGGTTTTGTGATTTCGTAGTTATTAATTTGATATTCCCCTCTGCTCGGGTACGCGTATATAAAACTTTTATTATACAGCTTTTGTCTTAAAAATAAGTTTAATTCCATTTTTCTTATAATCAACAGCTTTTCAACACTATCAAGGGATTTTTTCACCAGTCACGTACAATAAAAAGTATGACACTCTCAATATTTTTGATCAAAACACTGGATCGCGTCTAAGTTTCAAATAGATACTATAGAAATTATGAATAATCAAACAAAAGTATCATGAAAACAACTTGTTTAATTCAGGCGGTAGCCTTTACAATAAAATCAGCATAAAAAAATAATTCTCAAAATAATTTACACAGAAAAAAAAATTTTTTTGTTACTAAATGTAAAAATTGTGAAATGTTTGAAATGTCATAACTTTTTTGTTTATCAGTTTACCATCACCAAAATTTTATGGTAGATAGCTGATATAAAGGGCCATTTCCCCTAAAAAATTAACGTTGGTAAAAAGATAGGGTTTTGAGATATTTGAGTTTTTGTGACAAAAATCATATTTTTTTAAGTAAAAAAATAAATTTTTTACAGTGTATATTTTCTAAGGAATCATCATTTAGTTATCTAACTTTGCTAAAAAATTCATAACAATCGAAAAATCCGTTTTTGCTGTACAGCTTTTAGAATATTTTTGAGCTGTTTTAGCATACACCCTTCTGAAAAGTTAGTCGTGAGTGAATATGAAGGTTTGATATCGAAAAATGACGATTTAGATGAAATTGAAAAACTGTGCAAAGTTTCAGATATTTTTGAAATGGTCGCTCAGGATCGACTGACATGACTCCGTGGAATTCCTCATCTATCAATTCATTATTCACTTTGATCTCTACTTCCTTACACTCTGAGTATAAAAAAGACCGATATAATTATAAAACGATTAAGCTATAAATATAATACGGTATAAATATAATAATAAATATAATATTTAAGTATTATTAATCCTGTCTGCAATTGGACAATCTGCCTTCGAACTTTATTTGCTACATCATTGCAAGATTTCCGATCTCTTTCGATTCTCCTATGACTTAGTGCGGGCCTTGTTTCTAACGGCAGCACATAATAAAAAAAAACTTTAAGGACATATATCAAGATCAGTCTAGAAATGATATCCGGTAAATCTTCATCTAAGTAGGTTAGATTGGGGCTACACGCCCACAAGGGCCCATATAGCCGAGGCGGTAAACGCACGGGTATTCAGCATGACCATGCTGAGGGTGACGGGTTCGATTCCCGGTCGGTCCAGGATCTTTTCGTAAAAGGAAATTTCCTTGACTTCCTTGGGCATAGAGTATCTTCGTGCCTGCCACACACGATATACAGTGACCCCACACCGATGAATCACCTTAAATTTTGTACACTATTTATGAATCACCATGTTAATCAAATGGAGTGATCCATAAACTGTGGTCATTTTTGCCGATTCATAAATTGTGGGGTCACTGTACGCATGCAAAATGGTCATTGGCAGAGGAAGCTCTCAGTTAATAACTGTGGAAGTGCTCATAGAACACTAAGCTGAGAAGCAGGCTTTGTCCCAATGAGGACGTTACGCCAAGAAGAGAGAGAGAGAGCCCACAAACATGTCCCAGGCCAGGGGAAAGATTCCCCCCTTAGATAGCATTCAGCGAAGGATGACGAGTAACTTTCTCAGCCAGCCAACAACAAGTGGTGCTGGTTGAACCTACTGCCAGTACTACTTCATTTTTCTCAATCATATCCGTTTTCTGGAGGGGAGTTTCGAGAGGGAAACTATTCAAATCCTAGGTACCGTTTGTGGAAAAGTTTTCTTACCTCGGCAAGAGTGATATTCGCTCTTTTTGTGAGGCTCTCAGAAATTCAGATAAACTTCCCAAAGAGATGTTTGCGCGTTGTCTGGTTTGGGTGAATGAAATAAGTTTTCCCCAGTGATATTCTGTTGTGCAACAACACATTTATTTGTATAATATGTTGATATTTACCAAACATTGGAAACGCTGTTAAAACTGCCATTGAAATGCTCAGGTTTTTTTTTCGGGGCTTCAGTTTATTCATTGTCAAACTCCAATTCAAACAAACAATGAGGGATGCTGCCTCTCTTACTCTGACGCCAACGCTTCAATAGTTAAAAGTGGATAATTTCTTTCCTTGCGTTTTTTCCCACCGGCATTTTTGCTTCTTGTCTAAGAAAAAACCGAAAGAAGGCGTTCAAACAAAGAGTTAAAAATTCTGCAAAAAATGATCCAAGAAAAAGCTATCCTTCCGAATAGCTTTACCTATGGCCGCACAATAAAGCCGTGGTGGGTGGACGAGGGTGCGAGCATTTGACTAGAGGCCGTTTCGCCTTTTCCCGGTGCACTTCTGCTTTTCATTCCCGTTTAGTCACTTTTGTTCCGAGGCGTTAGAATAACACAAACAACGTGGGCTCTTTGTGTGTTGAATAAAGCCGGAGGGCGTTTAAAAAATACCGCGCTCTGATGATGGCGCAGCTATGAAAAGTGACTATATTATCCTTATTATTTTTTGCTTCGTTTGTTTCAGTTGTTGAAAAGATGTTTTGCACGGTTTTTCATAGGAAATCAATATACGCTTGCCTAATATTTCTTTTCCAATATTGGTTCGAAATCACAACTTGCACTATGTATTTGTTTTATTAATCCGTCAGACAATCTATTAGTGCAAAGTAATCCAGAAAAGGTATGCGGCGTAACATCAGCCATGTCTGCAGGTCATCATCATTATTCTACTTACCGCGAAGAGCCACCTCCTAGTACCTCTGTACTGTACATATGTACGTATAACTAAAGTGTGTTCCACCATGCCAAGTGAGACAACTCGCCGACTTTTGAATAATACACCACCAAGTACACCACTCGCAATATTTTTACCCACCATCATCGAAAACGCATCTCACGGTCCAAAGTGAAACTGAACGCCAACAAACCGCAGAATCTGCAAAATTTACTGGCCCTACGTAACTCTTGCTGCTACCACCACACCGGTCGGTTTTACAATTTCACATCAACGTTAAATTACTCAACCAATCCTTTTTTGCATCCGTGCCTTGCTGCACCTGCGCCGCGCCAAGTCCTTCCTGCTCCTCCATTATACCCAAACCCCGACTGCAAAATCCACAGACCTGTCAAAGCTTCCAATTGATGCCCAACATCGGTCTGTTGTTTTCTGAGGATGAACCGTGAATGCTGCATGTAATACGGGCTTATCCGCACCCGCACGCATCCATCGACGAAACAACCATAGGTGTATTCAACACCTAGCGGTATGAAAATAGCACCACCCCTCTCTCGTATGCAGATAGATTAACTAACTGATAATGCGGCCAAAACTCTCCATCATCAGCTATGCACGGTACCGACGACTGCAAGATACGACCGTATGTCACCATTACTTACGCAGACTATCAAGGCAACAAAGCAGGGGCAGCAGCAAGGGCAGCAGGGACGATAGTCCTGTGGCCTGACGCACCCCCCGCTTGCAAGTCGGCCGCGTAGTCGCCGGCTAAAAATAGGACTACTAACCCCAATTCAAGGTGTCAAGCGACCCGTGCTGAGGAATGAGTGATCGAGGGGGTGAAAAAGATGCTCGATCTTTAACGGAGCCTGTGGGGTACCTGGGCATCTCCCACAGTAAGCTATCCCTTACCACGTTAACGCAGGGCTCTGGCGTGGTGCACATTCTTTCCCGTGCGACTCGTGGGATGTAAACATGAAATCTAACAAAAACCAAAATCAGAACTCAGGTGGAAGTAGTGGTGGGATCAACGCCTTCGCAAGAAGCGGGTTGATGAGGTCTCCAACAAGGAGAAGTGAGGAGATAGGCGCTGGGAGTTGCGTACGCAGCTCAAGCGTGTGTGCTCCAGTCCACTTCCCAGCAAGCCAGCCGGTGGAGGTTATGGACGGAGCGTGGTTGTTGAGGACCGTCAACCAAGAAACCAAATGACGGTCCGCAATAGAGATGGCTGAGCAGCAGCTTGGCAAAATTATCGACTTTGCGTCCACTAAGTCGAACATAAGCAAGGACCTGAAAACGGCCTTGCTTCGACTTAGGGTGTCGATCGACGAGGCCAAGCAGGAGCACGCGACACTCGCGTTGCTGACTGCTGCAGCAGCGGAGCCTGCAAATGAGAAAGTGCCGAAGTTTACTCAAACGGAGGCCTTCTCCTTCGCAGGAAGTCCGAAACAGGCGGAAGCGACTGCCCGCGACAAACGGGGCTAGCAATCGCAGAAGCGGGCGAAGCAGCCGTCAGACGAGGAGCTGTCTGGCTGTGCCCGCAAAGCCAGGCGAATCATTACCCCGAAAGTCGGTAATAATGCCGGAAGGTCGGACCCTAGCCAGGGCTCCCAGAAAGCTGGGAAGGGTGGGCCTGAAAAGGCTGGCCCGTCCCGGAACGATGGGAACAAGGGGTTCCGACCGCTGGTGGGCCCTCAACAGCCACAGAGCAGAGGGATCCAAAGGGAGGACCCCCCTTGGACGAAGGTAGAGCGGAAGAAGAAGAAGACGAATCCGCAGGTAGTAGCGCAGGACGCCAAGCCAAGGCGTAGGAGGGCAGGTGCCAAGCGCGAGAAAGGCGACGCGATCGTCATCAAGACGGAACAGTCCAAGTCCTCGGACGTCTTGAAGACGATGCGAAGCGACGCCAAGCTTGAGGGTCTTGGAGCCGACGTACGCAGCATTAGACGTATTCGTACGGGCGAGATTATCCTGGAGCTGAAGCGCCAGAAGGAACACAAGGGCATCGCCTACAAGAGGCTGGCAGAAGAGGTCCTTGGTGAGGGTGTGCAGGTGAGGGCTCTGACACATGAGGCGACTCTGAAGGTCAAGGATATTGATGAGATCACCAAAGTGGAAGAGCTCGTCACGGCACTGCGGCAACAGTGCAATGTGCAGGTGGCCGCCGCAGTCGTTAAGCTACGGAAAGGGCCAGCGGAGCCACACATAGCTTTGGTTCAGCTACCTGTGGCGGACGTCAAAAAGTCCGTTAAAGTAGGGAGCATAAAGGAGGGCTGGTGTGTATGTCACCTGATATTCCATGAGCCACCAGAGGTTTGCTTCAGGTGTCTGGAACCAGGACACAAGTCGTGGGACTGCAAAGGCCCCGACAGGCGCAAACTGTGCAGGCGATGCGGCGCTGAAGGTTTTAAGGCCCAAAGCCGTACGAGTCCGCCCATCTGCATGATCTGTACCGGGAAATCCTCGAACAACAGACATCCGATGGGTGGTCCAAGGTGCCCGGCCTTCAAGAAAGCCGCAGTGAACAACAAATCACAGTGCAGGTAACGCAGCTGAACCTGAACCACTGTGATGCGGCTCAACAGCTGCTTCATCAGGCGGTTTCTGAGTGGGAGACGGATATCGCCATCACATCGGACCCATATCGAGTACCCGCCGACAACGGCAACTGGGTCGCGGATGGGACCAGAAAAATGGCGGTGATTTGGACGACGGGTAAATACCCCGTCTAGGAGTTGGTGTCCACTACCAATGAGGGCTTCGTGGTCGCCAAAGTAAACGGGGTCTTCTTCTGTAGCTGTTATGCGCCTCCGCGGTGGCCGATCGTGTGGTTCACGCAAATGCTGGATCGCTTAATGACCGTGCTAACAGGGCGAAGGCCGGTGGTAATAGCGGGTGACTTTAATGCCTGGGCCGGGGAATGGAAAAGCCGTTTCACGAACCAGCGGGGTCAGATCCTGCTCGAAACACTTTAGATGTCGACTTGGCTAATGTCGGTACCAAAAGTACCTATAGTCGAAACGGAGCGGAGTCAATTATTGACGTGACCTTTTGTTGTCCTGGCTTAACAAGTAGCTCGAACTGGAGAGTAGATGATGGCTACACTCACAGCGACCACCTGGTGATTCGCTACAGTATCGACTACAACAACAGCAGACTGCGGATAGAAGAAGAGGCGGATAGGCCAAGGCCAAGCCCTCGCAGGTGGAAGACATCATACTTCGACGAAGGGGTATTTAGGGAAGCGCTCCGCCGTGAGCGAAACTTCTTCGGTTTAGACGGCGACGAGCTGGTAGCGGTGCTCTCACGTGCGTTCGATGCGACCATGCCCAGGCGAGTACACCCTAGAAATGGGAGGCCACCGGCTTACTGGTGGACCGACGCGATTGCGGACCTGCGCCGCGCCTGCCTACGGGCTAGGCGGCGGATGCAGCGAGCACGGTCAGAGGAAAAGCAAAACGAACGGTGGGTGGTGTTCGCCGCTGCGAAAGCCGCGCTTAAGACCGAGATAAGAGCAAGCAAAAAGGGCTGCTTTGAGGGTCTCTGTCAGAGTGCCAATACGAACCCGTGGGGTGACGCCTACAGGATCGTTATGGCCAAGACGAGAGGTATGATGGCTCCTACAGAGCAATCTCCAGAGATGTTGGAGGGGATCATTGGAGGACTTTTTCCGCGTCATGATCCTAGTCCTTGGCCTCCTTTCGTAGGACAGTCGGGAACTGGGGCTGGCGATGAGGAGAGGGTCACCGATGTGGAACTTGTGGGGATAGCTAAGTCCCTTAGCTTAGACGGAGTTTCGAATCTGGCCTTAAAAATAGCTATTGCAGAGGCTCCCGAGATGTTCAGGTCTGCTATGCAGAAATGCTGGACGAGGGAGTTTTCCAGAAGCTTGGAAGAGGCAGAGCCTGGTACTATTGCCAAAGGCGGGGAAGCCACCCGGAGACCCGTCGGCATATAGACCAATATGCTTGATTGACACGGCGGGGAAGGTGCTCGAAAAGATCATCCTCAATAGAATGTTGAGGTTCACCGAGGGCGAAAATGGTCTTTCGAGCAACCGTACTGGCTTCCGGAAGGGGAGGTCCAACGTAGACGCTATCTTGTCGATTACAAAAACCGCCGAAAAAGCACTCGAGCCTAAGAGGAGGGAAATTCGCTTCTGTGCGGTAGTGACTCTGGATGTAAGGAATGTGTTCAATAGCGCCAGCTGGTCTGCTATTGCCGATGCGCTCTTGCGTCTGGGATACCGGGGTACCTGTACAAGATTCCCGAAAGCTACTTTCAGAATCGTGTACTAGTTTACGACACGGAGGGTCGGAAGTGCTTTCACATAACCTCAGGAGTTCCGAAATGTTCCATCCTGGGTCCGGTGTTATGGGATGTCATGTACGACGAGGTGTTAAGGTTAGAATACCCAGTGGGAGTGGAGATTGTCGGATTTGCCGACGACATTACGCTCGAAGTCTACGGTGAAACGATCGAGGAGGTGAAGTTGACTACCGACCACTCAATCAAGGTTGTGGAGGCGTGGATGCGGTCCAGGAAACTGGAACTGGCTCACCACAAGACTGAGGTGACGGTTGTAAACAACCGGAAGTCGGAGCAGCAGACAGAGATCAGTGTAGGAGAGTGCACTATCCTGTCAAAGCGTTCCGTCAAACACTTGGGCGTGATGATCGACGATGAGCTTACCTTCGGTAGCCACGTTGATTATGCCTGTAAAAGAGCCTCCACAGCTATTGCGGCACTGTCCCGGATGATGTCCAATAGCTCTGCGGTGTACGCCAGTACGCGCAAGCTATTGGCTAATGTTGTTACGTCCATACTTAGGTATGGCGGCCCGGCGTGGGGCACCGCGCTAAGTACTAAATGCTACCGACAGAAGCTGGAAAGTACTTACAGGCTTATGTGCCTGAGGGTTACGAGCGCGTACCGTATCATGTCACACGACGCTCTCTGCGTCATTATTGGTATGGTGCCTATCAGCATTCTTATCAGTGATGACATGGAGTGCTTCGAAATGCGTGGCACAAGAGGCATACACAGGACTGCCAGGATGGCCTCTATGATCAAATGGCAGCGCGCGTGGGACAGTTCCACCAAAGGAAAGAGGACCCATAGGTTGATACCGAGGGTAGATAGTTGGATTAATAGGCCCCATGGGGAAATTACATTCCACCTAAAACAGGTCCTTAAAAGACACGGACACGTTTTTAATGCTTCCAGTAAGCTATTTACTCTTTGAAGGAAGCATGACACCCAGACAACGGACTAGCATGCAACGCCCAGTGGCACGGCCGAAAACTTTTCCTGACAGCTGCGGTGGGAATCGAACCCGCGCTCTTTAGCACGATACGACTAAAGGCTTGGTGACCTTAGCCGCACGACCACGAAGCCTCACAGGTCATGGTTGCTTCCGACAGTATCTACACCGTTTCGGGCATGCGGATTCTCCCGAATGCCAAGTGTGCAATGGTTTAGAGGAAACGGCGGAACATGTTTTGTTCGTGTGCCCGCGTTTTCACACAATGCGTGACCACATGCGGGGAGGACACAACTCCGGACAACTTGGTCCAGAGGATGTGTGTGTAGGGATGAGTTTGGCTGGAACGCCGTTTCAACGACTATCACCCATATCGTCGGGGAGCTACAGAGGATGTTACGCGTGGACTCGGAGAATGGCTAGTCCACATGCAGTACAAGAGGTGGTCTAGGGGTTCGGAGTCGGCTTCGTAGGTCATACCTGTGCCATGCGGTCCCGGTAGCGGTGCTGTCGTGGCGTCGGTCTACTGGGTTGGATCCGAGCCCGCGGTTGGAAAGGGGTCCCCGGCAAAGGGTCGGAGTAGGTGAGACCCTGCTGTCTGCAACCTTCGGGTGCAGGGCCTGAAGGGTAGTGATACCCTTCCTTTGCCGGCAGGTCAGATCGGGTTGCACGTGGGCATCAGTTCTTGATGTCTGCTAAGCAGTTGGGCGCGGGCGCGGTTCACCCTGACCGCCTTCCGAGGACAAAGGGAGTGGCGAGGACCACTCAGGAAACTGGCTGAGCGCCAGCATGTTACCGTGGTGGACTCTCCAGAGCAAGTCATCGATGTTCGTTGCTGCTAGGCTACGCAGCTAATGTGCACTAGCCCCTCTCTGAAGCAATACCTTCTTGGTGGTTCCGGAGAGACGTAGGGTTTGGCGACCATAGGAATGAATTTAGTAGGTACGAGGAGAGAGTAGTCCTGGCTTTTACTATTGTTGTAGAAGACGGCCTCAGCCCCACACTACCCTATCCTTGATATTAGGGTGTCTGTTTGCAGATTATCCCCCTATGGTTAAGACAGGAAAAAAATACAGACATCATCTCAATTCGTCGAGCTGAGTTGATTGGTATATGCGACTTGATACTCCGAGCCTTTTTTGGAAAAAAAATCGTTTAGCGTATCGTATATGAACATATAGCCTTTCCAGTACACGTAGTGTTCGAGAAAGGCAAAGAGATGTATGAAAAGAGCAACTTTGCTTAAAAATAGAACAAAAATCGATTTCAAATCCTTAACAGCCTTGAAAAGTCGAAACATTTTCTGCTCTTCTATATATTTTTTTCCTTCGCATTTTTGAACTCAGGGCACGGTTCTACACTATTTACAAATTATCATCAGCAAACCGAGTTCAAAAATGCTGTAACTAGTGTAATAAATGCTACTGCAAACAATCTTTAATTAAATTTTTGGATTATTTTCTAAAAGTGTTCCTGAAGAAATCTGAGGGCGGATTCATGAAAATAAATCCTGTAAGAATACCTGGAAAACGCATGGACTAGTGCCTGCAAGTTTTCTAAAAAATGCTCTTAAGATATTTCTAAAGGATTATCCGTAGAAATTCATAGTAAAGATGTTTGAATAAATTTCCTGAAGAATCCCTGGTGAAATGATTGGGTTTACCCGTTAAGGTAATGCTTGATATATTTCTGGAAAAAATTCTGGAGAAAATCCTGAAACAACCTCCGTATTATCTCCTGGAAGGTATTCTGGTGGAATTCCGGCGTGAATCACTAAAATAATAATACAAGGCATTCTTGCGGAAATTTTTAATGGAATCCCTAGAGAATTTCCTGAAAACATCTATGGATTAATTAAGGCAAAAAACCTAGAAGATTTGCTATAGAAATTTCTTGACACACCTTTGATTTTATTTTAAAAAAATTCCTGAAAGCATCTGTGAAAGAATGTGTGGAAGATTTCCTAATTATCGTACGGCTTTCTGAAAAAAATCTATTGAGGAATTTTTCTAGAAATCTAGAGAAGCCTTTTCAGGGGATTTTTTGGAGAAATTCCTAGAGAATCCTAGATAGATTCCTAGAGACGAAAATTTCTGAAGGAAATGCTAGAGAAAATTCTGGAATGTTTCAAAGAACTTTCAAACGAAATGCGTAGAAGACTTTCCGAAAGAAATTCTTGAAGGACTTTCTCAAAAAATCCTTGAATCCATGAAAGGAATCCAGTGAAGATTTAAAAAAAAAATCCCTAATTATTTTTTGGTGCAATCTCGAGAAAATTTGGTCAAAAACTCTCAGAAGCAATGATATTAAAAATAGAAACATTTGTAAAACTTTTCTTCTGAAGATTTCGAAAAAAATCTTCCAACACAAGATAAAACTCAAAAATTCTTGGGTTTTGAATGAATAGTAGGAAGTTTGCAATTTCGTTCACGCAGTGGAATAATAAGAACCCCCAACTGCGCCCATGATCCCAACCATTGTAAAGGGGCCTCAGATGCACGGGTCCCGTTGTTTGTCATTGCGGGTGAGTGAAAATTTGCGTATATACCTACCTACCTACCTACTAGACGAGCAGGGTTTGGGTGAAAGATTTATGTTTATTACGCATATGGGTGCACGGAATCAGAGAAGCATCGTATTTAAGCCGGGGAATCATGTCGAGCGAGCAGTCGGTTCTGTTTGCTTCACTCAAAAAGCTCACTTGATTGAGGTGGTTGGTTGGAGGAACAATCATCTACCGAAAACCATTAGGTATCATAGGGGTGCTTAACTCGAATGAAGTACATAATAAAATCCATTCCGAGAGGGATTTGCTGGCTTGTTCGGTGCCAAGCATCCACCCTAGAATACACCCCTGAGGGGGGTGGGATCAAATTTGCGTACAAAAGGGGGGGCGGGGGTGACTCTGTGGAAAGAATAAAAAGTACATAATTCAAGCGGAATGCATGGTAAGCAACAATTGTTACTGTATCGTATGCTGCACCGAGGGCAGAAGCTTTAATCAAACATTCAACGTGGCTTATTTTTTGTCTAGCACATAGCCCATTTCAGTGACCACCAACTGAAAGGATAATGTGGGAGAAAATTTACGGGTTTCTTTTTTTGTGTATGAAATTTTTACTGTTTCCATTTCCATCAACTGGTCCACGGAGAATAAACAATTTGAATTTTATACGTGCTTCATTTTGGAACTTTACCGCTTATGAATTGTGTGCACACACGCACATACGGAGTTACACACATACACCATTTCCAAAAGAGTGAGTTGTGGCATCTGCTAATTTATCAAGCTATGGTCACTGCTGACTGTCGGCAGGACTGGGGTACGGTCATTGGTCATTGCGTCTGTGTGACTTTTTACGAGCAATAAACTTAACTCAATGACGACATTGTCTGCCCGTTTCGGATTCGATCCATTCCATTTACCCGGAGAATCCGTAATCCACAAAAGCAGCTAATCTGGCTCGTGTTGTCCTTTTGGTACGTGACTTGATTCGGGTTGGAGATATTTTCATTCATGGTGTGGTGTGTAGCCGAACGAGATTTGTTATCCAACGCAATTCGTTTTGTGAAGTGTTAATTTGGTAAACAGATCAGTTGGAGAATGACTAGATTCTATTATGTATAGAGGTAGTTGCTAAATCAGCGTTTGTTATATTTTTTTAGAATTTGTCAGGACGCAAACAAACAGAAAAATCATATACATATAATGAGAATGTACCCCATAGGCAATTTTTAATTTAATTTGGCAGTAACGCACATATATGAACGAACATTATAATACCGTCGATGGGGGTGACAATGGGTCTGGGGGGTGAGATTGGGTCAAAACGGAGAAACATAAAATTTGAAATAGTTCATCAACTATGGCTAATTTATATTGAAAACTTTATATTATTTTAAAGAGGCGATGTCTTTACACGTCATGATGCAGAAAAAGATGTTTAGCAATAATCGTTTTTTGTTCAAATTGTGGCTAAACTTATATGATGAAACTACTAGTAAATCACTCTGAAAAAATTTCTCCTTCGCAATGTTTCATACAAGCACCTAACCATAAATGTTCTTATAAGTAGTTAGCTGTAGGTATTACCTGGTTGATGCAACGAAAAAAGTGGGCTGTCAATGGACTTTTTATATAAAAATTCAATATTTTCGACCCTATGTCTAAATATTAAAAATGGGGGTGAGATTGGGTCAAGCAAGTTATCGATTGCACATAACCTTAACTGAAAATTCAACTTGTTATCCAGTCCCCATTTGATGTTAGAGTGGTGCCATGTTTACCGTATCTTCATAAAAGTACGTTTTTTTCGAAAATATGTCGCAGAAGTGTCCAGCGAGTGTGTTCATACGTTTAGTGCCTAAAATCATTTATAACAATAAACATGGACATGGACAGCTCCTCTAATCATCATCTAACGTTTAGTGTACTGCAATATCGTAAGCTCACAAAATAGACTTAAAAACGTTCTTCTTCTCCACTCATTTTTGAAATTTTAGGGAAATATACTGAAACTACCAGACTATAGTGGGATTTAGGAAATACAGGGACTATAAAACCGGTGACATAGTACAATGTCGGAAAGTGAATGAACGTCGAATTTTGGTTTGGTTAAACATTTCTCATGCAATCTTTCAATGCGTCCCTCTTTCATTGTAATCCCCCCCTCCTCTCATGGAGGTTGAAACTTTAAATGAGGATGATTATGGTGGCTTAAAATGGCGACACAACATACAAACGTTATTATATCAAATTTCAACAATTTTTTCGGTTATATTGACCCATTTAGGTGGATTAATCATCTTTTAAAATTACAAAAGTTTTTTTAGTCTTGGTTATATTGTTTTTTAAGTAGGCTTACTATATATGATCAATAAAATTAACTTATATTCATAGATAGGCGATTTAGAATACTTTGACCCATTCTCACCCCCTCTAAGGGGTGAAATTGGGTCAATTTTCAAACATTTGCAGTTTAGTAAGCAATTCATATAATGTAATACTTTCTTGCTAAACTATCAATACCACATAGAAGAGTATACATACCAAATAAAAAGTTATTCCGACTTCAATTGCATTTGGTATTTAACAAACAAACTTTGAGTATCCTTTTTTGACCTATTCTCACCCCCAAAGACGGTAGTTATTTATGCAATGAGTTGCAAAAAGATGATTTTTTCAGCACGAGTTGTACATTTATCCAACGAGGCTTGCCGAGTTGGATAAATACTACGAGTGCTGAAAAAATCGAGTTTTGCAACGAGTCGCATACAAAATTTTATGCAATGTTTTTTTCATAATGCAACCCATTTGAGTTGCATAATGTTCATAATGCAACCCAAATGAGTTGCATTATGAACATTATGCAACTATTTTTCATTATTCAACTCATTCCAGTTGCATAATGAGCCTGTACGGAAAAGTAGGTCATTATTATACTGAAATAAGTCAGATAAAGCTGAAATTATAATACTGAATTGCATAAAATATTTTTTCATTATCATTAGCATTAAGCAAGTCACTCAATGAGAATGAAAATTGCTTTTTTCCCGCCCGTTGCCAAAGCACAGAGATTTGGGACTAATCACTGACTTTAAGACAAGATTGACACAATCATTCAACGGTCGAAATCTGTTTTGGCCACGTCCTTGTGACAGCTGAAGGATGGAAAAGAAAGATTATTACATACATACATTTATTTGTTCAACATCACATTTAAGACAAGACATAATCAACAATAGTACGCCACAATACTCGGTTTGTGGCTGCCGCTCTCCATCCTCGGTCGCGCCCAATGCTCCCCAAGTCACGCTCCACCTGGTCCGCCCATCGTGCTCTCTGCGCTCCACGCCTTCTTGTGCCAACCGGATCCGTTGCAAACACCAGCTTTGCAGGGTTGTTGTCCGGCATTCTTGCAACATGCCCTGCCCACCGTATCCTTCCGGCTTTGGCCACCTTCTGGATGCTGGGTTCGCCGTAAAGTGCAGCGAGCTCGTGATTCATCCTTCTCCGCCACACACCGTTCTCCTGCACACCGCCGAAGATCGTTCTTAGCACGCGTCGCTCGAAAACTCCGAGTGCTTGCAGGTCCTCCTCGAGCATGGTCCATGTCTCGTGTCCGTAGAGGATCACCGGTCTTATTAGCGTTTTGTTCATGGTGCATTTGGTGCGTGGATGAATCTTTTTCGACCGCCGTTTCTTCTGGAGCCCGTAGTAGGCCCGACTTCCGCTGATGATGCGCCTCCGAATTTCACGGCTCACGTTGTTGTCAGTCGTCAGTAAGGATCCGAGGTAGACGAATTCCTCCACCACCTAGAAAGTATCCCCGTCTATCGTAACAGTACTACCCAGACGGATCCGGTCGAATTCGGTTCCGCCTACCAGCATGTACTTTGTTTTTGAGGCATTCACCACCAGTCCGACCTTTGCTGCTTCGCGTTTCAGGCGGGTGAACAGCTCTGCCACCGTTCCAAATGTTCTAGCGAAAATGTCCATGTCGTCCGCAAAGCACACAAATTGTCCGGATTTTGTGAAAATCGTTCCCCGGCTGTTGAGCCTGGCTCGTCACATCACACCTTCCAGAGCGATGTTGAAGAGTACGCATGAGAGTCCATCACCTTGTCGCAGTCCCCGGCGAGGTTCGAATGAACTGGATAGTTCACCCGAAACCCTTACGCAGTTTTGAACACCGTCCATCGTTGCTTTAATCAGTCTAGTCAGCTTCCCAGGAAAGCCGTTTTCGTCCATGATTCTCCATAGCTCGGCGCGGTCGATACTGTCGAATGCCGCTTTTAAGTCGATGAACAGGTGATGCGTTGGGACCTGGTATTCACGGCATTTCTGGAGGATTTGCCGTACGGTGAAGATCTGGTCCGTTGTCGACCGGCCGTCGATGCAGCCGGCTTGATAACTTCCCACGAACTCATTCATTTTGAAGTTCTCACAATCCAAATGGTCGCCTTTCTTGTGAATGGGGCAGATGACCCCTTCCTTCCACTCCTCCGGTAGCTATTTGGTTTCCAAGATCCTGACTATCAGCCGATGCAGACAGGTGGCCAACTTTTCTGGGCCCATCTTGATGAGTTCAGCTGCGATACCATCCTTACCAGCTGCTTTGTTGGTTTGGGCTGGTGAATGGCATCTTTAACTTCCCTCAGCGTGGGAGTTGGTTCATTTCCGTCCTCCGCTGCACTGGCGTCGTCGTTTCCTCCGTTTCCGTGGGCTCCCGTGCCTACGTTCTCCACGCCGTTCAGGTGCTGATCGAAGTGCTGCTTCCACCTTTCGATCACCTCACGTCCGTCCGTCAAGAGGCCTCCGTCTTTATCCCTGCATATTTCGGCTCGCGGCACGAAGCCGTTGCGGGATGCGTTGAGCTTCTGATAGAACTTGAATTCTGGCAACACTGTTGAGTAGTTGAGGTGTGCTATTTTGCAAGTGAAATTTTCGAGTGATTGAATGTTGTGCTATATTAGATAAAAATATTTCAAATCTATTCATTTTGTTAGTACTAGTATCGGTGCGCAGTTTGCGATAAAAGTATATGCATTTCCTTCCAAATATTGCTCGTTTTTTCATGAAGAAATATTGTTCATCGTGGCGTTATTCCAGCTTTGATCTTTGTTGTGTGATTGTGTTGGTGCTGACCTGAGTTGCTGACTGCTTTTTTACCACTGTTGCTGCTGCTGTTGTTGATTGCTCTGTTGCTATTCTGTGCTTGTTCTATAGGCTGTATGACGCAAACGATATCTTTGTCGGTACTGACCACTACACCATCACTTTGATCTATTGACCGCGAGCAGTAGATTGAGATCTGGTATTTAACTAAATCTGTAAGTAGGACATGCAAATGGCTCTGTCTAGCATGGGCTGTGTGTGACTGCATACTGATAGTCGTAGCTGGCCAATATAACTAAGAATTCAAGTAGTGTTTTGTGTACATAGGCAAACACAGAAAAGCTTCAGTAAATTATTAGTACCTGTCATAACTTTGGTGAGTTTCTCACAGTACCTTCTGAGTTCCTTGCTGGTCGATGCCTCAGCACATATAAAATCTTGTAATCGTATTGAGCGATCATTTTAGTACAAATGCAATACATGTTCGAATATCGATCTGTCCCGTATAGTATTTGAAGTGTGTGTGTGTGTGGTTTGGTAGAGAATTTTATTTTTGATAGTGTTACCATTGTTTTTGTTTTGCTTTTATTTACTATAGAAAACTTAGTCTACTATCTTTGTTGAGTGTTGATTTTAAATTGGTTGTACGATGTCTAAAGAACCAATGCGCTGTGAAATATGTAACAAACATGAGAAGGATCAAAATAAAATTTTAACCTGTATGTACTGTTTCTCGGAAGCTCACTATAAATGTCGCAACATTCTTGGAAGCGCTGTATTGCGAATAAAAGAAAAAATGTTTTTTTGTACACCGCATTGCTCTAACATCTACCAACGCATAATAGAAATACAGAACACTAAATCGTCAATAGTTGCTCCGTTGATTGCAGAAGTGAAAAGCTCTATATCATCTGCGGTAAACATTGAAATGCACGGTGTCAGATCTGAGATGAAGCAACTGAAAGATGCAATAGAGGCTTCACAAGAGTTTCTTTCTAATAGGTTTGAGTCGATTGTGAATGAGTTTAACGCTATGAAAGTTGAGAATAAGATTTTGAAGCAGCAAATTGATGAATTAAAGGGTTCGTTAAGTGCGTTAGAAGGATCGGTTAACAAACTCGAAATGGATGTAGATAGGAAAAATAAACGGGATAATGACGACACTGCCGTTCTTCTAGGACTTCCTTATTCATCAGGCGAAAATGTTCAGAACATTGTTGCGAAAGTAATGAATCATATCGGGGTAAAAAACAGTACCAATTTAATTCACTCAGTTACAAGGATATATGAAACTAGAAAAGAAACACATCCACTGATTCCCATTAGGATTACATTTAGGAACTCTGAATCTAAAGGTCTTGTTTGCAAGAAGAAGAAAAACTATGGAAAATTACTATCCTCCACTATTGATCCACATTTTATTAGAAATGGGCAACCAACTACTGTGATACTCAGAGATCAATTAACTCCTTTGTCGTTAGATTTGCTTAGACAAGTGAGAGAATGCCAAAAGTCAATGGATATTAAGTATGTCTGGTCTGGTAAGGGAGGAACTGTGTGGATTAGGAAAGACGACAGTGCAAAACCGTCTGCAATTAGATCTAGACATGATTTGATGAACATCAAAGATACTCTGCGAACTGCAACATTTGCTAAGACATCTATTTAATCAACCGTTTAAGCTTGTGTTTATTTTTTCTGTAAATTAAATGTTATCAATGGCTACTACGATAAATTTTCAGCATGATAGTGTTGAAGATTTCAACACACAATATTGTGTTCCGAGTACGAAATCTTTAAACATCGCTCAGTGGAATATTAGGGGAATGAATGAATTACAAAAATTTGATAATGTTGCTTTATTCTTGGATACGAGTGTTGTGTCAATTGACGTTATTGTTTTAGGAGAAACATGGTTGAAATCCTCTAACTGCTCTATGTATTCAATTCCGAAATATAATGCTGTTTTTTCAAGTCGTGAAAGTTCTTCTGGAGGCCTAGCTATGTACATTAAAGATACCAATCAATACACTATTATAAAAAATGAAGAGTTGGATGGATTTCACTTAATACACGTCGAACTGAAATCTGGAGGATTATCACATGATGTGATTGGTATTTATAGACCCCCTTCCTTCGATTATTGTAGATTTCAAGATATTTTAGAAAATCTTTTATCATCCTGTCGCAACAAGCCTTGTTTCATAGTTGGAGATATGAACATACCTATAAATCTAACCAACAATAATGTTGTGCGTCGCTACAATAGTCTTTTAGAGTCTTATAATTTTGCATGTTCAAATTCGTTTATCACGCGTCCAGTGAGTAGCAATATTCTTGATCATGTTATCAGCAAAATAAATGATCTTTCTTGTGTTCGTAATGACACAATCTACACAAACCTAAGTGACCATCTGATTGTTATCACTACTTTCAAATTACACACGGCAAAAGAACGAATTGTGCTAACTAAAAATCTTATAAATAAAAGACAACTGAAAGCGTTGTTTAGTGATTTCTTAGAAAATTTTGAATGCTCCAATGATATTAATAACTCTTTGTTGAATATTGTAAATACCTATAATGAACTGCAGTCCAGTTGTACAACGAAAAAAACTGAAACCGTCAAAGAAAAATCTAAGCATTGTCCTTGGCTAACCTTTGATCTATGGCAGCTTATAAAACTGAAAAATAAATATTTGAAGAAATGCAAATTCAACCCGAATGATCAGTATTCTCAGGATATGTTGAAACACATAACAAAAAAAGTTGAGGTTTCAAAAAAAGCTTGCAAATCAAATTACTACAAACAATTGCTTGATACTAACAACACTTCAAAGCTATGGAAAAACATTAATGAAATTATGGGGCGCTCAAAACGCAAAAGCCACATTGAATTAGATAATAATGGTGTCAAAACAACTAACACCAGAGAAGTTTGCGAAGTTTTTAACAACTATTTTGCTACTATTGGTTCCAATCTTGCAGCAACGATACCGAAAAACAGCGAATCTAATACTTTCAGATATATGAGGCAGCTGAACCATTCAATTTTTCTCCGGCCGGCAACTTATAATGAAGTTTATCTAATAATAAATGGAATTAATTCCAAGAAAAGCAACGGTCCTGATGGGTTTCCGACAAGCGTTCTAAAAGATAACATTCAAAAGTTTTCCAGTATTCTCTCGCATATGTTTAATCAAATTTTATGTTCAGGAATTTATCCGGATTGCTTGAAGATGTCAAAGGTAGTACCGATTTTTAAATCCGGCGAATCGAACAACCCTTGTAATTATCGCCCGATTTCTACACTTTCTGTATTTAATAAGGTATTTGAAAAGTTATTGGTTAAAAGAATACTAGAATTTTACGACAAGTATGATGTTTTATATAAATATCAGTACGGGTTCCGGAAAGGCTGCAGCACCTCAACTGCCATAGTTGAGCTCGTTGATTTTTTGATTGAAAATATTGACAAAAAATGTATTGTGGGAGGACTTTTCATTGATTTGAAGAAGGCATTCGATACGTTGGACCATAATATCCTGTTAAAGAAGTTAGAATATTATGGTATAAGAGGTGTAGCAAATGATATTATTAGGAGTTATCTGATTGATCGGCATCAATATGTAGTTATTGATGGCGAAAAGAGCTCACCACAAATGATTAACGTCGGTGTCCCACAGGGAAGTAACATAGGGCCCTTGTTATTTTTAACATATATTAATGATATTGGAAACCTACCACTTATTGGCATTCCGAGATTGTTTGCCGACGATACCGCAATTTTTTATCCGCACATTGATGTAAATTCCGTAATTCGTGATTTAGAACAAGACTTGCATATTTTGATAAAGTTTTGCAACGACAATTTACTTTCAATAAATCTTTCCAAAACTAAGTATATGTTATTCCACAGTCCTAGAAAAAAACTTGGCAACCATATTAACCCAAATGTTGGTTCAAATACAATTGAAAAGGTATCTTCGATGAAATATTTAGGTTTACTTTTGGACTCAACACTATCTTGGGAGAATCATATTAAAAGCTTAGAAAAAAAGGTTGCTTCTATGTGTGGCATGGTATACCGAGTTCGTTCGTTTGTGCCGCGTCAAGTTCTTTTAAAGTTCTACTACGCCTGTATACATTCTCTTCTTCAATACTTGGTAATTGCTTGGGGTCATGCTTGCCGGTCAAAGTTGAATAAACTTCAGGTTCTACAGAATCGATGTCTTAAAATTATATTCAAGCTTCCTCCATTATTTCCAACGCTTCACCTCTATTCAGACTCCATGCATAGCGTTTTACCTATTCGGTGCCTCTGTGAAATGCAATCAACACTATTCGTGTATGACATGTTAAACAATCAAGACCGTCATTACAATTTGGTATTACCTACGGTAAATCATGGTCATAATACAAGACAAGCTAATAACTTAATGCAATCCCGAGCTTCAACAAGTTTTGGGCAAACAAAACTGTCTTATTTTGGTCCTCTCAAGTATAACAGACTTCCGGAACAGTTAAAACAAGTTAGAAATCGTACGACATTCAAAACCAATTTAAAGCAATACTACAAAGATAGAATAAGTGAATTTTTGCTATAGCACATAATAAACTGTCTTCTCTATTTTTGCACATATTTTATTTTATTTTTTTCAATCACTCAAATTAGATATATTTAGATTAGCGTACCATTTGTTTTTTCTTTGTCTTAATTTACCTGTATTAATGAATCCTTAAAAGGAAAGTTTATTTCCACTGGATTCAGATATTTCCACCACACCACGCAAATTGTTAAATTACTCTTGTTGCCATTTGTCTTTGTTTTATTTTTGTCTTTGTTTTATTTTTGTTTTTCATTGTAAAAATACTAGATGCGACCATTACCAGGGGGCTCAACCGAGCTTTTTGGTGTGGGGGTGAGTGGTGGGCGCAAAAAAAAAAAAAAAAAAAAAAAAAAAACTTTCGTGTTTCTTGGGAACGGCACAGCAGTTCCATTTCTTCAAACTCCGCTTCTTCCAGGCGGCGCTTTTTGTCCCGAAAGAGGCGGGTCTGCTGTTTCCGCTTCTGTTTATAACGTTCCACGTTCTGTCGAGTCCCTTGCTGCAGCATTACCGCCCTCGCTGCGTTCTTCTCCTCCAAAACCGTTCTGCACTCTTCGTCGTTCGTCGTTCGAATGGTTGTTCCGTCGATTCCGTTCCACGTACCCGATGGTGCTCTCGGCTGCATCGTTGATGGCTGCTTTCACTGTACTCCAACAGTCCTCTAGAGGGGCCTCATCGAGCTCGTCTGGCAATGCAGCCTCGAGATTCTGCGCGTATGCTGATGCGACATCCGGTTGCAACAGTCGCTCAAGGTTGTACCGTGGCGGTCGCCGGTACCGTACATTGTTGATGACGGAGAGTTTTGGGCGCAGTTTGACCATCACCAGATAGTGGTCGCGGTCGGAGTCGATATTGGCGCCACGATAGGTCCTGACGGCCGTTTTCGTTCGTCTGCTGGTGGGCGCTGAACTTACCAATCGTCGGTCTGAATTCCTCCATCTGGCCTACCTGAGCGTTTAAATCTCCTGGATGATCTTGACGTCGTGGCTTGGGCAACGTTCGCACCATGGATCCTGTCAAACACACCTCCTGCAGCGCAACGATGCCGAACCCGCGGTCCTTCAGTAGATCGGCGAGTATGCGGGTGCTCCCAATGAAGTTGAGAGATCGGCAGTTTCACGTACCGAGTTTCCAATCGCAAGTCCTTTTTGTTCGCTGGGGTCGTTGCCGTTGGTCTCGGTTCGTATTATTCTGTTGCTGCTTTTCCGTTACAATGTTTTTTTACGGCTGGCTCGTAGGGCCTCACACCAACCCCCTACTTTCCGGAGGACCATAGTGCACAGTTGAGCTTAGAGTCCTTCCCTGGCACTCGGACGTAGATCAGCCGCCCCTAACATGGGGATCAGACGCTGTTGTGAGCCGCTCCTCGTGGAGAACAGATGCTCAGGTTTGCCGAAGCAAACCCCCCTTCCCTGTCAGCCTACGACCAAAGTTCCCACCGTGGTTGGTTACCCGATCTTCCCTAAGGTTGCTCATAGTTTCCGGCCGGTACCGCGAGGAGGTAGGGATAGGAGTTGCTGGGCAGAGGCTAGTGGATCACAATGGGATCTGAATTGCGCAGCATACCCAGCCTTTACCGTGCCAGGAAGATTATTAGAACATCTGAGAAAGGAGTCTCTTAACCGTGCGGTTAGGGTCACCAAGCTTCTAAACGCACCATGCTGTGGAGTGAGGGTTCGATTCCCGCTCCGGGCGATGAATTTTTTCGTGAGAATAGTTTCTTCTTCGTATCTACTGGTGCATGCTCTGTGTGTCCCTTCCCGAGCAGGAGAATATAGCTGAAGAATAACAAATTCATGTATGGAATACCGAATACGTACAACCTGAATGAGTTATTAAGAATCCTTGCGGAACGCGAACCAGTCGGAGACATCAACTGCCAGCCTGCTTCGTTTTAGTGCCGTGCGTCATCGTTCGAGTTAGTGCGAAGGGGGAAAAGCGGGAATTCGGAGTACGAGAGTAGAAAAGCGGTAATTCGGAGTGCGCAAGAGGAAAAGCGGGAAATCGGTCGCATGATGCCAATCGGAGACATCAGCTGCCCAGCCTGCTTTGTTTTAGTGCCGTGCGTCGTCGTTCGAGTTAATGCGAACAGGATTACCCGGTGAGTTCGTTTCTCATAGTTACTTTTTATACTAGAACATGACATACATGGGGATTTCGAAGGGGTAGCCTAAGGAAGCTAAATGAACTGGTTTCCGGGCAAATGTTCGTGGGGTGGCCAGACTTTGTCACGAGATAACAACCATCATGTTGTTTTCCGAAGGTCTCCAGTGAATTTAGCTTACCCTGCTACAACAAACCATCAGGTAGATCATTCCGTTCTGGTATGACTCTGCAGCCATAGGTAATCCTGGCACTGATGATGGGTACACAATCATCATCATCATCATATTTTTTTTTTTTGAGAGCTTGAGTGATGTAATGCAAGCCTCGTTGAATACATGTACGACTCGTGCTGAAAAAATCAACTTTTTGCAACTCGTTACATAAATAACTATTTTTTGACAGTGTAAAGCTTAATAGCCATACCGCAATAGCTTGATGAAGGATAATATATTTTATAACGAACGATCTATAAATTTTGACTATCCACTTCTGTCAATATGAAATTTATATAATCGAATACGGTTGTGCCATAACCATATTGCTAAACCACTGATTTAAAAATTTATTAAGTTAATTGACTAAAGATTGAGTGCTGCCATATTTTTTCGATTTGTATTATTCATTTCAATATCTTAAATATTTTGCTCCATTGCTCATGTGACCTAGAAGATATATACACACACATTTCAATTGAATCGCACAAATGTGGCATAGATGGAGAAGAGTTATTCGAAAAGAAAATCATGACTCCACCGCAACTCACCTGCGAAATATATTTTTCTCTACACCATGACTGCACCATAATATAGATGCCTAGGAATAATTTCCATGATAGGCTTCGACCGACCGATCGCAAAACGCATAGAAACATTCACTCCAATTTATGTAAATGGAAATGCAATCTACAAGTGTGCTCATCCACATTGCATTTGCATCCCCGCATCTATGTATGTCCGGGAGTGTGTGTGTGCTTGTGCCTTTCCTCTATGAAGCCGCAATATCCGAACGCATTTATGCAATTGATATCGTGCTTTATGGTTTTTGCGGTTCGTTTGATGATTTTAACATTTGCATACAAACGGTTTATTGCAGGTGGATCGAAATAACAAAAAAAAAAAGTGTAGCAAAAACTAGTTCATTTGCATCGAATGGTTTACTCCAACCACTCGAATCGTAAATGGAACCACTCAGGAGTACCGTAAACTGGTGGGTTGGTTGACTGGATTCATAAGAACTTTTTTTTGTATCAATAACACAAGAAATTATAGCATTGTTGAGTACACTAACGCTTCATTAGCGAATTCATTGATTGTTTATAAATTTCGTGTCACATCGTAAAGCATAATTAATTTTTATAAACTAAATCGGAATTTTACAAATCGTTTTTACATTTGTTACCTTTTTCCGAAATTTAGGCTGATTTGGTCAAAAAATTGTATGGAAATTACTTCAGCTTGAGCTTGATTGAGCGCCCATAGATGCTACTCCAATATCGCCAGACCAGCTACACTCACACAATGGACCAATGGGACATCTACCGGGGACTAGAAGGTGTCTTCAGTGTGTGAGTGTTGTCAATCTTCTATTTTTAGGCAACAATGGCGCCTGCCACGTAAGCTTGCAGGTCAACGTAGAGAAGGGAAAGGATGTACCGTCTACCCCCGTTGGTTTGACCGCATGTAATCTGAACACTTTTTAGTTTGACCCCCTCTAATCTGCACATGGTTCAAACTAAAAATGGTTCAAACGTCATTCTGATAATGGAACGGTGAGAAACGGAACGCAGAATCAAAACAAAACACCAAATCAGGTTGCCAGTAGTGTGTTTTTCAATGCCAACAGGGTTGCTAGAAGTTCAAATTAAAAATGAACCCCGTTGGTTTGCATGAGGTGTCGTTCAAACCAACGGGGGTAGACGGTAGTGGTGCAATCGTTTGTATCCACAGCACACTAAACATATCTCTGCGTTTGCACAAATTCATGCGGGGATGCCTAAGGCCAGTAGTACACAGGGTCAAATATTTGATAAGGAAAGAACTCAAGAAACAACATCAGTTTAACACTAATGAAAATTCGATCGAGTCAAACAAAATGTTTGAACATTAGTTTCTTTTTGGACAAATATTTGACCCTGTGTTGGTGAAATAAAAACTGTGCTGGGAAGGAAGGAAACCCAAGAGGGAAACTGGTTTCTCAACCCGTTTCTGGTTCTAGCGAAGCGACGGCTATAAATGAACATATGAATACGCATGACATGTACATATGTGTGAGGGAGAAAGTACATTGATGGCGGTATGCTCCACAGCGTCTTAGACGCCAATCTCGTATTATCCTCGATATTCTTAAGCATCAAACGGTATTATCCTTGATTTTAATCCGAGATTTAACTTTAGTACGTCGATTTCGGCGCACTAAAGATAAATCTCGGATTTACAAGAACTGGCTGCGTGCGGGAATAAACTGACTCGCATGCTATGTTGGGAAACGTCAAACAGGAGATCAACAAAAAAAAGAAAAAAAAAAAACATTACAGATCTGCAGTATCCGCGATTTTTGTAAATCGCCCCAGCCGCAACAGGTTTTTGAGAATGGTTCCGCGCCGTGGTAAATCTTTCCCGTTGGGTAGACGATTTCTACAATAGCGGCTGCAAAGCGTTTCGCTGTGTGCTGGAAAAGTTGCTTGCCCACCGCAGACACACAGTTTACTCGAAAGTTGAAAGGCCTCAGCTTGGTGACGGTTTAGCTCGGCAAAGCTGCACACGGTTCATTTTTAATTTGTCCCAGTATTGTGCCGGTAATGATATTCTAAAGAAATTCTAGTAATATCAAAGTGTTATTCGAGAAGTTTTATTGGAAATCTTTCCTTGAATATTATATGCAATCCAATGATTCTTCTGAAATTAGTCGAGACAATTCTCTCGGGATTCCTTCAACATTTTTTCCTTCAGGGGTTTCAATCAAGGATTTGTATCCTGAATTGCTTCTGCCATTTCTCCAATAATTTCAAATTAAAACGGTAATATTCCTCCATGATATTTAATTTATGGTTCCTCCAGAAAATACATCTAGGATTGATCTAGAAACTCTTCAGGGGTTTCTTCTTGGATTCATGCAGGAATTTCTTGTGGAAGTTCTTAGTTTTGAGGAATGCCTTCAAGTATTCCGCAAAGATTCATGCAGTCATTTCCCCCTGGGATTCCTCTAGGAATTTTCCCATAAATACCCTCAAGAATTCTCCACAGATTCCCCAGGATTTATTTCAAAAAAATACCCAGAAGCTCTTCCAAATATTTTTTCAGGATTTCTGCCGGAAATTTCCCAGGAATTCCTTCAACATTTCTTCAAAGATTTTCCAAGAATTTCTAATAGTCAATGCTTTCCGAAATTCTTCAAGCCTTATAAACTCTTATAATATTTTTGGGAATCTCTTCTGGAATACCCAGAGGAATTTTACCATCATTTTTTTTAACGAAAATTCATTCAGGAGTTCCTCTGATAATTTCCCTTGGAATTTTCACAAAAACTTACCCAGGAGCATCTCCAACAATTTATTCAACAATTTCGTCAAAAATTTCCGCAGGAATTTCCTCATGATTTCTATTTGGAATTTCAAAAGAAATTCTTTCTGAGATTTCCCAGGAATTCTTTCAGGAAGTTTTTCAAAATTACATGTAAAAAAATTTCCAGGAATTTCTATGGGAATATTTCTAGAAGAGT
Organism: Aedes albopictus; assembly: GCF_035046485.1. Lineage (NCBI taxonomy): Eukaryota > Metazoa > Arthropoda > Insecta > Diptera > Culicidae > Aedes > Aedes albopictus. The sequence continues at coordinate 174,793,200 of NC_085137.1, read as the reverse complement.
TCTTCCGAGATTACTACACGAATTTTCAGAAATTTTCTAAGAAAATAGTCAAAGATTTCAGAGAGATTCATTCAGAAATTTTCCCTGAATCTATTTTTAAAAATGTGCCTGGAATTTTCCCAGGATTTCCTTCAGAAATTTTCCCTGAAATTCTTTGAGGAATTTTCCATGAAACTTCTTCAGACATTTCTTCAGTAATCACTGTACGATTTCCTCCAGGATTTCCATTAGGAATTTCAGATGGAGTACTCTCAGAAATTTTCCCAGGAATTCCTCCACGATTTTTTACAAAATAGGTTCCATCAATTTCCTCATGATTGCTCTAGGATTTTGTTCCAAGAACTCCACAAGAAATTTTCCAAGGATTTTCTTCATAAGTTTCCCCAATTTTCCTCCAAGAATTTCTTCATATTTTTCCCAGGAACTCCGTAGGAAATTTCTCCAGGAAATACTCCATTAATTTCCCCTGAAATTCTTTCAAGAATTCCACAGAGATTCGGGAATTTCTCATAGAAATTTATTCACTAACTTCCCCAGAAATTCTTCATTAAATTACTCGAGAAATTTACCCAAGAATTCCACCACAATTTTTACCGTGGTTTCATTCAGGAATTCTTTTAGGAATTATTTCAGAAATCCATCTTGGAATTACTTCACAAATTTCTTCATGAATTTCTCCACAACACTTCCTAGGAATTTCTTCAAGAATTTCCTCAGAAGTTCTTCAAAAATTCCTCGAGAGTCTTCCAGGAATTTCATCAGGTTTTAAAACAGAATTCTCGCAGGAATTCCTTCAAGAAGTTTCCCATGTATTCCTCCAGAAATTCCTCTAAGATTTTTCCTAGGTATTTCTTCAAGATACTCATAAAGAAATTTAAAAAGAATTCTCTCAGAATTATCTCAGGAATTTTTCCAGGAGATTCCTCCTGGAATTCCCTCGGAGATTCCTCCTGGAATTCCCTCGGAGACTCCTCCAGGAATTCCCTCGAAGATTCCTCCAGGAATTTCTTCGTAGGTTTCTTCAGGAATTCCTTCGGAGATTCCTCCAAGAATTCCCTCGAAGGTTCCTCCAGGAATTTCCTCGGGAATTCCTCCAGGAATTTCCTTGGAGGTTCCTCCAGGAATTTCCTTGGAGGTTCCTCCAGGAATTCCCTCGGAGATTCCTCCAGGCATTCCCTCGGAGATTCTTCCAGGCATTCCCTCGAAGCTTCCTCCAGAAATTCCTTCGGGATTCCTCCAGGAATTCCTTCGGGATTCCTCCAGGAATTCCTGCGGGATTCCTCCAGGAATTCCTTCGGGATTCCTCCAGGAATTCCTTCGGGATTCCTCCAGGAATTCCTTCGGGATTCCTCCAGGAATTCCTTCGGGATTCCTCCAGGAATTCCTTCGGGATTCCTCCAGGAATTCCTTCGGGATTCCTCCAGGAATTCCTTCGGGATTCCTCCAGGAATTCCTTCGGGATTCCTCCAGGAATTCCTGCGGGATTCCTCCAGGAATTCCTTCGGGATTCCTCCAGGAATTCCTTCGGGATTCCTCCAGGAATTCCTTCGGGATTCCTCCAGGAATTCCTTCGGGATTCCTCCAGGAATTCCTTCGGGATTCCTCCAGGAATTCCTTCGGGATTCCTCCAGGAATTCCTTCGGGATTCCTCCAGGAATTCCTTCGGGATTCCTCCAGGAATTCCTTCGGGATTCCTGCAGGAATTCCTTCGGGATTCCTGCAGGAATTCCTTCGGGATTCCTGCAGGAATTCCTTCGGGATTCCTGCAGGAATTCCTTCGGGATTCCTCCAGGAATTCCTTCGGGATTCCTCCAGGAATTCCTTCGGGATTCCTCCAGGAATTCCTTCGGGATTCCTCCAGGAATTCCTTCGGGATTCCTCCAGGAATTCCTTCGGGATTCCTCCAGGAATTCCTTCGGGATTCCTCCAGGAATTCCTTCGGGATTCCTCCAGGAATTCCTTCGGGATTCCTCCAGGAATTCCTTCGGGATTCCTCCAGGAATTCCTTCGGGATTCCTCCAGGAATTCCTTCGGGATTCCTCCAGGAATTCCTTCGGGATTCCTCCAGGAATTCCTTCGGGATTCCTCCAGGAATTCCTTCGGGATTCCTCCAGGAATTCCTTCGGGATTCCTCCAGGAATTCCTTCGGGATTCCTCCAGGAATTCCTTCGGGATTCCTCCAGGAATTCCTTCGGGATTCCTCCAGGAATTCCTTCGGGATTCCTCCAGGAATTCCTTCGGGATTCCTCCAGGAATTCCTTCGGGATTCCTCCAGGAATTCCTTCGGGATTCCTCCAGGAATTCCTTCGGGATTCCTCCAGGAATTCCTTCGGGATTCCTCCAGGAATTCCTTCGGGATTCCTCCAGGAATTCCTTCGGGATTCCTCCAGGAATTCCTTCGGGATTCCTCCAGGAATTCCTTCGGGATTCCTCCAGGAATTCCTTCGGGATTCCTCCAGGAATTCCTTCGGGATTCCTCCAGGAATTCCTTCGGGATTCCTCCAGGAATTCCTTCGGGATTCCTCCAGGAATTCCTTCGGGATTCCTCCAGGAATTCCTTCGGGATTCCTCCAGGAATTCCTTCGGGATTCCTCCAGGAATTCCTTCGGGATTCCTCCAGGAATTCCTTCGGGATTCCTCCAGGAATTCCTTCGGGATTCCTCCAGGAATTCCTTCGGGATTCCTCCAGGAATTCCTTCGGGATTCATCCAGGAATTCCTTCAAGATTCCTCCAGGAATTCCTTCGAGATTTCTCCAGGAATTCCCTCGGGGATTCCTCCAGGAATTCCTTCGGGATTCCTCCAGGAATTCCTTCGGGATTCCTGCAGGAATTCCTTCGGGATTCCTGCAGGAATTCCTTCGGGATTCCTCCAGGAATTCCTTCGGGATTCCTCCAGGAATTCCTGCGGGATTCCTCCAGGAATTCCTTCGGGATTCCTCCAGGAATTCCTTCGGGATTCCTCCAGGAATTCCTTCGGGATTCCTCCAGGAATTCCTTCGGGATTCCTCCAGGAATTCCTTCGGGATTCCTCCAGGAATTCCTTCGGGATTCCTCCAGGAATTCCTTCGGGATTCCTCCAGGAATTCCTTCGGGATTCCTCCAGGAATTCCTTCGGGATTCCTCCAGGAATTCCTTCGGGATTCCTCCAGGAATTCCTTCGGGATTCCTCCAGGAATTCCTTCGGGATTCCTCCAGGAATTCCTTCGGGATTCCTCCAGGAATTCCTTCGGGATTCCTCCAGGAATTCCTTCGGGATTCCTCCAGGAATTCCTTCGGGATTCATCCAGGAATTCCTTCGAGATTCCTCCAGGAATTCCTTCGAGATTTCTCCAGGAATTCCCTCGGGGATTCCTCCAGGAATTCCTTTGGGATTCCTCCAGGAATTCCTTCGGGATTCCTCCAGGAATTCCTTCGGGATTCCTCCAGGAATTCCTTCGGGATTCCTCCAGGAATTCCTTCGGGATTCCTCCTGGAATTCCTTTGGGATTCCTCCAGAATTTCTTTCAGGATTCCTCCAGAAATTCCTTCGGGATTCCTCCAGAAATTCCTTCGGGATTCCTCCAGAAATTCCTTCGGGATTCCTCCAGGAAATCCTTTGGGATTCCTCCAGGAATTCCTTCGGGATTTCTCCAGGAACTTCTTCGGGATTTCTTCAGGAATTCCTTTGGGATTCCTCCAGGAATTCCTTTGGGATTCCTCCAGGAATTCCTTTGGGATTCCTCCAGGAATTCCTTTGGGATTCCTCCAGGAATTCCTTTGGGATTCCTCCAGGAATTCTTTTGGGATTCCTCCAGGAATTCTTTTGGGATTCCTTCAGGAATTCCTTTGGGATTCCTCCAGAAATTCCTTCGGGATTCCTCCAGGAGTTCCTTCGGGATTCCTCCAGGAATTCCTTCGGGATTCCTCCAGAAAATCCTTCGGGATTCCTCCAGGAATTCCGTCGGGATTTCTCCAGGAATTCTTTCAGTGAATTCTCTAGGAATTCCTTTGGTAATTCTTCTAGGAGTTCCTTAGGTGTTTCCTTTGTGCATCTCTCCAGGAACTTCTTCGGGGGTTCCTAGAGGATATTTCGTATATTTGTATATTCCTTCAGGAAATATTCGAGGACTTCTACAAGTAAAGTTTGAGGATTCCTCCAGGAATTCCTTCACGGAATCTTGAAAGAATTCCCTCGGGGGTTCCACCGAGGATTTCTCCAGAAGTTTCTCTGGATATGGCGCCAGGAATTCATTCAGATATTCCTCCAGGAATTCCTTCGGAGATTCCTCCAGGATTTCTTTTGGAAATTCGTCAAGGAATTTCTTCGGGAGTTCCTCCAGAAATTTGTTTGGTAATTCCCTCAGGAACTTCATCGGGACGTCCATCAGGAGTTTCTTCGGGAATATTCCTCTAGGAATCCCTTCGAGAATACTCCTCCATCAATTTCTTCGGGGATTCCTCTAGGAAATCTTCCGGGGATTTCCAGGAATTCCTCCGGGCATTCTTCCAGGAATACTTCGGGAGTTTCTTCAGAAATTCTTCTGAGAACTTTGCAGAAGTTCACCTTGAAATATTGCAGAAATTCCTCCGGAAATCCCTTCAGAAAATTCTTCGAAAATTTCTCCATAAATTCCTCACGGCATTCTTCCACTAATTCGTATCGAGATTCTTCAAAAAAATCCTCAAGAAAGTTCTCTGAGAATTCCTCTAGAATAGATCTCTAGATAGAATTTTTGGAATACACGCAGAAATTCCTCCGAAAATTTTTCCGCGAAATCCTGAAGCGATATATCCAGGAATTCGTCCAAAATTTCTTCTAGAAATTCTTTAAAAAATTCCTCCATAAAATCCTCCGGAAATTTATATAGAAATTCATCCAGAAATTTCTCTGGGAATTTGTCCAAAAATATCTTTGGAAATTTCTTCGGGAGTTCCTTCAGAATTTCATCCTAGAATTCATCCATATATTCATCCGAAAAATCCCCAGGAAATGTCCAGTGGTATTTCCTCAGAGAAACCTCAAGTAATTTTCTCAGGGAATCCTCAATAATTTCCCTGTATAATTCTTGGAGAAATTCCCGAAGGAATTTAAGGAGGATTCCTCGGAGGAATTCCTGGAGGAATCCCTGAAGAAATTCCTTGAGGAGCCCTCGAAGGGATTCCTGGAGGAATATTCCTGGAGAAATTTCTGGAGAAACTCCGAGGATATTTTCCGAGGATTCCTCCAGGAATTCTTCCGGGGATTACTCCAGCAATTCCTCCGAGGGTTCCACCTGGAATTCCTCCGAGGATTCCTCCAGAAATACTTCCGGAGATTTCTCCAGGAATTATTTTAGGGATTTCTCCAGGAATTCCTTCGGGGATTCTACCAGGAATTATTTCGAGGATTTCTCCAGGAATTCCTTCGAGGATTCCTCCAGACATTTCTTCGGGGATTCCCCCAGGAATTCCTTCAGGGATTCCTCCAGGAGTTCCTCCAGACATTTCTTCGGGGTTTCCTCCAGGCATTTCTTCGGGGATTCCCCCAGGAATTCCTTCGAGGATTCCTCCGGAGGATGCTCTGAAGTTATTCCTTTAGGAATCCCTAAGCAAATTTCTGAGTAATCTCTTTGTAAATTTCTATTTTAAGTGTAGAATTAGCATAAGTTAAAATACACGTAAATAAAAAAAAAAAAAAAAAAAAATTGTAAATTTCTTAAGGGATCTCAGTAATTTTTTTGAGGATTTTGTGTGGAAATGTTTAGAGTATGAGGAAATCAATGAGGGTTGTTCCCTGAGGCAATCATTTGAAGTTTCTCTGAGGAAATTTATCTGGACACTTTTTGGGATTTTCGAATGAATTCTAGGAAAAAAATCTGGAGGAACTCCCGGAGATATTTCCTGAGAAATTTTTGGACAAATTCCCAGAGAATTTTCTGGATGAATTTCTATATGAATTCCCGGAGGAATTTACGAAGTCATTATTAGATGAATTTCTAGAAAAAAAATGGGTGAATTCCTGGATAAATCGCTTAAGGAATTCGAAGAAGAATTTTCGGAAGAATTTCTGAGTGAATTCCAAGAGAAAGTTCTAGAGGAATTCTCAGAGGACTTTCTTGAGAATTTTTTTGAAGAATTTCGAGGCTAATTAGTGAAAGAATACCCTGAGGAAGTTCTGGAGAAATTCTCTTAGAAATTTCTAGAAGAATTCTCGCAGAAATTTCTGAAGGGATTTCCGAAGGAATCCCTGCAAAATTTCAAGAGGAACTTCTGCATAGTTCCAAGAGGAATTTCTGATGGAACTCCCAAAGAAATGTTGGAGGAAATTCTGGAGGAATTCCCAAAGGAATTTCTGGAGGAATTCCCGGAGTAACTTTTCGAGGAATTCCTTGAGTAATTTTTAGAAGCGTAAACCGAAAATTGTCTAGAGAAATTCCCATTGGAATTTTTTGTGGAGTTCCTGGAGGAATTTCCTGAAAGAAAGGGACGGGCTAGGGACTGAAACCCTGGACATTCTGCATAAGAATCAGAAGTGGTAGCCACTAGACCACCACCTTTGACATTGGACCCAATTTTACATGAATTTTGGTCAAATAGCTACAGTCAAGGTTAGTCACAATTAAGGTGAACCTCTGAACTACATCTGATAAACAACAAAAATTACTTAAAAATTAAACTTTCGGTTCCTTTATTTGTACAACAGCTCGTCGAAAAACTTTTCCATTTTCACAATCCACCATCATCAGCACAGCAACGCCGAACCAACTGAAAAGAGCTACAGCGACGAAGCATATCAAGATTTGTTTTCCCTCCTTCCGAATACAACAGAAGAAAACTTCTCCTGCCGCGCGCGGCATGTCCGGGCGTTGTGCTTAAGCCGGGCGTTTGATTAATTTACGCCAACTTTTACGTTCACAATTTTCATCCCGATCGGAACGGAAGCCGAACCCGGTTTAGTCGCGGTTCCGTCCGTCGTCATCGTCGTCGTCACGATAAATCGAAACGGAGCGTGCCAGCAGAAGTTGTAGCAAATTTCCGTTGTTGCATGACTGCTGCTGCTGCTGCTGTTTTGTTGACGGCTACAACGACGACTTAGATGAAGAGCGAGTGCCCGCAGGTGTGTTCTTCCGTAATGGAAATGCTCTGTTGAAGTGAAAAGCGTTTTTCAAGATACGGTTGTGGCGGATGGTCGGAACAAACAATGGACTGAGCGGGAAGAATCTTCGTATTTGCCGTGATGATTTGCTTTGTTTGAAACTTGAAGAGATGATTGTTTTATGAAAATGTTAAGCGCTAAATTGGACTAAAATTAAAATACTTGTCCCATCATAAATAAAAAAAAGCTTGAGTAAACATGTAGTACCGTACGTAGTACTTGCTACTCCGTGATAGATCAGAACAATCAAAATTGCACAATGAATTAAAAAACGGAGCTTGTTAAAATTGCATGGACATAGTTTTTTTCACCAACTTTGCAGGGTTGTTGTCGTGCATTCTTGCAACATGTCTTGCCCATCGTATCCTCCCGGCTGTGGCCGCCTTCTGGATGCTGGGTTCGCCGTAAAGTGCAGCGAGCTCATGGTTCATCCTTCTGCGCCACACACCATTCTCCTGCACACCGCCGAAGATCGTCCTTAGCACGCGTCGCTCGAAAAAACATGGTCCATAGAGAACCACCGGTCTTATCGGCGTTATGTACATGGTGCACTTGGTGCGTGGGTGAATTGTTTTAGACCGTAGCTTCTTCTGGAGCCCGTAGTAGGCACGAACTCCACTGATGATGCATATGCATATACACCAAGGATGCCATATATACAGATTTTTCTGTATTATACAGATTTTTGAGCACCCGTACAGATTTCGTTTAATATGAAATACAGATTATTGAGCTAAAGCTGCCATTTTATTTGTGTATGGGATACAGATTTTTCTCCCAAATTTTGTATGGGATACAGATTTTGGAAAAGAGTGATACAGATTTTTCAAAAATTCATCTGGCATCCCTGATATACACACACTGTTTCGACGAATTCGCCAACAGTCCGACCTTTGCTGCTTCGCGTTTCAGGCGTGTGTACAGTTCTGCCACCGTTCCAAATGTTCTAGAGATAATGTCCGTATCGTCCGCACACAAATTGACCGAATTTTGTGAAAATCGCACACCGGCTGTTGAGCCCATCTCGTCGCATTACACCTTCCAGAGCGAAGTTGAAGGGTAGGGATGAGAGTCCGTGTCGTAGTCCCCAGCGAGATTCGAATGAACTGGATAGTTGACCCGAAACTCTTACACAGTTTTGCATCGCAAGCCGTTTTCGTCCATGATTTTCCATAGCTCTGTGCGGTCGATGCTGTCGTAGGCAGCTGTGAAGTCGATGAACAGGTGATGCGTTAGGACCTGGTATTTACGGCATTCCTGGAGGATTTACCGTACGGTGAAGATCTGGTCCGTTGTCGACCAGCCGACGATCAAGTCGGTTTGATAACTTCCTACGAACTCATTCGTTTTAGGAGACAGGCGACGGAAGATGATATGGACTTTGTGAGCATCATTCAAAATAGTGGTCGCTCTGAAGTTCTTACATTCCAAATGGTCGCCTTTCTTGTAAATGGGGCAGATTACCTCTTCTTTCCACTCCTCCGGTAGCTGTTCGGTTTCCTAGATCCTGACTATCCGCCGGTGCAGCCAGGTGGCCAACTTTTCTGAGCTCATCTTGATGAGTTCAGCTGTGATACTATCCTTACTATGTGACACATTCCACGCACTTCTACACCGCGGTTTTTGAACTTCATTGAACGATATTTCCGGGCTCATGCTTTCGAGTTTGATTGTTTTTGCACCAAATTGAATGTAATTACTTATATTCTACTAATATCACTTGAAACTTTGAAAATTGCTTCGAGAAAGTAGCAATATTCCTGGCGATCTGTCAAAATTCGTCATTTTTTACGATGGTGTCCCGTTACGCTATATTTCTCGATTTCTTTCGAAGTATAAAGGTCCAATCTCCAATTAGAAAGCATAAAATGAATCTTCTATTCAAATCTGATCATTTGATATGCTGGTTAGCATGTATTTAACAACATATCAATTTTTGGAAGCGTAAGTTGGATGCTCGTGCAAAACGTAACGCGTGGAATGTGTCATGTGATGTTGAATGGGGTGCAAAAAAGGAGGCGATATACACACACTTTACTCGCGGTTAAATGGATGCATGTACGCATATGACCTCCACGTTAGCATCCTATTCAACATCATATAAGACTTTGTGTTAGCTGGGTGTCCATAAACTACGTAGACTCTAAGGGGAGAAGGAGGGGATTGGTGGCCAGAGTCTACGCCCCATACAAATTTGAAAAAAAAAAATGTTATGAGCAAATGTCTATGATGGGGGAGGCGGGGTTCTGAGATGGTGCAGCGCCTTCATTGGGTTTGAGTTGGTAAATGAAATCCTTAACTTCCCTCAGTGTGGGAGTTTGCTTATTTCCGTCCTCTGCTGCATTTGCGTAGTTGTTCCCTCCGTTGCGTGGTCTCCCATACCTTCGTCTCCACGCCATTCAGGTGCACCTCGAAGTGCTGCTTCCACCTCACATCCATCCGTCAAGACGCCTGCGTCCTTATCCCTGCATATTTCGTCACGCGACACAAATCCGTTGCGGGATGCGTTGAGCTTCTCGTAGAACGTCCGTGTTTCATGAGAACGGCACAGCAGTTCCATTTCCTCGCAATCAGCATATTCCAGGCAGGCGACGCTTTTTCCCCCGAAAGAGGTGGGTTCGCTGCTTCCGTTTCTGTTTGTAACTTTCTACGTTCTGACGGGATCCTTGCTGCAGCACTACCGCCCATGCTGCGTTCTTCTCCTCCAAAATCGCTCTACACTACTCGTCGAACCATTCGTTTCGTTGATTCCTTACTACGTACCCGATGGTGCCCTCAGCTGCGTCATTGATGGCTGCTTTTACTGTTCTTCAGCAGTCCTCTAGAGGGGCCACATCGAGCTCGCCCTCGTCTGGCAACGCTGCCTCGAGATTCTGCGTGTATGCTGTGGTGACACCCGGTTACTTCAGTCGCTCAAGGTTGTACCGTGGCGGTGGCCGGTACCGTACACTATTGATGACGGAAAGTTTTGGGCGGAGTTTCACCATAACCATAGTGGTCAGAGTCGATGATAGCACCACGATAGGGGGCTGTCCATAAACCACGTGGTCATTTTTTTGGGACTTCTCAACCCCCCCCCCCCCCCTGCGTGGTCATTTGTCCATACAAAATTTTTTATTCGTTCATACAAAATGCTCATAGGCCGAACCCCCCCCCCCCCCCCCCCATGACCACGTGGTTTATGGACAGCCCCTAGGTACTGACGTCGATAATGTTGGAAAAGTGCCGTCCGTCAATCAGAACGTGGTCGATTTGCGATTCTGTCTGCTAGGGTGATCTTCAGAGCTGTAACGATAAGGGAGGCCGTGTTGAAAAAGTTGTTACGTACCTACCTGAGCGTTTAGGTCACCTATGATGATCTTGACCTCGTGGCTTGGGCTGCGCGTAAAATGAGTCCTTTTCATCATCAGTGCTTCCGGAGTGAGGGCTGTGCACGTTTATTATGTTAAAGTTGAAGAATCGGCCCTTGATCACATAACATAAGTGGAACTCTGGCTCAAACAGTTGACGCCTTCCCGATTTCATTACAGGGCACCGAAATGTTAAATGCGTTATAACATTATTGCCATACCATTTTTCAGCATGTATACCATTTTTCAATGCTGTGAAGTAAAACAAAGACTTCATACATCTAGACTAGCAGCCCGTGGAGATCTAAAATAGGACATAAATTGTGATGAAACTTTGTAAACTCAAGTAGAAAATACGTTTTCTAGACTTATATATAAAGGGAGATCGATATGTGAAACGTGGATGTGTTATTCCGAAGATTTTAATGAATTTATGACAAAATGAAAAAAGTGGATTTCCAGCAGCTAGGTTTGCGCATGCCACAGATGCCCATCTTCATTCCTGTGTTCTTTACCAAAACTGGAATACTAGTTGGATCAGATGTTTTTTGTTTACCAAAATAAATGACAGTTCGACGCCTCTTTTGAAAGATATAACAGTTTCGAGTGCTGGAAAAGGATACAACTTTTTCCTTCGCTTTTACTATGTTGTTCCACTTAGTGCCGCTACTGTTACTCATCGTAATCGACGAGATCCTTGTAGGTGCAATTGACAGTGAACCAAATCGTGGGTTGTTGTGGCAGCCCATTACCATGGAGCACCTAAATGACTTCGAACTGGCTGATGACGTTGGTCTCTTAGTTCAACGGCGCTCTGATATGCGGAGCAAGCTCGATGATCTTGTCAATTGCTTCTCGGTGACAGGTCTTACCATCAACGTAAACAAGACCAAATCGTTAGATGTAAATACAGTCAACCCTTCTAGCTTTGAGTTAGCTGGGCAAGCAGTGTAGAATGTTGAAAGCTTTCAATATCTTGGTAGCCAAATAGCGGCCGATGGTAACACCAAGTTCGACATAGGTGCACGGATCAAGAAGGCGAGGGTTGCTTTTGCGAGTTTAGGAAATGTATTGAAAAACAATCAGATTATTCGACGCATTGAAATACGAAATGGCTGGCCATCGCCCAGAATATAGATTTTTCAATTCGGCCCTCTGCACCACCATAAGTGCTCACTGCATGGGCCGTTTTTTTTTTCTGAGCATTTCCAAAGCTCTACATCCATCTAATCACATAGAAAGCGTAATTAGAGATAGATCCTCCTCCTCTCTCCTCTCTCTCCTCTTCTTGGCGTAACGTCCTCACTGGGACAAAGCCTGCTTCTCAGCTTAGTGTTCTATGAGCACTTCCACAGTTATTAACTGAGAGCTTCCTCTGCCAATGACCATTTTGCATGTGTATATCGTGTGGCAGGCACGAAGATACTCTATGCCCAAGGAAGTCAAGGAAATTTCCTTTACGAAAAGATCCTGGACCGACCGGGAATCGAACCCGTCACCCTCAGCATGGTCATGCTGAATACCCGTGCGTTTACCGCCTCGGCTATATGGGCCCTAGAGATAGATGATGCTTGGTTTATCAGGAACAGTCGACATACGACAATCCACGTGTGCTCTCGAAAATTACGGTCAGGATAATATCATACAAATTACCTCGGCGTGTCGGGCGTGACTGGCATACGGATATTTAACAACTTGGCCACCCAACAGAGATGCTTGAATTTGAAAGATTCAAGAAACGTTCATTTTGGTGTCGTACCTACACGATTCCTGGTTCGTAGACGACATGCACTTACCAAACTAAAATTAGGAAAATCAATTTACTGATGTTTACAGTCTGTAAACAGGCAAGTTAATGGGAATTGATTGCCATTTCACGCTATGTCTGAACCAGCAGATTATAAAAATTGAATGTACATCGGGTTTCTTTCCATAAAACATCAGCATTCAAGCTACATTTTCATTTGCAGAAGGTTTTAAAATATTCTATCGGGGAAATTTTGATTTTTCCACCTTTTTGGCCATTGTATGAAATTTGCTTGAAACCCTCATTTTTGGTCAATTTCTCTCCCATACAAAATGTATGGAAAAATTTTCACCGATAGAATATTTTGAAACCTTCTGCAAATGAAAATATAGCTTGAATACTGATGTTTTATGGAAAGAAACCCGATGTACATTCAATTTTTATAATCTGCTGGTTCAGACATAGCGTGCATTTTAATGTGGGTAGATATCGGACGCGTGTCATCACTTTCCGAAAAATTAACTAGAATCTTAAAGTAATTAACTCGAACAGTGAAGGCTCAATAATCCTACACCATGTAGCCTTTGGCGGCCTTCATTCGCTGAACTGCCACCACAGCACTCAAATTCATTTGCCTTTCACATCCAGGGCCAAAGCACTTTATAGAAAAGCTCTTGCCAAACGCTGCCGCCGCCGCCACTGCTGCTGTCGCTTGGAAAACATGAAAGGAGGCAGTAAATCCCCACTGCTCAGTGAGAAGGAAACTCGAGATAATTAATTGATGATAAACGAGCCAAACTCCCCCGGATCAGAGTCAATGTTCCTGCCGCAAGGTGCAATGATAGTGGCACGTTTGGGAAAACAGTCACGTTCCACCACCTACCGTGGACCTTGCGCCTTGTGCTTGTACTGGATGGCGATGCGATACCGTCGCTGCGCTATGAGGCCGATGATCTGGAACCCTTTGCCGGTGATTCCGGTGAAACAGGATACATAGCGGCAAATTAACGAGAGGCTACTGTGTAGGGGTAAAGCGGCTTATAATGCACCTATGAGGCAAGGTGTTACGATATAGTATGCCATTGGCAAGCGATTGCATCATTACTTTCTGCCTTTTCCGCACATCGACTCACGTGGCTTACACAACGAAGATGCATGTTAGTTCCAAGAAGTTGTCTCATTGGTTCCCTGTGTAAGTGAAGTTGATCTAGTGATTCTGGAGTACCAACTTTCGGAGGTCAATCAAGCTCAATTTCTTAGCACCTTTTATATAGATGTGAGCAGGACATTCCAATCGAAGGATTTTGAACTCATTGCTCCTATTACCTCATGCCCTGATCGTCCTTCGAACAGGAAACGGAGGCCTTCTGTTTCTGATGCTGCTACTGTCATTGGTGTCGATGATGCTGATGTTGTTGATGATACTATGTACCACCTGACACACCACCGCCTATCCGTCAATCCACCCCCAATTTTCCCTCCCAGCAGCGTTAAATTATGTTAATAATGCATAATTGGTGCTGTCGAGTCACACAGCGTGAAACGAGCCGATAGAGAGGAATTGAAATAATCCCCCGCTCGTTGAGCCAATCATGCTGGAACGAACGCTGGCTGTTGCCTTTGTCTGGTTGTGGTATAAATGCTTAAATTTGAACTGGATAAACCCATTAAAGTAGGTTTCGGAATCAATCGGCCGTAACAGCTGGGGCAATTGAAGAACTACCAAATTGTATGCGGATTTTTTCGATTATGAACACATTGTTTGTGATTTTTTCGTTAGTCATTGAAGTACGATAGTGAAAAAGATTTTTCTTCAACCCGATTCTTTTCTCTTGCACGGACTGCTTTTTATGCTTTTACTTAGTAGGGCATGGAGCCACTTGGGCAGTGGTTTCTATTTAGAGCACTTTCCGCTACAACTCATTCAATTTTGAACCAATTGACACAATTTCTGAAACGCGATGTGTTAGTATCTAGTTATCTATGTACAACATTTCTAGTCAATTGGTTCAAAATTGACTGAGTTATAGCGGAAAAGTGCCTAAAATAGAAGCCACTGTCCAAGTGGCTCAGTACCCTAAATTTTGAAACAATTCAATTGAATTTTTCGTACACTGTACGGGCCACTGTACATAGTACGGGCCGTACTCCATTTAAAAAAGTTTTTACGGTTCATTGGTTCAAAATTTGTAATGAACGCAGAGAAATTTACGATAAAAGTTCAAATCAAATAGTCAAAAATGATCTTTTCTTCAGCATTTGCCAAGTAGCAAATGGTTTGGTAACACAAAAAATCCTGCTTGGTTCGATAGAAGTGATTGGTTTGATTTCACTATTAACTTTAACAGTTTATTAAAGAGACTCTTGGAATTCATTGATTTGCTCCAGGATGATACGGAGCGTGACAATATGGTCCAAACAGGATCGTCCGGCACGGAATACTGCTTGCTGCCGTTAGTCTTCTCCTGTATCTGGATAAAGATCACTTTGCAGAGGACTTTGAGAACGATGCATAGCAACATGATACCTCGCCAATTATCGCATACAGCAAGGTCACCTTTTTTGGCACCTTTACTAAGACGTCTTGCATTCAGTCGACCAGTGTCGTGGTTTCCCATAAATATTTTGCAGAATAGTTGATGCAGCAGTTGTGCAGATACTACGGAGTCAGCTTTGAGCATCTCGGCTGATATGCGATCGACCCCTGGGGCCCTGTTCGATTTCATGCTGTTTCTATCTCCAACAATGATGGAGCTTCGGTGTTGGCACGGATAATGCGTCGAACCCTTGGCTGAGCATACTGGGGTTTTGATGGCGTGACCAATACTTGAAAAGGGGTTTCAAAGTGTTCGAACCAGCGTTTCAGCTGATCAGCCGAGTCGGTCAATAGCTGTCCAGACGTGTCTTTAACGGGCATACTAGCATTCATCTTAGTTCCACTAAGGGCTGATTTCTTCACCTCGGCTTAACTCGTAAGCCAGGCTTACCCATATAGTTAAACCTGGCTTAACGCCTAAGCCAGGCTGAAGATATCAGCCCTCAAGGCGCCGTGATACATCGTAGAGGAGACGAATGTCGCCGGTATTTCCGGCTTCCTCGCCTTCGTCGGCTAGGGAGATCACCCACGCTCTTTTGTCCTGCCTACATGAGCGCGTCTCTTCCTTCTCGAGAGCTAAATAGTGCTGACGAGCTACTGCTTTGGCTCCTCGTATTTTCGCTCGCTCCATCGCGGCTTTGACGCTCCTTCCTTCCAGGTGTCATCTGTGATCCACTGCTTTCTTTGGGTGCGTAGCTCGCCCGTGGCGATGAAGGCGTTCTTGATGGCGCTCAATTGATTTTCTCCGCTTCCACTTTCTGGATTATCTGCAGTGCGGTTCTCCAGCTCCTCGACAAAGGACCTTTTCACCGCAGCGTCTTCCAGTTGGCGTGTGTTAAACCGGCGCCCGATTTTCTCCTCTTGTCAATGGATCCTAGCAATGCACAGCCGAATCCCGCTGACTAGGAGATGATGGTCGGATGCAATATCGGCGATACGTTTTTCCGCACATCAAAAAGACTCCGTCTCCATTTGCGGCTGATACAGATGTGGTGGATTTGATTTTCCGTGACACCATAACGGGAAACCCCTATCACTTTTTATCAATGTGAACTATCATACTATTTAAAATATGTTTAAATAAAGTTTACTAATAGATGACAGTAAGCTGATAACTAGTAATTTTCGCAAGATGTAGCGCAACCCGAGCAGAAGAGAATATCAAACTAATAACTACGAAATAACATAACCTGTTTTTATATCTTGGTTTGTTATCATTATCTTATCAAGACATTACTTCTCCATAGCATCTTTCGTTGGGCAATCTTATTTTGTTATGAGCACGGTATTGGTTTACATTCAATAAATAACATTTAAATAATATGTTTCGTCGTAAAACATTGTTTGATGTAATGGTGGACAGTGTAGTTTGTTTCTGCCGTGCAGCTTCAAATTTAATTAAATTACGTGTGAAATAGTGAAAGTGCCGCGGGAAAAAGTGTTTTGCCGTGTGGCCGAAAAGTGCATTAACGCGACGACGCCAACAGACCAATAGTCAGTGGGGGTTGTTCGTGTTTAATTAATGATTTTCTGTCACCCCAGCAGCAGTAAGTGCTGGCGGGCGGCAAAGCAAATTTGGCATTTTTTATTGCTTTTCTGTGTTCTGTGTTGTGTTGTGTGCATAGTTTTGAATCTGTGTATAGGCTCAAGCGATGGTTGAGTGTAGTCTATGTGGTGGTAATGTGCTTCCAAGCGATTTACCCTTGTGCTGTTCGGGATGTGGATGTGCAAAAGTAGTCCACTACAAATGCACATCTCTGACCAAAGCAGTGGCAAAGGTAATTACGGAGAACGAAAATGTAGCGTTCAAATGTGATGATTGTTTATCAAGCCAGTGTTGTGGCGAGCAGAATGTACTGCTTTCTAACGCACAAAAGTTCGAAGAGGAGATGAAGAAGATTTCTTCACTCGCCGATTCGCTTAGTGGCGTTCGAGAGCACATTGCTGCTCAGATAAACGAGACAATGAAATGCGAAATTGAACAATTGGGGAGAAATCTAAATTATACATTGGAGAAGGCAATTTCTGGACTTGGGGCATTAGTTAATAAAGAAATGGAAAATATGAAATGTTCATTTTCTCAATTTAATTCGGGAAAGGCTGCAATGAATGTAAGACAAGGTACTTCTAGCACGGCTTGGGAGCCGAAATTGAATCCCAGGGGTAAAAAGCGTAGAGTTCAGGACGACGGTGCCGATACGTCGGATGATGTTTTTATCGAAAAAGTTAGTTTTGCGGATATTGTTAAGAACAACTCTGGGAATCAAACTAACGGTAAAACTAGTAGAAAGAAAAGCGTGAAGTCTAATGATGCTGATGTCACCAAGAAGGTTGAGGTGACTCGTAAGGCTCGTCCAGTCATTGTGATAAAGCCGCAAGAGTCCAACCAGAGTAGCGACGATACTCGAAATTTTTTGTATACTAAACTGGATCCAAAAATACACAAGATCAGTAACTTTAGAAACGGGAAAGATGGCTCTATTATTGCTGAGTGTGCAACAGAACACAACGTAAATGTTGTTAAAGATGGCATTCAAAGTGAATTGGGTGAAAGCTACAAAGCTGTTGTTCCCTCATCGGTGCCATAGCTTAAAGTGATGGGCATGTGCGATCAGTTTTCTTCAGATGAATTCATTCAAATCCTAAAGGATCAGAATGAAGACATCGCTATCAATGATGTGAAAGTAATCCGTATGTTTGAAAATCCGCGTTTTAAGTACAACAAGTACAACGCGGTGATCGAAGTTGATAAAGATACGTATAGTTGCATGTTAACCGCTAAGAAGGTAAATATAAGGTTTGATCGGTGCCTTGTTGTTCCAGATAATAGCATTATACGATGTTTCGAATGTGGAGAATTTGGGCGCGTGAGCACTAATTGCAAGAACGGCACTAAGTGCTCTAAGTGCAGTGAAAGTCACAAAACATCTGAATGTACGTCAACTGTATTGAAATGCGTTAATTGTTGTAAAATGAATAACGAGCGTAAACTTAATTTGGACGTTAACCACGCAGCTTTTAATGTTAGTGAATGTGAAGTCTACAAAAGACTTATTCAAAGAAAAAAAAAGCAGCTTGCATTTCAATGAATAGCAACCAAGTTCCGGTAGTAATGTGACACAATTTGATATTTTATATTTTAACATTGCTGGCTTATCTACAAACTACGTTGCACTACGTCAGGTTGTAGAAGCTAAACGTCCACTTTTAGTATTTTTATCAGAAACACATATTGTTGATATGGATGCATTTGAACAGTACAGTATTCCGGGTTACAATATAGCTGCTTGTTTGTCACATTCAAGGCACACTGGCGGTGTTGCTATTTATGTCAAAGAATCGATTCAATTCAAGCTTCAATTGAACGAAGTTTGTGAAGGTAATTGGTTTTTGGGCATTACAGTTGTGCGAGGCATGAAGGTGGGTAACTATGGTTGTTTATATCATTCTCCCAGTTCAAGTGGTCACCATTTTATTGCTATTTTGGAAAACTGGCTTGAGAATTTCGTAGATTCTAGTAAATTAAACGTACTTGCTGGTGATTTTAATATTAATTGGTGTGACATTCATAATTCGAATCAGTTGAAACGATTATCGGAATTTTTTAATTTAAAGCAAAAAGTAAATGAGTATACGCGTATTTCCAGCCATAGTAAAACCTTGATTGACCATGTTTATTCTAACTTTGACTCTGTTTGTACAGTTACGTGTTTAGATTTGAAAATAACCGATCATGAAACATTAGTTATTAACGTTGAGGATACTCAAGCAGATGATAATTTGATGAAATTGAAGTGCTGGAAAAAACACTCAAAGCAAGCACTTTCAAGGCTTGTCGAGAGAAACATGGATTTTCAAACAACGGGTTCCTTGGATAGTAAATCAGCTGTTCTTACCGACGTTTTGAAAACCTGTACCAATGAATTAGTTGAACAGAAAATTGTATCTTTGAAAAATTCAAACAGCTGGTACAATTTAGATCTACTGCGTCTTAAACGTAAAAGAGATAAATTGTACAAAAAGTTACGTAGAAATAATAATTTTAACAATTGGAATAGGTACTGTGTTGTGCGTAATAAATATTCGCAATCGCTAAAACAAACGCGTTGCGAATATATACAGAGGAAAATTGATCAGCATCAAAACAACAGCAAAGAGTTATGGAAAATTTTAAAATCTTTGCTTAAACCTAGTAATTGTAAATCGCGGTCCATAACATTTAACGGCACATTAGAAGATAACGAACAAATAATAGCATGTAATTTTAATGAATATTTCATCAATAGTGTTTCAGCAATTAACCAATCCATTGAGTTAGTTGATGAACCTGATGAAATAAAACAGCCGATAAACAATAATTGTAGATTTGAATGTTTTCACCCGATAACGATTGAAGAACTTAGGAATACTTGCTTTTCTATGGGAAAAACGGCTGGCGTAGATAATGTAAATGCAAAGGTAATACAAGATTGCTTTGATGTTATCGGCCACAACCTGCTGGACCTGATAAATGAATCTCTGCAAACTGGGCACGTGCCTCAGGTTTGGAAGGAATCGTTAGGGATTCCTATTCAAAAAGTTGCTGGGACGATTAAATCCGAAGAGTTTCGTCCCATCAATATGTTGCACACATTAGATAAAATTTTAGAACTTGTAGTTAAAGGCCAGCTATTAACGTATTTAAATAGTAATAACTTGCTTATACCAGAGCAATCGGGATATCGGGAAGGTCATTCCTGTGAAACCGTATTGAATTTGGTATTAGCAAAGTGGAAAGAAAACATAGAGCGAAAAGATACGATTGTTGCTGTATTTTTGGATCTGAAACGCGCCTTTGAAACAATTTCTCGGCCCTTATTGTTACAAAAAATCAGGCGTTTTGGAATTTCGGGTTCTGCATATAAATGGCTCGAAAGCTATCTGTGTGACAGAATCCAAAGGACTGCATTTAACGATTCTGTTTCGAGTCCCGTGAACAATAATCTTGGTGTTCCGCAGGGAAGTGTATTAGGGCCTATTTTATTTATTATGTACATTAATGACATGAGACGAGTCTTACGATATTGTGATATAAACCTTTTTGCAGATGATACCGTGCTATTCATTGCAGCTAAAAGTTTAGGCGAAGCTATATCGCATTTGAATGAAGATTTGCGTTCTCTGAGTAGATGGTTAAAATACAAACAGTTAAAGTTGAACATAGATAAAACTAAATTCATGGTTATTTCGCGTAGCCGAGTAACTGAGAACGTCTCAGTTATAATTGATGATGAGACACTTGAACGCGTTCGGGAAATTAAATATCTTGGCGTGATTATTGATGACAGATTGAAATTTGACTCTCATATTGACAATGTCATCAAGAAAATATCCAAGAAGTATGGAATTCTCTGCCGACTGAAGAACGAATTAACAATAGCTAGCAAGATACATTTGTATAAATCAATCATCTCTCCCCACATAGACTTCTGCTCTTCCATTTTGTTTCTAGCTAGATTGCAGCGATTGCAAAATAAAATAATGCGTTTGATTTTGAGAGTAATCGATTCACATCCTCTTCTTTCTTATTAGATGCCCTACAGTGGCTATCAGTGAAGCAAAGAATTGTGTTTTTAACTTTGGTGTTCATTTTCAAGATAGTTAATGGTTTGCTGCCTCGATATTTGTGTGATCGAATTGAAAGAGGAAGTGACATTCATAGGTATAATACTAGAAACGCGGATGACGTAAGAACACCACATTTTTTGAACGGTGCTTCACAAAATTCCCTATTTTATAAAGGTATTAATGTTTTCAATTCGATGCCTACACACATAAAACTAGCACCAACATTATCTCGGTTCAAGAGACTGTGTATTTCACACGTCAAAGCTGCCTTTTAAACAGCTACCCTGTCGAATTTTTAATACTTGACTAAATTTGTATCTTGACGAAGTTTCTGCAAACGGATATTTTTGTGTGAACATCTTTGAATAACCTTTTATTATTTATTGAGGCACCAATAAACTATAATATTCGCCTCGATGATGATGATGGAATTTTATTGTATTGACGTAATTTATTCTATTTTTTGTGTAGTCTACAAAAGTTTGAGTCTCGCGCGCGGTGACAGGTATAAATAACATTTTTGTATTTATTTATCATATGGAATATTTGTACTGTTGAAGGATTCTGTGGATTAGTAGTGAGTTGTCTAGTTGAATGTCGGGAATTTCTTGAGAATGAGAATATTGCCGACTGTTTTGACATCGCGCGAACGTTATCAATCCTCGCAATATTTTCGATTTTCTGATTTTTCATGATCACTAGTAATGCTTACAAACATCTGTAGTTGAGAGCATCAGTATTTTAAAATTTATGTTTTTGCTGTATAGTATGACAAATTATAATGTTGTTTATATCTGTAAAAATAATCAGACCGTATTGAGTTTGCAAATCTGATTACATTGTTTATAATTAATAATTATCTTAAAGATATATTGTCTAGCTCAAACCTTTGTAGGGGTATGTGGCGGGACCATCATCATCATCATCATCAAAACAAATTTCGAACAGTAGATAAAATTCCAGGAAGAGCTTATTGAAAGGTTTATTAGAAAAATACCATAAACTTCAGTCTAGTCTTCTGGGGAAATTCAAAAAAATTGGGTTGATTATGGTGGAGAGATGGGGGCGCTCTATCTCCCTCGTGGCATTTACCTCTCTCTCTCTCTTCTTGGCGTAACGTCCTCATTGGACAAAGCCTGCTTCTCAGCTATGTTCTATGAGCACTTCCACAGTTATTAACTGAGAGCTTCCTCTGCCAATGACCATTTTGCATGCGTATATCGTGTGGCAGGCACGAAGATACTCTATGCCCAAGGAAGTCAAGGAAATTTCCTTTACGAAAAGATCCTGGACCGACCGGGAATCGAACCCGTCACCCTCAGCATGGTCATGCTGAATACCCGTGCGTTTACCGCCTCGGCTATATGGGCCCTTGTGGCATTTACCATACCTTATATTAAACATAAGGTATATTATTATATTTCAGATATATTATAATCATAACTTATTTTATTTTTTTTTTTTTTGCTAGGTTTCTAGCTGCACTCTGAATAGAGTTGAAACCTCTACACTAGACCCGAAGATAGAAAAGAGTACGTAATCTTTCAGAAGCAGTTTGCCAGCCGTACGCGGAAAATGATATCCATTAAGACACTGTTGCAACTGACTCAGAAAGATACGGTAGAAGATTGGAAAGTTTTCAATTGGTCAGTCAGTCAGGATTTGCCTATGTAGTGTTATGGTCACACGGTTTGTGTTTGTCTCCTTGTTTGATTTTGTGGTATGGTTAAATATGTTTTTCTCCTCGTTAAGTCAGTTGTCGTATGTTGTTTTTTTTTCATCGAATCAGTCGAACCCTGTATGTTAAAATATAGTCGATCCTGTGTCAAATTGTTTTCTTGATTTCGCTAATCGTTTTCTACTTGTGTTCATCTTTTGTGTCCTTAAATTGTCATCGGTCCGAAATCCACAGAAACTTGTAACTGAACTTCTGAACATCTAAGAGATAATCAAAAATACGCCAAGTTGGTCAGTTGATTGCAATAAAATTTCAAAATAATAAAGATTTCATGTCAACTTTCATCCCGCTACAAATACTATTAAAAATATTCAAATTCGTTCAATTGTCCTATCGGTCCTACCTAGATGAACCATGTCATTTTCTCAAGCGTAGCCTAGAAATGTCAACCTAGTCATGCACAAGTAACGTTGTTCAGTTAATATAAAGCAGTCAGTTTTTGTCCAAAATGTCACGTCGAACGCATTGACGTCAACAATGCGTTCAAGTGTTCGCACGTTAGCTTTGAATCTATCAGCACAATTAAGTGCTGCAAATCTCCTTCCCACTATTGATTCTTCGGTCGATTTTTATTGCTTTATTTAAAGAAAATATGACCAACTAACATTGTAAAAATTCGAAAAAGCGACTATGACATTAATAAATTACTATGTAATAAAAATCAACCGAGAAACGTGAGAAATAGAGCCCAAACAACATTTTGAAGTCAGATGGCTGTTAAAGGTTTCAAAACCTGTATCAGGTATCAGTAGGTCGGCTCTAGAGGCACGTTCTCCTCCATTTGGGAAATTTGTGCCATCGCCATGAACACGAGCCTATTCATCATTTACCTGACGGAGAAGGGAAGGAAAAAGGATAGGAGATGGGAAAGGACAGGTAAGGGAATAGGATCGTCATGCTCGCAAAAGCGTACCACAATGGGTTCACATAGCGTCCTGAAAAGGACACTGTAATAACGCATAAGCGTGCCACAATGGGTTCGAACAGCGCCCTGAGAAGGGCACTGTGATAATGCATAAAGCGTAAAGAGAGCCTATAGCTCTTTACCACAGCGGGTCAAGAACAACAGAACGTCCTGAAGATTCAGGTTTCTGAAGTCAGTTTCACTTAATAAGTGTTTCCCGAGTACTCGGAAACGCAATTGCGCAAAAGCTGGACAGTTACATATTAAATGATACGAAGTTCCATAATCGGATTCACAGCTATCACATGCAAATGAATCAGCTTGCTGAATATTCGCCATGTGATAACTGAGTCGGCAGTGGCCAGTCAATGCTTTGACCAGCATGCTGCAATTCTGCTTTGACAGATTTGTTAGATACTTTGCCACCCCTAGAGATGGCTCAGTACAATACAATTTTGTTTGACGACATGACTCCAAACTATTCCAGTATTGTTTGTGCTGAGTGGCAGCCCAGGTGTCAATCTGAAGCTTCACCCAACACTTGGATACCGGAATAGCTGGCTCAGGGCCAATGAAGTCATGTGATGCTCCAGTGCGAGCTAACTCATCAGCCAATTCATTTCCAGCGATGGAAGAATGGCCAGGTACCCATACAAGGTGAACAGCGTTTGCTGAATTCAGCTCCTCAATTTGAGTTCGACAAGCGATAACTATCTTCGACCTGGAGTTGGCCGAAGCAAGTGCTTTAATAGCAGCCTGGCTATCTGAACAGAAGTATATTACTTTGCCCATTACGTGCTGCTGAAGTGCTGATTGCACTCCGCACATAAGAGCAAAGATTTCGGCCTGAAAAACGGTGCAGTGTCTGCCAAGTGAATAAGACTGATACAGCCTTAGCTCACGAGAATAAACACCAGCACCTGCTCGACCTTCGAGAAGGGAGCCATCAGTGTAACATACGATGCCGTCTGAAATACTTCTCTCCAGATAACCAGATGTCCACTCTTCCCGGGAAGGGAATTTCGTGGAAAATGTCCTATATGGAAAATTACAAGCAATTGTAAGATCACTTGGAGCAAGGACAACTTTGTCCCAATTCACCAAAAGTGGAAACAACGAGGTGTGTGTTGAACTGCGGTTCACAGGAGTTTCCTCTAGTAAACCGAGTACCCATAGACGGTAAGTGCAAGAAAGTGCTTCTTGTTTGAGATGAATGTGTAGTGGGACAACGTCAAAGAGAACTTCGAGCGCTGCCGTGGGAGTTGAAGAGAACGCTCCAGACATCGCCATTAAGCACATCCTTTGGAGATGGCCTAACTTTGATTGGACCATTCTCACTTCGCCCTTTTGCCACCACACAAGACATCCATAGGCCAATATTGGCCGAACAACAGTTGTGTAGATCCATTTGATATACTTGGGTTTTAGACCCCAAGTTGTACCAAAGGTTCGCCGGCATTGCCCGAAGGCCATACAAGCTTTCTTGATTCTGAACTCAACATGAGGTGTCCAGGAAAGCTTGGAATCAAGAATGACTCCAACGTACTTTACCTGTTCAGTCACATTGATTTCAGAATCAAAGAGACGTAAAGTTCGAACACCATTACGGTTTCGCTTTTCCGTGAAAAGAACAATAGATGTTTTACTCGGATTTACCGAAAGGCCATATTGGCGACACCAACCCTCAACTACCTGAAGAGCGTTTTGCATCAGGTCGAAAAGGGTGCTGATGCACATACCAACTAACAATGTTAGGTAGTCGTCGGCAAAACCATAAGTAGAAAAACCGCTATTATTGAGTTGCCTCAATAGCGTATCTGCTACGAGATTCCATAAAAGTGGTGATAAGACTCCCCCTTGGGGGCATCCACAAACACTCAATTTCCTAATCGCCGCTTGACGCAATGTCGAGAAGAGATGTCGGTTTTTGAGCATTTGTTGAATCCAATTGGAAATCATTGGAGATATACCATGACCCCGTGCGGCTTCCAATATGGCATCGAAAGGCACGTTGTCAAAGGCACCCTCGATATCTAAGAAAACACCCAAGCAGGATTGCTTTTGAGCGAATGCCTTCTCAATATCGTAAACAACTTTGTGTAAAAGAGTCACAGTGGACTTTCCAGATTGGTAAGCATGTTGGTTCACATGAAGAGGCACATTGGCCAGATAAACATCACGTATGTGATGATCCACAATGCGTTCTAAGCATTTCAGAAGAAAAGAGGTCAAACTGATAGGTCTGAAGCTCTTTGCTTCTTCATACGACGCGCGACCCACTTTCGGAATAAACTTCACAGTAATATCCCGCCAGGATTTGGGAATATACCCTGTAGCAAAACTGCAAACAAGTAGTTGTTTCAAAACATGTTTGAAATGATCAAATCCCTTCTGAAGCAAAATAGGATAAATCCCATCTGCCCCAGGAGATTTGAAAGGAGCAAAGCTATTAAGTGCCCATTCAATCGATTCTAAAGTTATGATACTCCGAGCCGAAGCTAAAGAATCATAACTACAAGAAAAGACATCAGGTTCATCCGAAGATGTAATATCCACACATCCGGGGAAGTGTGTACTGAATAAACATTCTAAAACTTCCTCATCAGAGGAAGTGAAATCACCATTTGGCAAACGAAGTTCGTTCACTTGGAAATCCTTAGATTTTGCAAGGATTTTGTTCAATCGACTGGCTTCACTCAGACTGGAAACATTTGTACAAAGGTTTTTCCAGCCGGATCGTTCAGCAGACCGAAGAGCTTTCTGGTAGGCCTTGCGAGCCGACCTGAAAGCCTCCGATCCAGCCGAACGTCGTCTGTTCCAACTCTTTCTACATTGTTTCCTGAGCTTCGCCAGATCGGAGTTCCACCAAGGGGTTCCTCTTGTGGTCTTCACAGACCGCAGAGGGCAGGCTTCTTCAAAAGCTTCCATGATGAAGGCCGTTGTAGTATCAACGGCATCATCTAAATCACTTGGAGTGTCAATTGATGGTGAGTATCCATGAAATTTGGCTGCAACCAAATCGGTAAAGAGATCCCAGTTGGTTGACCGGGGATTCCTGAAACGCAAAGTTTGCGAAGTAAAATTCACATGTTCAAACAAGATGTAACGATGGTCAGATAAAGATTCTTCATCTGACACATGCCAATTGGTCAGCTCATGACTAATTCTGCTAGAGCAAAGCGTTATGTCTAACACTTCCTCTCTACCAGATACCATGAAGGTTGGGCGGTTGCCTATGTTAAGTAATGCAAGATCTGTACTACTCAAGTATTCCATCAAACTGGAGCCTCTCAAATTGATGTCTGAGCTGCCCCAGATTATATGGTGAGCATTAGCATCACTACCAACAATTAGCGGAAGGCCTTTTGAAGTGCAGTATGCAATGACTTGCTTGAAAGCATCCGTAGGGGATGGTTCATCATGCGGTAAATAAACCGAACAATAAACGTATTTCCTGTTGAGGTTTCCAACAGATACATCTATTATGATAGCACATACATCTCTGGTAGTTAGTTCAGAGATGAGTGTAGCAACGATTGCGTTGTTGACAAGCACACATGCTCGAGGCATGACACGTGAGTTTGCCATTTCATTTTTACTGAAAGTAGCAAACACCGGATTCACAAGGTTTCCTAAATAGAAATTCCCCTTACGAAAGTAAGGTTCTTGGACTAACGCCACTTGGGCTGTACCATTTTGCATAAGTCTACAAAGATTGATCGTTGCTGTTCTTTTGTGCTGAAGATTGATCTGAGCTATCCTAACCGTAGCCACTACCCAAACTAGGCAAGATTAAACTCTTAACAATCACAGCACAAAAAAGAACAGCAACAATAAAGCCAGATCGGTATCGAATTGAGTGCGCCAAAGGCGAGGATGTACAGAATACACTGTGTAAAACGCATAATGCGAAACCATATAGGTGAAAATCTAAACTAATTAATAACATCTTCATAATCCCGCCCTTATTCAGCCTCAAGTATGAGATTGAAGAAGGGCAGCTGATTGTCTCGGAGAAACACAAGGTCCACCGCGCTATTGCTCCGGTTAGCACAGTAAGGGCAAATACTGTGGAGGGTGCCCTGGTACTCCACAGGCTCCGTTTGCGGTTAGGTTTTTATTAGACCCCCTAGCCATTCATTCCTAGGCACGGTAAGCATAAAGCCGCATAACACCATGAATTAGGGGTCACCTGATTAGTGGATTCCTACCACTGGAACAGGCGGTCCGTAGTGCTATTCTTAGCCAGTTGAACTAACCGCTACCGACACTACACAGCTATCTAGGCTGATCGGGAAAAGAAGTTGATATTGGTGATCAACTTCATACGGGCCCGAAAAGCTGTCACAAATCCTATAATACTTTTATTAGGATTTGTAACGATAATCAAAACCTTCTCAAATCCAACCGACTTGGAACTATTGCTTGGGAATAGACTCTACTGAGCCCCGGCGGTTCCTCCTGTTTATCGAGCATGTCTGATGCATATGATCAGCCATACTCCATCTGCAGCAGCCGGTTCGTGATGAACCGTTGGAGGCGCATTAAAGTGTTAAAAAGGTGATATGTTTCACTAAAGAACACTACATTACAATAATCAAAATGAAACTCCTTCACTTTAATACCGTCAACCCCTGCGAACTTGGCCAGGGAGGTATATTATAATCATAACTTATTTTGTTTTTAAATTATTATCAATCACATCCAAAGTTCAAAGTTTGTTATTGAAATATTTTTATATTCATTATTATTAAGTTGTTATTGAAACAAACAAAACATGTTATTAAATTGGTCTTTCAGGAACATTTTTTTTCTATGATTTTCGTTATTTTGCCGCTTATGACAGACAAGTTTATAACATAATATATTATGTTAATAACATGAAAATAACTGATTCAATTGCCCAGTTATTTTGCCAAAATAACGCATTTTATTATGGAGTTGTTGTTTCCTTCTGCTCGGGAAAGTGTCCATTTTAGCTCATCTAGAAAACATGAGGTATCAGAAGGCCGGTTCCAGAGGCACGTTATCCTCCATTTGGGACATTTGTGCCATCGCAAAAAAAAAATAGCCTATTTCATCATCTACCTGAGGGAAAAGGAAGGAAATAAGGATGGGGATAAGGACAGGTAGGGAAATAGGAAAAATACCCTGGAAGAGGGTATTAACGCATTAGCGTACCAAAATGAGTTCAAACAGCGCCCTGAAAAGGGCACTGTAAACGCATAAAGCGAAAGAGAGCCTATAGCTCTTTACCACAGCGGGCTAAGAACAATAGAATATCCTGAATATTTAGGTCTTTGATGTCAGTTTCACTTAATAAGTGTTTGTCGAATACTCGGAAACGCAGTTGCGCAAAAACTGGACAGTTACATATCAAATGATACGAAGTTCCATAATCGGATTCACAGCTATCACATGCAAATGAATCAGCTTGCTGAATATTCGCCATGTGATAGCTGAGTCGGCAGTGGCCAGTCCATGCTTTGACCAGAATACTGCAATTCTGCTTTGACAGATTTGTAAGATACTTCGCCACCCTTGGAGATGGCTCAGTACAATACAATTTAGTTTGACGACATGACTCCAAACTATTCCAGTATTGTCTGTGTTGAGTGACAGCCCAGGTGTGAATCTGAAGCTTTACCCTACACTTCGATATCGGAATAGCTGGCTCAGGGCCAATGAAGTCATGTGATACTCCAGAGCGAGCTAGCTCATCAGCCAATTCATTTCCAGCGATGGAAGAATGACCAGGTACCCATAGAAGGTGAACAGCTTCTGCTGAATTCAGCTCCTCGATTTGAGTTCGACAAGCGATAACTATCTTCGACCTGGAGTTGGCCGAAGCAAGTGCTTTAATAGCAGCCTGGCTATCTGAACAGAAGTATATTACTTTACCCATTACGTGCTGCTGAAGTGCTGATTGCACTCCGCACATAAGAGCAAAGATTTCGGCCTGAAAAACGGTGCAGTGTCTACCAAGTGAGTAAGACTGATACAGCCTTAGCTCACGAGAATAAACACCAGCACCTGCTCGACCTTCGAGAAGGGAGCCATCAGTGTAACATACGATGCCGTCTGAAATATTTTTTTCCAAATATCCAGATGTCCACTCTTCCCGGGAAGGGACGTGGACGTGGAAAACGTCCTATATGGGAAATTACAAGCAATTTTTAGATCACTTGGAGCAAGGACAACTTTGTCCCAATTCACCAAAAGTGGAAACAACGAGGTGTGTGTTGAACTGCGGTTCACAGGAGTTTCCTCTAGTAAACCGAGTACCCATAGACGGTAAGTGCAAGAAAGTGCTTCTTGTTTGAGATGAATGTGTAATGGGGCAACGTCAAAGAGAACTTCGAGCGCTGCCGTAGGAATTGGAGAGAACGCTCCAGACATCGCCATTAAACACATCCTTTGGAGATGGCCTAACTTTGATTGGACCGTTCTCATTTCGCCCTTTTGCCATCACACAAGACATCCATAGGCCAATATTGGCCGAACAACAGTTGTGTAGATCCATTTGATATACTTGGGTTTTAGACCCAAAGTTGAACCAAAGGCTCGTCGGCATTGCCCGAAGTCCATACAAGCTTTCTTGATTCTGAACTCAATGTGAGGTAGGTGTCCAGGAAAGCTTGGAATCAAGAATGACCCCAACGTACTTTACTTGTTCAGTCACATCGATTTCAGAATCAAAGAGACCCAAAGGTCGAACGCCATTACGGTCTTTCCGTAAAACTCACAATAGATGTTTTACTCGGATTAACCGAAAGGCCATATTGGCGACATCAACCCTCAACCACCTGAAGGGCGGTGATACACATACCAACTAACAATGCTAGGTAGTCGTTGGCAAAACCATAAGTAGGAGAACCGCTATTATTGAGTTGCCTCAATAGCGTACCTGCTACGAGATTCCACAAAAGCGGTGACAAGACTCCCCTTGGGGGCATCCACACACACACAATTTCCTAATCCCTGGTAGACGCAATGTCGAGAAGAGATATCGGTTTTTGAGCATTTGATGAATTCAATTGGAAATCATTGGAGAT